>NC_079379.1:21384275-21710525 GCF_021018895.1 Seriola aureovittata | reverse complement strand
TCTGTTCCTGTAGTTAATGGTTAATGTACCTGTACCTGATTGCGCTTCATGAGACAATATTTATTTATTTGTTTGTTTGTTTATAATTAAATTTTGTAATTAAAGTTTGTAATCTAACCCTAGAGCGTATATATAAAAATTACATATGAAATGTATTAGGAACTGGAACAATTTCATGTATTGACGTATACTGTATGTCTGAACAATGTATGTTTATGTATGTATGCTTATATTGTAGGCATATATTACATAAATATATATCCATCCCAAAGCCTGCCAATATATGTTATGTTATGTTAAATGGGCTGCTTTTATTGACTGTATGAAGACAGATATACTGCAGTTCAACTATGCCCTCAATATAAAGGCAGTTAGTTTCTCCATATCTAAAAGGTGATTTATCTGTTACCAGACTCTGGAACATTTGTGTGTTTTATGTTGAATTTCCATATCTTGAGTCATGTGAGTCTCGTCTCCAAAGGTGAAATAAGGTGACGAATAATAACTGGGCACAGATCAAAGGTTCTCCGAACCTTTCGCACCTTTGATTAGCAGAGAGCAGACATGAGGCAGCTGTTAGAGTACAGTATGTAGGGCAGCGGAGGGAGGTGGAAGTGGCTGAAAATTGGTGCGATCCTCCATTAATAAGTGAATGAAAAGGATTGATTACTCTGCTTATAGCAAGCAATTACAGGAGCCAGCATCCACAGTTATTGCTTCAATCTGTTAAATAAACGCAACGCATCATGAAAATAAATTAGGTAAACTTTGTCAGAAACGTGGGATTACAACATCATTCATTTTATTTTGAATTGCCAACACTACACTAAATCCCGTTTTAGGGTATTGCTGTTTGCAGGAAACACACTATGAGCTTTCACAGCAGCAATAACTGAGCATTAGCAACTTGGCTATGTAGCTCCATGATTGATATGACTGTACATGCCCCTGTACATGATACATATGTTTCCACCCATGTAAACCTTCCATAATGCAATGAAATGATTTTACTGGAAAGTCCTTATACAAGGTCCAACAGCGTGATAATCAATCATCCCCAAGGTAAGTTAGCAAGATAGATAACAGCATGAGCTCAAAGCTGCATAATGAAACATGATAAATCAAGCCAAACGTGGGCTTTGATCGCTTGAGGGCATGTTCAGAATAAGTGATATGTCCCTTTTCAAAGTAACTCGAAGTCAGGACAGAGACAGACTGACAGACTGAAGCCCACTTTTTAAAACAGGTCAGTAAAGTTACCAAGAAAGTTAGTTCTTAATAGTTTCCAGAAATAAACGAGGGACTCTATTTTAATAAAAAGTGTAAATGTAAGAAATGTAGAGCTGATAACTGGGCCAGGTCAACTGTATGTGCCAACTTTAATTACAACGCTAACCACATCCTACTGGAAACAGTGTGCTGTTAGTCTCTTTTAATGGTGATCTTAATTCAAGTCATTTTTTTTTACTATGTGAAACTTTAATGGAATAGTCTGACATTTTGGAAAATACATCTTTTTACTTTTTGAGTAGTTGAGAAGTTCGACACCATTCTCATGTGTGTATGCCAAATATGAGGCTAGACAGAGGCGATGATTAGCTTAGCTTAGCTTAGCTTAGCATAAAGACTGGAAACAAAGGGAAACAGTTAGCCTGGCTCTGCAGTACAGTGACAGAAACTGCCTATACACCTCAAAAGCTCACTAATTAACATATTATATCCTGTTCATTAATTATGTAGACACACAACCCCCTATAGAACCACAACTTGACATTTTAACACTAATACATTTACCAAAATATCCAACATTAATGAATGCGATAGACAATTTAAAGAAGCTATTTGTATTGTAATTGTTTTCGCTGCCGTCGAACAAGGTTTCTTGCTCGGGTCGGATGGTGGTGACTTTTACTTGACAAGAGCTTGTTGTGTTTACAAGACAAGAGGTTATAATGTGACCTCGTTGCTAGCTAAAGTGACGAGGTGGCCGGGGCTAGCTGGTTAGCGTGCTAACTTCAGTAGAAGAAAAAGAAGTGATAGAGACAAAAGTTTTTTGCGTTGTTTTCATCTCTGGAGACAGCTCTTGGTGAGTAAAGGAATCTTGCAATGTTTCTTCTAGGCTGGTAAGTAGCTGTTAATGCTAACGTTAGCTATGTAGCAATAGCAAAATTTACAAATAGCTCCTTTAATTATTGAGCTTTGCAGACTGAACGTTTCTCCATATGTCCAGATCATATTCCTCTCGCAGGCTTATCTAGTTTTTATCAGCCAATAGCTCTCTGCTCCTGAGTCATTAGTGACTGAGAATATTAATCAAAATCCCACACCTCAGCTAATTTCCGTTCCTCCAGAAATACAGCCCTCGCTAACACCCAGGGTATTTTTGTCCATTGCCATGTACTGTGTTTGATTTCTCCAGCTTCTTCTTTTGAAAACATCAGAGGCTTTTCTAGATTATATATTGTACTGGCAGATTCTTCACAGCGCTATTATGTTCTGTTTATGTAACAGGGATTTTCAAAGCACCTCCAGAGCTTTGCAAAGAAACAACGCTCAGCTGAGCTTCTTATAGGGCAAAAATATTCATCTTGGGCTTTCTCTTTTTCCAGACATGAGTCTTAAAATTTTTTTTTCTTAAAGCATGTCAAAGGCTATCGTAAGTGGATGATTTATTTCAGGTGTTTACAATTGAAATAAACTTTGTTTTTTTCAAAGGATTTCCTTCCTTATCTCCATTCAGCTGAACACGCCGTCACTGCGTACCCAGAGTGTTTGTGAAACAGATAAAAACTGCACCAAAAACTGCTGCGCTGAAGCTCTTTTTTGTTTGTGTGAAGATTTTCTGCATCAAGATTTCAAGAAAATATGACATTTCATGCAACAGATGGAGCTGAACATGATGTTTAACAACCAAATAAACAGATTCGAAGGAGCGGGACGTAGGAGGGGAGACAAGAAACAATGCCAACAGCTAGTACATGAACCACTGAAAGAAAGCCTTCTGTTGAAAAACACAATCAGACTTGTTTCCAGAGACATCATTCTTGCCACCATCTCAAGGCAAACAGAGAAGCTGGTCTAGTTACTGTATTTCTCCCAAGAACAATGGATTCATTAATGGCAAGTGTGTTGTTTGTGGAAGTGATAGATAACTGTGTTCGCCGCTGCGGATTGGTGGGTCACTTGACAGCTTTATGATGAGCCAATTGTGTCTTCTGTCCCTCTCTCTCTGTCTGTGGGATACGAGGCTCAGACTGGGATCACTGGCTCACAGCTTCGTCGCTGGCCTTTACAAGTTGCTTTCCAGATGACCTTTAGATCCAGGATCTGCATCAGGGACATTAGCAATATCATGGGTCATACATATTCCAACCAAGTCCACAACCTCGTCTATGTATGATCTCATTAAAAGACACAGTTTATGATCCTGCTAACAACCGGTTTGACAGTAAAGGGAGTAGAAAAATGTTTGTTTTTTAATATTATTTTCATTGGATCTTTGTTTCCATGCGGCTGTTGTATCAAGAGATTTCATTTTTACAGTTCATGAGTTAACCACACTCCCCTCAATGATACAAACATCATTATGATTTGATTAGAGGTCTGATATTTAATGAGATAATCATATTAGTGGTAATATATGTTGCTAATTATAATTTTGCTCAGCAGCTGGCTGCCAACTTCAACAAGGGGATTATATCCGCACCATTAGTGAGCGATTTCAGTCATTGTATTTCACCAAAAGGAGCAGTGGGTAACCCCCCACGCCCCCATGATAATTCATCCTCACAGTTCTCTGATATAAAACAAAACTTTGTGACTTGGTAAAAAATTACATATCTGTGCCCCTTTTTGATTTACAGTCTTCATAAAAACCAGTGGCCCCAGGCTTCAGTGGAAGCCATGGTGTGCCCTCTCATGTCTGAGCCGTGGAGAGAAAAACGTGTGGGCCAGGGTTAATTAATCAGGAAGCGGCTTTACCAGGTTATTATTACTCCAGCAATTTAAGTCTTGTTCTCTGCTCGGCTCTGATTGCTTCAATGTCTGCGGGGGTTATTGGTTTTCTGTAAAAGAACACTTTATGACTCTTAAATGCAACAGCGGCAGACTGTCTGGTTAGCCACAGCTTCATTACATAGATTTCTATCAATGAAAAAGGGCTATTTACAGACATTTCATCATTGAGTTGGAGCTTTTTAGGATTCCACAATGTGAAGTAGGAAAAAAAGAGGACATACATCTTTTCTGCTGTTTGTGCAAACGAGAATAACTTCATATTTTTCTATTCCGGTTATTGCTCAGTGTCTTTTTGAAAGCACAGGAGCCTCAAGGGCGTTCATTCTACATGGCATCAATTCTGAAGAAGCTATTAAGCAAGACTAGCAAGACTCTACAGCCTACAGCTAGATGCTAACATCAGTATGTCAAGATCATCTCAGTAACAGTGCTCAAATGCTGATGTTTAAAAGGTGTAATGGTTACTATGTTCACACTCTTAGTTTCGCGTTTTAGCATGCTAACTTTTACAAATGAGCAAAAAGTGAAGCTAAAGCTGATGGGAATGTCAT
Source organism: Seriola aureovittata (assembly GCF_021018895.1). NCBI lineage: Eukaryota > Metazoa > Chordata > Actinopteri > Carangiformes > Carangidae > Seriola > Seriola aureovittata. The sequence continues at coordinate 21,705,957 of NC_079379.1, read as the reverse complement.
TAGTTTTGCAGGTTGTTTTTGGTATTCGATATAAAAGATTTAGACATGATGATGGCACTAGATGAAAAGTTAAGCAGTCATCAGGAGAATATGAATGACTTCATGGCAACGCACTTAAAAATCTCCAAAATGTTGGCGGCCAACATCTGACCCTGTAAAAGTATGGAGGCTAAATAATGGCTTCTCAGAGAGCACTTTTGATTTTAAATGATAACAATCGAACATTCATGACTCTTTCCTTTTAATTCTTCCTGTTTCTAACCAGCTATTTGTTTTGATATTCCAGTTTTTGCCGTGGATGCATTCTTTTAAAACCCAATCAGGCTGACATAGCAAACACGTATATGATGTGGTCTGGCGGCAACATAAAAGTTCCTATCATTGTCTTATCACAGCGAAAGGCCTTACAGGAATAAGGGAGCAAAAAAGAACTGTGGTAGAGGAAAAGTCAGGGGACCAAAAAAGTCAATGTGTTTCCTCATCTGGGAAACATGAATGTGTGTGTTTAAAATAAAATAGTGCCAATTCATCCTGTAGATGCTGGGATGTTTTACTGGATAGGTGAAAAACTTTGACCTGCTGGTGATGCTAAATGAAAAGCCATCTTTATCTTCTGGAGACCATGAAGACAAAATGTGATGACGAGACTTCCAACATGTTGAGATATTTCACTAAAGATATCGACGTTGTAGTTTTCTGGGGATCACCAGAGTTAAAGGGGTTCATCCTCTATCGATGAGGTGCACTCTCTGATTCTTGAAGTGGATAAAAAGATAAATTGGTTTGCTGCTTTTCAGCATTGTCTGAGTTTGCAAATCACTGCATTGTATTCTCTGCAGGTCTGACCCTCTTTCAAAGTCATGCTGCACCAATGAGCAGGAAAGGAGACAGTGTGGAGATGGATGGAGATTGGAGGTGGGAGTAGGCGTAGGCAAAGCTGAATATCGCTGTGTGACAAGACGGACGTCCTCTGACACCCACAGCCCACTCCATTTATGAGATGTCTCCTGCAGCTGGTGACAGGAGTAACAAATGTGGCAGACAGTGCCATCCCATGAATCCGCCCCACACGCTCCTCTGTGGATGGGTGCTGACGATGAGGAGCGTTGAGCACAGTTGCTCTGACAACCTAGGAGGAAAAAAAAAAACTTGGTCGTCAGTATGACTTTTAGAAACCTAGAACTTTAAATCACTAAATCAATTGCTTGTCAGCTCTGATCTTCAGAACACATCATGTTTTCTGAAATAACACACACAGTACACAGAGAGTGTGTAGACACCAAAATCATTCTTCTGTACCTGGTAGACTGTCGACTCCTCTGCACGCAGTCGCTTCTGTACAAAGAAGACTCGACCTGAGTCTACAGAAACGTTAGCAGCTCTGTGAGACGCTACTTTGTGCTTAATGCTAATGTCTGCATGCTAACGTGATCACAATACCAATGATAACATGCTGATGTTTAGTATGTTGTTGTTATTCTAGCGTGTCAGCATGCTAACATCAACGCCATATCGGTCGTTTGTCCCTATCCTCTGGCACGATGCATAAGAGGATTTCGGCGGCAGTCGTATCAGACCTTTGTCGTCATGGTAACAATAATAAAGGGTTATGGTTGTGAAATGGACACAATATGATTATAATTAGGCACAAAAACTACTTGGTTCCTTTTGTAGAAAATATGATTTGGGTAAAAAATAAGTACTGTGCTTCTTGGCTTAAGGACCTTTGTCGTCAAGATTACAAAAATAAACACGTGGTAAAGGTTGTGGTGCGGCCATGGAAGCAAAGAAACAATATGAACACTGTAAATGAACAGTGGCCTCCTGTTGCTCTATATTCTCTGAGACTTAACTTCCTCCTTACTCTTGTCATAATTATTGTGGCTGCTAAAGGTCAGCTAACTATAAAGTATATAAGGTGCTAGAACAGATGACCTAAAGGCTAGTTTTTTTTTTTACAGGAAGACAATCAAATTGTACCAAATCCAATTACTTTTACTTCCCTCTAAACAGAATATATTTAGTGGTTACTATGTTATATAACAGCAGGTGTAAATGTCAACCAATAATGGCATCAGATTTTTTCAGACCGTACTTTTCTCAGAGTTTATGTTCTTCACAGAAAAACACAGGAGGAACTAGGAGGAACAGGAGTCGAATCATATTAAACTTTTATGTGAAAATGTCTCTGCTCCTTGTAGGAGCTTTTAAAGAATCCAAGCTGCAATGAGGGACCTGCTGGGAGAACTTTATAAACACATACATGAACATTAAATCTCTGTTAAATCAACAGTGCCAGGAGCTGAGCGTGTGAGGTGGAGGCTGCAGTGGTAGACGGAGCTCTGGCAGCAAACACTTACTGGCATGGAGGTATCAGTCAATGAGAAATGTCAGGTTACTGTTTAAAGGTTGCCATGTAAAGTGATGTGAATGTGACTGGAAGTTACTAGTCGGCTGGTAGCCAAGCAGCTGCCACTGATGGTGACGCATGAAATGAAGCAGCTGATGCCACTTAGCTGATCCAAGCGCAGCTTTAAGTGCTCTGCTTTAATTAATGCAAAAGCTCCATTAAGGCACAATAGTGAATAAAACAACTAAAATGAAATCAGAAAGTGCAATTTTTTCTTGTTACTGGTGCAGATATTTTCTTTATTACAGATACGCCTTGCACTCATATCTACAAAATTCCTGGAGCAAAGGAAACTGGCAACAAGTGGGATTATCACACTGGCAACCCATTTTTTTTTTCAAAACCAATGAGTCCTTCAAAGCTCAATATGGGACTTGTTAAGACAGATGCTTTTGTGTGTAGCTTTTCTTTCCTCATTAGACCTCTTTTGCTGTCAAGCAGTGCAGGTTGTCAGTGGTCAGAGGTTCATCCAGAGATCCAGCTGCTGCTGAGGCTGCTCTCTGATGCTGGCGGGGCTCATCTCTGCGCGTGCTGCTTGAAAGGGGAAGTTAGATTCTGCACACAGTTCCTTTTTCATCTCTGACTTGTGGGACTGTTGCAAGTGGATGTCGTGCTGGTAAGAAAAAGCTGATGTAAACTGCAGTAAGTGATGTGTTTCCCTGTTCTTTAGATGCTGGAGACATTTTCCTATCATGCCTGTTTCTCTCCAAATCAAATCAAAACATCCTCAAATCTAATTTCAATCCCTGTCTTCTTCTCTGCAAATCAAATACTGTGCATGTTAACAACGCACGTGCTTGCAACATACACGCCAATGCACACGCAGGCATCATTAGGGGGGGCTTGAGGCGTTACGCTGCTGCAGCTCTGTCTGCGGTGGACGGAGGAATTGTTTCATCCCCCGTCACTGAAGGCTTCTGAAGAAGGCGTGATAGTGACATAAAAAGAAAAACAATGTCACCGTATTGTTCGATGGCAGTTGGAATGGGAATTTCTTCCCTCTGTTCCTCTCCCCTCTCTTCAATATTGCACACCAGCAGCAGAGCTCCTGTCAGCCTGATGGGGCCAATAAAGAGGGAGAAAGACCTGTCCTCTGATGGGATGTGATACCATGAAGAAAGCTCACAAAGAGACTCTACATTATTTACTTTCTCCAACACGCTGATCTCTGCAACACCACTATCTGCCTCACTGATATCCCTGCAAAATAGACTGCACTTCTACCCCTCTCAGATCCGTGTTTCTCTCGCCAAGCAAGCCCTAAAAACAGCTTCTTCTCAGAAATCCACACCTTTGTCACTTTGCATATCGCTTTCTTTTCAGCATGTGTGCTCAGCCTGAATAATATGTCTTCATTATAACAATGGAAAAGCTTCCAGCACTGGTTTAATTCATGTGGGTGCTGTTTGCGCAGTCTTTCAGGATAAAGGCGCTTTGCCAGGTACCTAAAATATTGAATGTTTTCATCCCTTAAAAAAACAGCTTGAAGGAATTTCTTTTGGCAAATAGTCATGAAATTTAAAGTCAGAGCCACTGTCAACAAACAGACCTTTTGGTTTTAAAGCGTCTCTTACAATGAACGCTTGTTCCTCCCTAAAGCTTTTCATGGCCTTGAAAGTAAGGTAATACTTTAATCTTTTCATTGATTCAGGCCAGGGGATTAAACCGGCATTAATCTATTTTTTTTGGCCACTTGGGGACAAGCTGCAAACACAGCAGGGTTAATACATTTTTATTACCTTATAAAGTTGACATGGCAAATGTGACAGACATGAGGCAACATTAGCATTTATTTGGAGATGTGTTTCTAGCCACCTGACAAATGTAAGTCTGATATTCACTCTCCTTCCGGCTCTGTTTGGTCCTGAGGGACATATCCGGGCTGTTCAGCTGCTAAATGCTTCACTTTATTCACCAGCTAGTTGCTAACTTTGTCAGCCTGCTATTTATACTCCAGCAGATAAAGACACATTAACATACATTTATACTTGTGTTTCTGTTCACCTGTTAAATTAAGTCAGATTTTCACTCTCCCTCTAGTTCTGTTTTTGTCTTCACCAACTCACGAAGGAAACATCACGGCTTTTTAGCCTGAAGTTCAACAGCTAATCACTAACTACAGTGGGTTTTTAGCATTTTTGCTCAGAACTGCTTCCTGGAAATGCAACCCAGATAGCAAAAATAAATATGTTTGTTTTGTTCTGGACCAGTGTACACCCGGTTGCACGGCCCGAATTTGGCCCAAATACAGCGTGATTGTGTGATACTACTTCCAAATCTGGACCTTTTCTGGCACACACACATAAAAATCGTCCAGCTGTCAGCCAGTACTAGGATAACAGCCAGAATCTTCCCAGATGTGGAAATAAATGAGCCAGACTTGGGACGAGGACCCAGACATATGTTGGGCCAGAAGTTTTATTTTGCTCTCTGGAACCCACTCTCACGGCAGTTTGTATTATCCATTGATTTCGTGTTCATGGACACAAATTTGCCTTCTTTTTTTTCATGACAGCCAGCAAAACTTACAGTTTGCCAAAATGTCACAAAATTGAAGGTATTGATGTGCGGAGCCTACGTCGACAGGAAATGTCCCCTTTTTTTCGTGACGGTAAAATATCGACATAGTGACTACAGTTATATACGTTATAGTAACAATGTTTTCCTATCTTTTACTAACCTTAACCAAAGTGCTTTTGTTACTTAAACTAAATCACAGGCAGGACTCACAGTGTGTGATGGTCGGCCACTTCACCTCGGTGCATCTGCGCTTCCGTTAATGAATGATGCAGTTAGTTCAAAACATTTTTCCAAATGAAATACATGAGTTTGAAAGTTGTGCTGATTGTCACCATAAAGGAAATTTGTGTCCTTGTACATGAAACCAATATATTATATTTTGTGACTATTTCGTGAACTGCTGTGAGACTGAACCGCTCTAAAATCAAAACAATGAGCTCTGGAGAGCTGCAGAATTGTGTGATAATTATTGGTGGATTCTTCTCTATAAACAACCTCTTTGAAATTACACAATCCATTATCAATTACTATAAAAAATATTGATTGATAGGTACTGCAAAGTTGTGTGATGATTCTTTGTGGATTCGTCATTATGGTTGTCACTACGAACAACCACTTTCACATTACAGATAGTCATTTGATGCATTGTTGCCATAAAGATCTCGATTAGTGCAGATTTAAATGTTGCATATGGATGAACAAGAGCGTATCAATCACCGTGCACACTCTCTGACGCCTTATTGCTGCAAGTACTGACCTTGACTGACACTTCCTGAACCCACCTACTGTTCAAAGTCGAATGACATTTATGAAAAAATCTTTTAAAGAGAAAAAGTGCTCACAATGGAATGCATTAATGTAATTTATTCAACTCTAAAGTGCCTTTTTTCTAAATTGATTTGACCATTATGGATTATTATCTCATAATGATTACAGGATGCTGGAGACTTAGAGCTTTTAAACTTATGCAATCTTTTCACTTAAAGGAAAAGGTAAATGGCTGTAAGTCTGACATGGGAATAAATGAAATCCAGAGGTGACATTTGGCTTTTTTCCACTCCGTATAAGCATTTATTTTACAGCTTTATTACTGCTCAGATCCTCATTAGCTGTTGCAACAGTGACAACTTGTCTCCCCACGGTCTTCAGAATGAAAAAGTAATGAAACAGCTCTATTACATTATGTTTGGCAAATTATATCTGCATGTCTATTTGTGTTTAGATCCCTGTGTCTCTTGCTTTGCTGCATTGTACCATCTAATTGTATTCATTGTTGGGTGGGCTAGTGAAAATAACCAAAATGTATCTGCTTCTTTCTACTTGTGGCAACACTGTACTTAAACCTGCAAAAGTACAGCGACAGGAACAATACCACTTTATAACAATTACCCGGCGGTTAAACTGTATTTTCAGGGTACGTTTTGCCAAGAAACTGAAACTCAAATTAAAGCAATAGTTTGACATTTTGGAAAACAGGCTTATTCTGTGTTTTGCTGAGAGCTAATTGAAAGCGACAACTCTTACATTTGTCTGTGAAGCTACTGCCACCAGCAAGTTAGTTTATCTTAGCACAAAGACAGTGGAATCTGCCTCTACAGCTAATTGACAGGTTATAGGTTATAGGCCTATATGTTTAATCTGTGGTTTTACATGGCGTTTCTTGCCAGACTAGTTGCAGTCATGAGGTTTGAAGTTACTGCTCTACACCAAGAAACATTATACAACACATTTTTTGCAGTCTTTATGCTAAGCTAAGCTAGCCAGCTGCTGGCCACAGTGTCTTATTTATCGTACTGGAGTGATTGATCTTCTCATCTAATGCTCCGCAAGAAAGTGAATAAATGCATTTTTGAAAATGTTGAACTGTTGCTTTAATGTTTCTCCTGGTTTAGTTCAGTCTGCTTAGAATAAAAAAAAAAAATCTGATTTAAGTTTCAAATCTGTCGTGCACCGAATTTAAAACATAACTTAATCTCTAACTTAAAGTTTAAAATTGACTGTGGTACTTGTATCTGTATCCACACTCATCGGTGATGTAACCGTCACGGTGGGCTGTCACAACCACAACCAAGAGAGACAAGAAGAAAGAGCACGAGCATCTTTATACCCATAAATCCTTGTTTTTTCAGGTCACTTCCTCTGTTGGTTTGGAGTTTACAGTCTCAAGCAGCACAAGCTCCTGGAAGAGTAGTGAAGTTTTCAGCCATCTTGTTGTGGCTCTGAATTTTGTTTTTGTTTGATTTAATTCAACACAAACACACCAGGATAAAGGACTAGATGACCCAGTTTGAGTAAACCAAACTTGCCTGATGGGACCGGATCCAGTTCGTCTAAACTTGGACGGCTCACAGTATACAAGGACTCGTCCTTCTTAACACTCTTTATTCTCTTTCTACAGCAGGTCTCTGTTCTGCCTGCATCTTCGAGCTGTGAGTCGAGCCCCCGGAGACTGATCGGTAGATACACATCAACAGCTTGCGTCATTAATATTGAAAGCCCTCACTGCCGACCTCGAGTCATGACGAGATCGTGCACAAGGTGAGCATCTCATTACGACGGCAGGTCATAATCATAAGGCAAAACCTGGTATTAGCTGTTTCATAATTTACATTTGCAAGGAGGCTGCATATGTTCACTCAGGTAGAGCTTCTGTGCCCTTGATAAAGAAGAGATTGTGTAAAGAAAAGGGATCAATGTTCTCAGCAGGACCAAATCGAAGACTTTACAAGCAAAGATGTATTTGATCAATCCCACAAGGAAAGCATCAGAAAACAATAATATCTGTCTCGGAACGAATCAGATGGCAACAGGAAACCAGCTGTAGAGAGTCAGCTGTACCGTGTAAAAACAAGTTAACAAGCAAAAAGCTGAAGCTAAAATGAATAACAGTTAGCTATAACTAGCTTAGCTTATGAATAAATGGCTGAAATAGCTAAAAGTAACTCATAAAGGGTTGAAATAGATAATATATAATGGATGACTGCTGAGAATGTAGGCTGTAGTGGACCAGTGCTGAAACAACTAAATTAATAGAAAACAAAAAGTAGCTACATTGTTGAAATACTTAAAAAATACTAAAAGTTATGGATAAATTGAAATAATTATCTTAAATTAGTGGATAAATGTTTGAAATAGTTTGCTAATCGTAATCAATAAATTAAAAATAATTAACTAAAAGTAATGGACAAAAGGTTGAACAAGATACTGTAGCTACATCAATGGATAAACAGTTGAAATAGTTAGCTTAAAGATTAAATAGATGAAGCTTCGGTAATAGTACAAATGAAGAAGAAAGACAAACCAACCTAAACATGACAACTCAATTGTATGACAATAACATCGTAGCAATATCCTTTTATTAACTAATATAAAACCCAATTTAAACCATCTGGCTCAGATGGTGTGGAGTTCGTCTAACAGGGCTGTTGTGTGAGTCTGACATATGCCATTTCAAGAATACAACCCAACAAAACCTCTATGGCCCTGAAATAAAAACATGGCTAATGATCCTTGAAGACCAAGGACACATTAGCGGGAACAAGCATCATTAACCGACTGCAAACACTTCTTAGCCCTGCTTTGTTTGGAGCAAACGAGGTCTCGTGTCGTCTCACCTCCTTTCATCACTTCCTTCAGTTTCAGGCCTGCGACGACGCGAGGCGGGAAACATGTTGTGACCATAATCCCATGTTTACCGGCTTGTTACTCACGGCCCAGTCACTTCCTCCTTGCAGGGGGAGGAAGGGAAGGATAGGGAGCCGAGATGATGAAGTCAAAGTTTATTATGTGCCTATATGGCTGATGCAGCATATTCGGAGCATGGTAATTCATCAATGTCAGATGCCTGTGCTCGCTGTATCAGTGTAACTCATAGTTACTTATATCCCAGACTGTAAACTCATTGTGCTGATGTTCTATTTTGTTGATGTTGTTGTTGTTGTTGTTGTTGTTGTTTTGTCCGCCATGATTAGGTAAGCTTTTCACGTAATGGATGAACAAACTAGAATAGCTGCCTGACTCAGAACGGTTAAATTAAACATGATATTACACAACAACAACTTTCCGTTTTCATTTCATCAAGTGACGTGAACTGAGAACTCCTTGAATAACAAGTTCATACACTAAAAGTCAGTCTGGCTTGCGTGAGAGAGATGAGTACAAGGGAACTGGTGGCAGATTAATAATGTCTGTTGGCAGACAAAAGGGGCCTGGAGGACCTTTTACCATGATGTGAGCTAGACTTTAGAAACACGCCAACTCAAGTCAAAGACACAAACAAAGAAAGGAATGGACTCGCAGAGTTCCCAACTCCTCGAGGGGGAGATCTGAAGAGTTTCTTTTTTCTGCTGATTGTGAGTTCACTCACTCCATTAAAAAGTCTATTTAACTTTTTCCCAAATTTAAAGGATTTCATAGTATCAAATCTTTGTGTTCTTTTTTCTCCAAAGTCATCTCATGGGGTTATTTTAAATCAGTTATTTTTTTTAAAACAAGGACGTTTTCCTCTCAGGATTATTGTGCAGGATTCAGCATTTTTCTTCTTGAGGTGCCCTCAAGGTTCAGATTCATACTTTCTGTAATTGCTCTCCAAAATCAAGCCAGGAGTGTCATGTTAATGAAAAGTCAATGAAATGAAAAAGTGTAGATTTCAAAACTGTAGATTATTTCACAGTCTGTGTGACCGCTGTTGTTGATTATCCAGGGATGACTGTTGGCTGTGATCTTTAAAGCAACACTATGTGACTTTTGAAACGAGAGATAACACATTCAGTGTCTTACAAATGAGAAGTTGAATTCACGAGCAGTGAAACACACTCTTGGTCAATTCAGTAAACTCAAGTCTTTAGTTGATACAGTCTCACCTGGTCTGGCTAATGTTGCAAACTTCAGATAAATATTGCTGTGTCACCGACATTACTGAGTCAGTGTTGCCTAAATGACTCCTCTGTACTCATGCTAATGTTAGCATTAGCCCTTACCTGTCTCCTGTGGCTGCTGTTCAGCAAAAGTCACACACTGGTTCACTTTAAACACAATGCTTCACAGGGATGTGCCTAAACTAACAGGAAATGCAGTTGGCCAATTCCCAGTATCTGATTTACGCACTACACAGGACGCTGCAGCTGCTTTATTTGATTTTTTCTAATGACTCCATGTCCAATCATGATCCTCATTGACCTTAATGCTTCCTGGTGGCATGGACATGGAGTTCAGGCTGGGAGTTAGGTTGAGTTTAAAGGGGACCTCCACCTTATTAACACTTAAATGTCAGTTCATTCTGAACTGAAAATAACTCTAACTGATGATTTCATAACAGGTTATCTCCGTGGGGTCTTGGAGACTACAAATGTATAATGGTGCATTTATTTCCACTGTAGCAGTGGAAAATGCAAATGCATTATATTGCACTGCATTGCATTCTGGGTATTTTTTGGTGCTTAACTCACCCCAAGGACTAATAGTGAAGAAATCTGGGCCTCTGCTTTGATTTTCACCATTCATTTGTTAATCTATCTCTTCTGAGTCCCCCGAATTTATGGATGTACCAAAGTCAAATGCTGAGTATCACACAACGACATTTATTAAATAAATGCATATCTCCTAATGGATTTTAGAAATATATTAATTTTTGCTCAACAGAAGTTCAGTCGATTTAAGTTTGATTTTTTCACCCATGGGAAACACTTTTCTTGCTTTCTAAAAAAGGAGGTCAGAGGTCAAACTCACAGCCACAGGGCAGCACCCCTGGTTGTGCAATGTTGTGCTCAGGGACACTTCAGCATGATAAATGGGAATTTAACGTAATGACACATGGCTGAAGGGCAGATTCTGTAACCAACATGCAATCTTTAAAAACAATCAACTATCCTTGCTTCTATTTTTAGTCAGGGAAAACTGCTCCTATTTAAAAATCTGAAGAGAGTCATTTTTATGTCAGCACATTTGCAGCTTTAACCCTGAGCTGTTAGCAGGCATTTAGCAAACCAGATATCCAGCAAATGGATGTTTCTACTGCCGTCACCACTGTTTACTTTAGCATAGATCAGACCATGGCAATTATTGTCTCTCTGCTGTCTCTCATTTTGAATACACTCAGTGAGGCTGACATCCTGTTGACAGACAGGGCTGAAATTAAAGAGAAACTCCAGCTAGTAAGACAGGCTTTCAGCTGGTCTGCAAAAGCCACACCTACTGTCTCAGCTGGTGTGTCTGATTGTGAGTTTGTGTCCAGTGTGGTGCATTGGAAGATTTGCTTCAGCTACATTGCAAATACTTTGCATGTCCCACTTTATTAGCCTGGTCTTTAAGTTCTCCTTTGGTTTGAGAAGCTGTGGAGCAAAAAAAACAACAACACGTTATGTCTAAATACAATTACCTTATATAAACACTCACCTGAACTACGATGATAATTAAATGATCGTATGTAACTGATCAACTTTACAATCCACAAATCTCATCAGCAGATTTTGGTGCCAAATCAGGACATGAGCGATGAGGGAAATCATTAGGCTGAGCAAAAAAAGGCAAACTAGAGTTCAAACTCATCACATAACAGTGAGAAGAAAATACATAACAAACACTCCCCCTGACGCTGTGAAATTGTACTGAAGCAGTCGTGGTTTCGCATGCAGAGACACAGTTTAGCAGAGCGCAGCGCAGCGCACCGCGGAGCGCGCAGCTCCGGACGCACCTGAACAGTCAGAGCGGTGCGAGCAGAAGTGAGCTGCAAAACAGCCTTTCACCTGCTCACAGCCGCACACACACTCACTCACACACACGCACACACACACACTCACACACACTCACACACACTCCTCTTCAACATCTGCCACGTCGTCTCTGATGGAGAGAGAGAAGAAGCTGACGGAGTCTTTGTTGATGTGGATTAACATTTATTTCTACCTCTTTGGCGTCTCCTGTGGAGCAGATGATTCTTCGGGGGCTCGTCATACATGAGCGTTGAAACAAGCCTCGAAACATGTGAGCCGCTGCGCATTGAGTTCAGTGTTGATTTGAACCTTAAACTACAAATGTCTCAGACCGTCTGCGTGGAAAACTTAAAGGCATGCTGCATGTTGACGGCTGCGAACGTACGAGCGAGCTGAAACAGATGGACACAAGTCCGACAACAACACACTGGGTGAGTCTGGCAACTGGGATTTAAAAAAGAAAATCGTTTACAGGTTGTTTTTTTGCTTTAATTGAGCCATTAATGCGTTTGGTATAACAACGAGGAAAACACGAGAACAATCAAACACTGAACACACACTATAGATTTAAGACTTTTCTAAAAGAAGCTCCATCTATTGTTTTTTTTTTCTCTTGTGATAAACTTCTTCAATTTCACTGCAATATCCTGCTGGTTTTCCTACACTGGGAAATAAAGGCGCTTCAGGGGCTAATGGTTCTCAATTAATGCTTTCATAATGTCCTCAAGGTATTTTTGATTCATTATTATAACAATCCCATAATGTTCCTGAAGGGACTCCAGGGCTTCCAGAAGTGTCCTTATGGTACTTAATGGTATCTCCTCCTGTTATGTTATTACTCTGCTCCTATGGGGGGAGTTAGAGGAGCACTATAGGCTGCATCCTTTCATTTAGGGATGTTTCTGTGCGTAATTACACGAGCTCCTGTCATCACCTTTGCTCTACATGCAATGCTGCTCTTCTTTAAATTTGATCAAACTGTGCAGCTCCCACAGACCGTACCTTTCTGGAGGGTGGTCTATGGATAATTGGATTTACCTGTCAATACTTGAGTCTAAGAGTTACACCTTAAGTAGATGAGAAGCTTTTAAAACAGCTATCATGCTTTTCAGGGACCCCCCCCCCCCCCCCCCTCTTACTTTCCTGTATGGATTTGGCCATATAAATGTCACTGCCTCCCTGTGCTGGGGTCATTAACCTGTTGATGTGTGGAGACGGATGCTTTGCAATGCTCTTGCGCTGTAAATTCACATACCAACACGCACACACACACACACACACACACACACACACACACACACACACACACACACACACACATCGGTGGGGCCCCTTGAAACCACAGAAAACGAACTAATGAGAACAGATTGCGGCAAATATGGCAATCTGCTCTGAAACACAAAGGTTTTGCATCAGGTCTGCTGCGCAACAAAACACTACAGCAGTGTCGTCTCAGTCATTAGTCCTCCTACTCCGTGGCTAAAGGCGAGCTAATGGGAGGAGGGTGTTGGGTGGGTTGAGAACCTGCACACTCTCGGGTCATGGTGACACAAGGTAGAAAGCCACTGCTCTACTTATTGTTTTGGAAGGGGGGGGGGGTGTGTGCCACATTCTTCGTGTGTTTGCAAGTAGGCGGCTGTTCCTCTCTTTGTTTTCTGCTGTGATCTCTAGACTCCCTGTCCTAATAACTGTACTTCCACACAAACAACACATTCACCATCAAATAGATCCTTTCCCTGGCAGCAATTTATTCAGCCCATTATCTCCTCCTCCCCGTCTCACACTGTGATAAATCCAGCCCTTTGAATCCACTGATTGACACTGACTGTCGGGCTCGAAGCGCAGGTTTAAATTTCTATTAGCGATTGTGACGGTACTTATGAAGTCTCAAGCAGTGGCGCTGTCAGACATTGTATTATGGATAGGCCCTTAAAGAAGTGAATGGGCCAACTTTTTTTTCCCCCAGAAAAAATGAGCTTCTGAAAATGTGACGGAGAATTCATTAGAACTAGAAGTGAGCAAACTTGGTCAAAAATGAAACATCAGTAACATTTTGCATTTCACAGGCAACACTGCCTGAACAGCATATTCTAAAAGCTGTGTCAGTCGTACGTAGGCTGTGCAGAAGTTAACAGACAGAAACTTGTCTTTTATAGCCCATCCAGCCTTCATTTTGTGAACTATTTATATGCCACAACAGCAGGTGAATCTCATGTGGAAAATGCATCTGAAAATCAAAATCTGGACTCAAGGCACATTGACTCTACAGGGTACAGCGCTGATATGACCTATACTGTACAAACTAAACAAATAAACAGGAAACACTGCACACATTGCTCTGGAAAAAAGGAAAAGTCCATGGCATCATGGTTTATTTGATTTAACACCAGCTGATGGGCCTGTAGCTTTAAAACTTGCCCAGTGAAACTAAATACTTCCAGTCCACAAACACTTATCTCAAAAATGGTCCGTCAGTTCCGCTGGAGAAATTTCTGCATATTTTACAGAAGTCTGCATCCTCAGTTGTTATGCTGTGCAAAGAAAAACTGTCCAGAACACTTCGATGAGAAGCACTTCCACTTTCCTCTCTAGACTCTGCACAAAAAATATTTTCACATTTTGTTGTAAATTGGTGGGTGAAGGGCAGTTTTAGTTTTTGTTCCTGGTTTTGATTTAGTTTTAGTGCTTGGGTGAAAATTACTTTTAGTCATCAGACACCAGAAATCTTTGTTGTGTATGGTTACCGTGATTACAGGTGTTGCTCTTGCCCATCACATTAGTGCAAAAAGCAGTGTTTACTTCACACCACAAACAGTGTCCATGTCATGACCAACCAGCATCATGCAGGGCTGATAAATGAAGCCAACATGGAAGTGACAAAAACTGCAGTTCCTTGAATGGCCACTTGAGTCTGGCTCCAACAGTGAGTCGATCCCCATAGACTCCCATGTTAAAATGCCCAACTGAGAGTTAGGTGGAGTCAGGCACTGCCAAGATGGCGACAGCGGTGCAGCCCACTCTGAGCTTCAAAACCACTCTTTGGAAACCCTTGGGTGACATCACGAAGGGTACGTCCGTCTTTATTTACGGTCTACGATCACGACAAACTGACTCTCCTCAGTGGATCCAGTTTCATTTCCGGACTTAGCATTAGCATTAGTATCAATGCAGCAGAAGCTCATTCAGAAGCTGGATTCACTACAGCACTGTTCAGTGTCTGGGATTAGCTTGAGAAGAGAAGTTAAACTGTTGGATAATGCAGTGACATTTCTTTAGTGAACATGTTGATGGTTGACTGTCGGCATTAACTCTGTTTCTGACAGCAACACTAAAGAGCTGACTGAAAGTATAATGATGTATCAGCATCCACAGCAGCTTATAAAAGTCCATTAGCTTCCCATGATTCTTAAATATAAGACAAAACCACCTCAAACAGGTCAGGTCAATCAATAAAGTTTATATTTCCTTATATATATATTTCTAATATTTATTGTTACAAAATGTATTTTGGTTGGTCAAGCCTATTCCTGGCTTCACTGCTGGTCTTCAATGTATTCTGTGAAAGTAAATAACTCCAAACTGAATGAGTTAAGTTTAAAGCTTTTAATGCCTTTCAATAAGTAAATAATGGGATTTGGGGTATGGAAAGTATTGTCTACTTGGAGCAACCCATTTAGCCCATTTATAATTCATACTGCAAAAAGCAGGCCATGATGTTTGCCATTTTCTATTATGGACATTGTAAATAATAAATTATCAATAATAAAATATTTCTTTAGTGAGTCAAAACCTGGCGCGTCAACAAAATCATCAGGTCCTATGACTCATGATCTAGAAGTTGCTCTACACCTCAGCCGATCAGACTCTTGTGTCTGTGATTGTGTTGTGAGAAGTTCTCTTTCCATGGTTATTGCAGTTCAAGAGGGACGTTTTGCATCATTCTAGATTATGAAATCCACTGATTGCTGCGTCGCTTCTTCAGGCATGAAACTTAATTGTCCTCATATTTTTGAGAACAGACTGTCACTGACAAAAAGTCGCTCCGAGGAGATCAATCAGTCTGATTTAGGGCAGGTCGGGTGATAGTTCAGTGTCGTTCAGGATCTCTTTCCTAAACTAGACCTCTGCTTCAGGCCTTTTACACAGATGAAGATTGAGTGGCTTAGGGAAGGCGGATGTATCGGTGATGCATGGGTTACACAGCTATGCAAAGAGTCATGTAAATGATATTTGCATGAGAAACTGGTGGTAAACGAATAATGCAGAATTGGAAAGTAATGCATCTTTTTCAGGTGCTACTTCTGATGAAAGAGAGAGAGAGCGGTGTCTTGAACCCACCCTGGAAGTATTTCTTAAAGAAAAGAAATCCAGGAAATGTTTTTAATGGACTATTTGCTTGCAGATCCATATTCAGCATGTGAAACACAAGCACACAGGCACTGATGGTCACAGCTCTATGGGAAAAGCTTCTTGTGGTGAAAATGACCTCATAAGCTGCGCACAGTTCGTCTAATAAGGATGAGAGGGATGAAAAGTACTTGAGACGAAACCCTTTTTCTGTTGCATTGATGACCTGCTTTATTAAATTAGAAAATGTGTTTTTGTGCGTCAAAGTATTTTATTGTATTTGGATTTTACAAATACATAAATAAACACTTATGGCACTGTTTTTTTCTTGTGAAATAGTTGGTATCTCTTTAAGTCCTTCCATTACATTACCATTCTTAGAGCCATGCTGCTAGCCAGACTAAAAGCAGCTCTTTGTTTGAACCTTCAACTAACTAATTGGTATTTTCCCTTTTGTCAGTCTGTGTTCCTTCAGAGTATGTAACTGTGGGCACACAGGTATTTCAAATGGGCTAATTTTAGATAAGATGTTCTGTAATTTTTTTCTCAAACCCCTGAACTATTGTACATTCACACATTCCTCTAACAGGAAGAATCATATCTATGTATAATCCACTTCTTTTCAAAAAAGTCTAAACCTGTGAGACCTAAAAGCCCCTTACACCGGTGTTTTCACTTATTATACCTGATTAGACTTTTCACAGAACATCTCATTCACTCTCCTGTTGCACCTGCCAATCATTCTTATTGGTAGGTTGCTCCATCCAACTTCCACCTGAGTGGAGGTCAAATTAGACAGAATGATTGTGTGGGTGTGCAGGGCCTTTAAAGCTGATGAAATGATTTCCTGTAACGCTGTTGGACTCAGACAAAAAAAAAAAGGATCAAATTCAAAAAAGCTCCCCATGAACATACATTACCCACAATGCAACTGGACCAGTGTTGTGCTAATAGGGTCTCATAAGCTTGCTTCTTTTTGTCTTCATTCCCAACCGACACTGACTCAAGTGACATCACTTACAGCAAATTATCAGACGTTGCACATTTATCCAGAGTGGCCCTTTAAGTCTAAAGTGCTGGATGGTTGAGTTTTCAGTAAACATTAGTAAGCTACAACCAGGAGACATTTAGCTTAGCTTATATAAAAGCTGGAGGCAGGGGAAGCAGCTAGCCAGGCTACATCCAAAGGTTAAAAAAAATAAAAAATCCACCCACCAGCACCTTTAAAGCTCACTAACAGCTTTCTGTTCGGCCAAGAAACAGTCCACCTGGCAAAGACGTAACCTTAAAACTGCAACCTATCATTTCTGGTTTTTGTATGGATTAAATAACCAAGATATAAGGTCGTGAGCTTTAGAGGTGCTGATGGGTGTATTTTGTTAATTTTGGACGGAGCCAGGCTGCCTAGTTTCCCCCCTGCTTCCAGACTTTGTGTTAGGCTGAGCTGTAAACTGTCTACCAGCTATAGCTTTACACTTAATGCACAGACGTGAGTGTGGTGTTGATCATTCAGTTTCAAAATACCACAGTAATCAGGACTGAACTTACTAAACCAAAGATATGCGTCAATCCTGCTGCAAATAACTTAATCCTGCATTTATATGATCATAAATGTAGGATTTCCACGACTCAACAAGCCTTATTCGAGATGTTGCTCCTCTGTGGTTTTATCTCCTCCTGTTAGACTAGAATTCATTCTCTCTGTGCTCCTGAAGCCACCCCTGGGTGCAGTGTCATGCTCAATAAACTGCTCCTGTCAGAAGCACTTTGCTGAGTCGCTGTGGAGGTGCCGCTCTCTGACCCCCTCCTCCCCCAGAGAAAGCGGCCTGTTTCAAAATGATTGGCCTCACAATAGAAGAGGAAACTCTGAGGATAGCTGGAGGGGTCCCACTCTTAATTTGTTGTGATGATGTGCCCAGTCTCCCTACATCGGCCCCACCGCCTCTGGCCCAGTACAGTCATCCTTATCTGGATTGTGTATCCAGATGCCCGTGTTGATTAAACAAGAAAATGTCTAGGTTTGTTAAGACAGCATGGCTTCAGAAATGTGTAATTGGATCTAAAGTGCTTGTGATTGAAGAAGTGAAAAGCCAATATACACAGACTGCCACAGTGTTTAATCAGGGTGTGATGAGTGGTCTCATTCAGAAAAAAAACAGCAGAGTGAGACATCACTGTCTGGATGGATTGAAAAACTCCAAAACTTGGAATAATACATGTTTATTTTTCTTTTGCTTCGTTATTATTCATTGCAGCTTCTTAAACATTCAGAAAGATTTGTTAGTACAAAGGTTTCGTCAGCCTTTATAGAAGCACGAATACCATCTGAAAATCATGTTTTAAATAAAATGAATATATGAGTTGTTCTACCATACCCCCCCCCCCCCCCCAACACTAACATTAAGTGCATCCGAGGGGAAATCATTTTCATCTGAAGTTTTTCCTCCTTGTTACGTTGCCATTTTGTGCTATTAGTTCTTTCTTCTCACAAATTGTTGTGGCTGAAAGGTTTTCATGACTGCCAAAGAAAAGAATGGCTCACAAAACACGCTGAACACTTCAAACTCTCTTTAGTCTTTTATCACATCGATAGCTAGTGCAGAAATATAATAAATGTGGGTTGTGTTAGATAGCTGTGTTAAAGCTTTTATTTTGGATTCTGCTCTTAGACAGAACATTTCCATATAGGCAGAAATGCCTACAGTTGTTGTCTTTTCCTCTTCAGAACAAAGGCTATTTTTCATGTTGACAAGACAAGCCTGTTCTGAATAATACATTGATTCAGCAGCTGCTGTTCATATGAAATGAAGAATGAATAAAGCATCACCACATACGTGAAACACTGAACATATGTTAACGTCACATGTGTTTTTGTACAGCAGTTGATACTCTCCTTCAGTTCATATTTGGCTCAGCGTGTTGTGATAAGTCTGTTATTGAGTTTGTGATTTCCCACAGTTTGTTAAACAGTGCTTTAAATCATCTCGTTCCGCAGCCTGGTGATGCTGTAAATAGAAAAACAACATTATTAATTCCTCAGTGTGAGTTCAGACCACAACTTGATGTTGGGGTTGCTTTTTCTTTGTGCTTGCATTGCAATTAGACTGCAGAAAAGTGGTATTTGACAGTTCCCTCTAAATTACAGGCTGTTTTGACTCGTGGGTCTTCTTTTACAGACTGTTTATTTCTGTTTTCAGAAGTGTAGTTAAAAGCCAATGACTTTGGGATTCTGTGGATTTAATTAATACAGTAGAAATGTTTTTGTTTTTTTTCACCTGTGTGAGGATTAAATGAGAATTTCTACGGTGTTAAATCTGTCCGTTAATGCACCACAGGATGTGCATTTAAATGATCACACAAGTGCAACATGTTGGCCTTCTGCACTGAGTTGGCCTGTCAGCTCATACTGTTCACATGCAAAGCCATTCTTGCCATTTGTAGAAAAAAATGGAAGCTGAGAATGTAACCTTGTAATATTTCCTATGTTTCTTTTTCTTTGGTAATCGTCAGAAATGATTGACTTTTCTTCTGTAATGCAGGTCCTGTGGGTGCTTGGTATTTTCTACACTGTGAAAATGCTCAATAAATAGACCTTGTCCATTAATGAAAACAAAAAGAAATTGGAATTTGATGGAATTGAAAACCAGTCAACATAGACTGTAACCTGAAATTGCTTTCATTCAAAAAAATAGGAAGATATAAAGAAATTAAATAATTAAGAAAAACTTGGCAAACTCTCTAATTCGAAAACCATGAATAAGGAGCACAACCAAAAAGACGAAGATATTGCTGTGATTTTTAGATGAAAATCACATTTCTTTGCATTACACATTGTATCTCCGTCATATTTTTTGAATGGTAGTGAGTACACATCGACCTGGTGCAGGAATGGCCTCACTTGAAGATGCACTTTAAAGACCTGGTCACATCAGAAAGCGGCACAGCAAACGTAATCTGCACATCTTCTCATAATCTTTGGTTCCAGAAGCTTAGTGACGTAGCGACAACTGGCACCATGATCGTACAAACAGGGACAGAGGTGCACATGTCTGGACAGAATTGTATCGTGTTGTTTGTACACATGAGAAGTGATAAAGTTGTTGTACGGAGAACGGCATTACTGCCTGCAAGGTGTGGAGGGAGAAGGCTTCAGACAACTTTTCAACCATCCAACAAGCACTTCATTTGAGGCAGACTGAAGCCTTTCATGCAGGGACTTGTCTGGAGTGTTTGGAAGAACAGAGATATAGAGAGCACTGCAATCCTAAAAAGTGTGTAAAGACATTGAGAAATGTAACCAGTGACTTGTCGTTTCTGTCCTACAGAGACGCGCTGTGTTGCTGACTGGGTGACTGGCTCCCAGTCACCTCACATACCTGTGAAGCCCCGCTCCCATTGCATTGCACAGGACAGGTTCCCCCAGCAGAGTGGCAGGGATGTACCAGGAGGTGGCCTTCCTGGCAGGCAGCACTGAGCACCAGTTCACCACCTTCCACTTCAACCGAGTAGAGAACCCACAAGAGGTCACCTCCAAGAAGGGTGTGTTCTACAAGCGAGCCCAGCTCCTGCTCCACCCTCAGCCCCGCCAACAGGATGGAGACGAGATCGGCCTGGCTGACGGGGCAGCCATTATCAACGTGGGGGGCATCAAGTACCGCATCCCCTGGTCAACGCTGGAGGAGTTTCCCTTATCGAGGCTTGGAAAGCTGCGCAGCTGCAGCAACGAGGCCGAGATCATGGACGTGTGTGATGACTACGACGGCAGCCGCAACGAGTATTTCTTTGACCGAAGCCCGTTGGCGTTCCGCACCATTGTCACTTTCTTGGCGGCAGGTAAACTGCGGCTTCTGAGGGAGATGTGCGCCATGTCCTTCCAGGAGGAGCTGCTTTACTGGGGGGTGGAGGAGAACAACCTGGACTGGTGCTGCCTCAGGAAGCTGCGTCTCAGGCAGGAGGAGTACAAGGAGCAGCAGAGGCTGGACGAAGAGGAGGCCGAGCTCACGTCGCCGCAGTCCTGCGAGGAGAGCCAGCAGACTCCTGGAGTGGCAGCACTGGAAGAGACTCGTGTGGGGGGCTGCATGCGGAGACTGAGGGACATGGTGGAGAACCCCCACTCCGGCCTACCAGGGAAGATCTTCGCGTGTCTGTCAGTGATATTTGTAGCCATCACTGCTGTGACGCTGTGTGTCAGCACCATGCCTGACCTCAGGGAGGAGGAGGAGAGGGTGAGTTCTCTCTGTCAGTAACAACATTTTCTCAGCTTTTCCTTATTCACAGATTGGATTTAAATTATCAAAAAAAGTTCAGACTCATTTCTCTCATATTTAATTTCTGGAATGTCTTTTGAGTTATTGGATTTTTATTCAGCAGCACTGGGCAGTGAAATCATTTAAAAAACCATGATTAAACAAAGAGGCACAGAAGCATATCTGAACTTTAAAAGACAAGACAGGATGGAAATTACCAATTTTAGAAAAACAATAAAGCAGAGAAGTATAGTTAAATATCATGAATTATGTTTCCCAGTAAAATAATCCTAAAATAAATCAAAGGAAATGAGGAATGTTACTTTTTATGCCTCCGCACCGGTGACAGCCAGAGCTGGAGGCATATTATTTTCAGGTTCTCCGTCCAATCATCCAATTCCCGTGCACCCAATATCTCAGGAAAGCCTTGAAGGAACTTCAAATTTGGCACAAATGTCAACTTGTACTCAAGGATGAACTGATTAGATTTTGGTGAATCAAAGTTCAAAATTCAAAGTCACTGTGATCTCACGTTCTTGTTGAATGCGATATATCATGAACATTTTATGTCCAAATGGTCAAAGGTCAGCTTCACTGTGACATCATAATGTTCTGCAAAAACACTTCTCGCCATTACTCAAAGCTGTAACTCTGGAAAGGGGAGATTGTGACCATATTTCCTGCAACTGTCAAACATGGTCTCAGTAGTGTGTAATAGTAGAACAAATGTTAAAACCTTCACATGCAGAGCAGATTTTCATGAGGAACACCGTAGTCATGAATTTATACAACACACATAATTATAAAGGGAAGGAACGCCAGTCTCAGGATTCCTTTTTTTTCTAGCTGAGGGATGCGTGTGCTCTTTACAGCTGCTACAGTCGAATTCAGATTATGTTGATGCAGCAGCCCACATACCGAGTTCTCCTGAGCTTTATTGTAAATCATTGTGACACAGACACAGAGGCGAAGGCTCAGGGACAACGAGGCTTCCTCTTCGTGCGCCTGAATACCAGATTATTGTGTAGCTCCCCTCGCTGTTGCAGCAGCATACATTCCTTCGTAGCAACATGAGATCCATACTCTCCCATGTATGTGATAATTGACAGCGAATACACAACATGAAAAGGCCATGCGTTCGCACATTTAAATAAATGGTGTTCAGATTTCGGCTTCGGTTTGGTATTTGCAAAAATCCCACAGATGTTTCCCCCGTACAGTTGATTTTACTTGACCTGCTTCCAAAAACGAATATGAAATGAGCTTAAATGAATGTGATATAAGCTCATTATAGTTATGTAACACTATGATTATGCAAATTGAAGCCGTGAAATCTTAATCCGTACAGTTAAAGGCTTGTTTACCCAAACCTTATCTAGACCTGCTGACCGGTGAGCAAAATGAGGTAAAAGGAAAACACTGTTATTTACAGTACACTGTGTGTCGTGTTCCCTTTGATGTTTAATTTAAACAGACAGATTTTAACTGCTGTGTAGTACATGGCTTTTTGTGATGCACCTTTGATGTTGTAGTCCAAAGATTCTGTGCATACACAAACCTTTCACCACGAAGAACAAGACAGAGACTTATTACTTCTGCAGGGGATGTGGGAAAAGTTGAACATTTTGGAAAATACAGAGAGTTAGATGAAACATAAATCTGTTGTCTGTGCCTTAAGAAAGCTGGAGCTGGGGCATGGTGATCCTAAAGACTGGTTGAAGGTGGAAACAATTAGCCTGAATGTCCATAGTGAAACAAGACAAGTCAAAACCTAGTATATGGCTGGACCGCCTATGGTCAATGTATGAAGTTGAGGATTTCTAAGTAGCCAAGGGTTGTCCAAAAAGTTGCTAGCTTTGTAGCTAGGTGCTTTTTTGAAAGAGAAAGTCTCTAAATCTAGTGACAAAGTTGGCAACACAGTCACATGGCATTCAGCTGACCAATGGTGGAAGCACAGAATCACCTAGATGAAGACCCTGTGCTGTAACATGTTGGTTCTTCCAATTAATCAATTTTATTGAATTGAATTGTTTTTTTCACAAAATAATAATAATAAAAAAAAAGAAGTTAGAAATGGACAGAAATGTAAATTGAGTTCAAAATCAATCAAATTTGTGGATTTAGGGTGAGTTTCATGCTATTATAATTCTTATGCTAACAGCTATTAGCATAAAAATAATCTACAGTAGTGTTGTCAACTTTTTTCAATGAAAAGTTGCAACGGCCTGCTCAAAAAGTTGCCCAAAGTCAAAATACATAAATACATAAATACATAATATCATTACGCAGTGATTTGCATATCCATAAAAAATTGTATTTAAGAATTTTAATTCCCTGCCATTAGCATTCATCTAAATATACTGATGAAATTCTCCAACTTTGTATGTAGGCTACAGAGCTCAGGAATAAACTAATCTTCTCAAACTCTTATAAATAAAATAGTGGAAAAGTTCCTTGGGCTAATAGGGGATTAATGATTAATGGTTGTGATTACAGATTACATTCACAGCTCATTTACAGTACATTCCTTTGTTCATGTAGTGTCTTCAAGGGACAGAAGCTAATGTCTTCCCAAGAAGTTGATAAATGTGTTGGTTTCAAGGTTTGGCAGCATTGTACTAATAGGAGCCAAAACCTGGACGCACAGTATCTGGCGCCCAGATGGCGCTATGATGATGACAAAGTTGGCAAAGTTTTTTCTGGTAGAAGCTGTCAATATGCTAACAGTTAGCCGTCATGCAGAAGAGCTGTCTGTCTTTTCTACAGAGCTGCAGGAAGCTCGAATCCAAACTCCATATCTGTTCTTAGCGCACAGACACGTATCAATCTTTTCATCTTGCCCTCAGGAAAATGCTGATCTGTTCTTTTAACTTAAGTATAGTTGTACAGTACAGTTGCACAATTATGTGTATGATTATATTAAGTACTATATTGGCAATTTAAACAAAACATGGCCGATAATATGCACAGAGCTGCCCCAAATGATGATACTCATAACTTACAGTCTCTAGTCTTTAATTAGGGCTGAAAGTGGGAGCAGAACACATCTACTTGTTGCTGTGTTTAGCTTTCATCTCACAGGAAGAGGAATATTGCTACCTTAGGCTTTTGTTCCCACTTTTTTTTTGCTCTGACAAGTCGAGCGAAAAAGCATATTAGAGCTGACGATGTCTTACTCCTGATCCCTTTCATGTCTGCCCCTGCCTTGGAGACTTCAGAAAGCTGTGGAGATCTGAATCCAGATCGGGCCAATTCTCCTTTTGAATGACAACAGCAGACCCGATAATGATTAGAGGAGCCCTGAAGCTTCTCCCTCTGTCAAAGATGCTGTATGTCTTCATCAGCAGGCTGGGAGGGGGTTGTTAGTATAAAGTGTGTGAGCTTCAAAGGGGAAATCAATCAGGAAAACAAAGTGACTGAAAGCTGAACGAAGATCGGCTCAAACATTAGTCTCACCTCCAATTAAGTGTCAGCTATCATTACATGCCTGTATGAATGCAGCTTTAATTATTTGAATCAGAAGAGCAACAGGTATGGTTAATGACACACTATATCTCAAACTCTGGACAGCTGAAAACTATCATCATGGCACCAATTAACCACCCAGATATGCCTGAGAGATTTCGCTCCTCCTCCAAGGGAACATTAAGTGGTGGTGGTTCTTTTAGGAGTGAGAACCCAATCTGAACCAACCATGGGAGGAAACCCCAAAACGCAAGGGTTTATGGGTATAATGAGATGGCTGTGCCATTCTCGGGACACTGAGCATAACAAAATGAAGGAAGGCAAACCACAATCTGCCACTTCTTCACATATTCTTAACTGCCATAAACACTAGAGACGGTGAATTAAAACAAAGTGGCATCCCAGAATGCCAAAGTCTCTTCAAATGTGGCTAAAACTTTGCCCTAAAAGTGTAACTGCACTTTTGCTTACAGCTTATAGCTACACTGGGCCATGTGCACATAAATGAATCAAACACTTTCTCACAATGCCAATGATTTCCTCCTGCTATGTTCCCAGCAGTCATAATGTGTACTAAGGTGTCAGACAGCATTGGCTGTGGAGCGTCTCCTCTCCTCATCACCTTGTGAGTAGAGGAGTTTGTGTGTGCATTACTTCCTGCGTTGTCTTCATTCGCACTAATGTCAAGCGAGGCATTTATGTGGCTGAACACTTAAATGGAATCCGGCTCAACTTAGTGAATTGCTTTTGCTAATTACCACGTCTTTTTCAGTCGTGTCCGCCCACTCGCACTCTTCCATTACAGAGCGTCCTAATATCCATTAGCTTTGATAACCACCATTTACATCTGCACGGATCTACTAATGAAACTAATGAAATGATCATTTCATCAGATACACATTTCCAGATTGCAATATATTGTATATTTGTTATGTATAATGTTTTTGAGACTCCAGTGATGGCAAGATGAAGGAAGCAAAGCACTCCATGTTAGATACTACTTACCACATTTACCACATTCAAAAGCTTCTGACTGGACCAGTGCCGAACACTGAATTGTATTAAATGTAATTCTAATTTAAACCTGCAGTTTCTTGGCAAGTTGGTTCCAGCACAAACAAGACGTGAACACATATTCCTTTTAATTTGGTGTGGCTGAATTGTTAGCAAACAGTTGCTAACATTCAGCAGATTCAAAGAAATTTTCAGTTTTCTTTGAACTCCACCAACTCCCAGATTAAATAAAGCTCTTTTGCAACTAAATGTAATTCTCTATGTTCACCAGCTAGTAGCTAGCTTGACAGTTAGCACTGCTGGCCAGGCAGCATACAGTCACTGAAAACATTTAACTGAAAACAGCTGCCTAGCAACGCCATGAGAGTGAATGTGTTAGCAAACAGTTAGCCACCTTGTTACACATCCAGCAGACACAAAGCAACATTATTGTTTATTTTGAAGTTGTGTCTGAACATGTGATAAATGCAAGTCTATATTCACTCTCCCTCTAGCTTTGTTTTGGTCTCAACTCTTAAAGGAAATAGCTGCAAGCTAGGTATTAACTTTTGTCTCCTGTGTGGTGCTGGGCAGGTAGCACACACTCGGTTTATCATCAGTTTTTTTTTTTGATGACAATGGTGACAGTGAGTCTAAACGGTAAATTTGTGGGCTAGAAAACCAAAACAATGCACTAAAAGATGCTAAACTGCTCCGTAGAGCTGTAGCTGTGAGTTGACAATTCTCTCTGTGGGTTTATCACTAAGAGTGAAAAGTTATCCATTTCACAAATAAGTAGTCATTAAACATATTGTTAGTTTGAAAATATTGATTTTACTGATACTTGCTCAATTAGGATTACTGGACAAAAATTAGTCCTAGCCCAGACGTTCCAAGCATTTCAACATTTTTATTTGCCAGTAAATGAAGTCATGCTATGAAGCTGCCTGAAATGTTGATTCCATCCTAAATTAAATTGCACTGTGAGGCATGAGGGCAATGCAACCTAAACCCAGGAAGTGGCCACTAAAATGCACTTGGTCACTTGAGCCGGAGGAGCGAGTTAGGGCAGAAACCAGAAGTTTTTAAGGAGCTGCCTACAATGGAAAGCACTTAGCCTGTCTGTCTAATATAATGTGGCTCTAAGTGAAGCATTCAGCTGCTGAGAGACCTTTTTTTTCTCTCTCTCACATACACACACACACAGACTCACAAGTAAAAAAAATAAAAAAGAAACTATATTGCATTTCACATTTTATGGTCCCTCTTCCTCACTCTCTGGATGAATAGGGGATTAAACATCTCAAGTGTTTTGTCGATTTCTTCCCTCAGAATTGCTTACTCTGTTCACATAAGCATCTTTGGAAACTGTGTTCTTGTCCCATTTATCTCCTGCTATAGCCCAAGCTATGGATCTAACCTTTTATTGACTCGGCTCATGCCTCACAGCCTCAAACACTCGATTTTGATGTAAATCTCAGCCGCTTTAAAGTACACCCCTACCATAGCCATATATCATCACAGGGGACTGGGGAGCCAGAGCTCAGAGGGTGGGGACAGATGGAAGAGAAATGTGTGCAAATGTAAGAAAATAGAGAGAATTTTGTCTTCGTCTGTGCTGAAAATAGGACGTGCAGTCATCCCTCCTGACTGTGAGCTAGACAAACTGCTGTTCATGCTCAGAGAAATGTGCAATCCACCTTGGCGGTGATAATTTGTGTTTCTGTTCCAGTGTTTGGTGAATAATTTTCGGTGAGTCAATGAGTGATATCTTTTCTACAGTACGAACTGTAAACCCCCATGGGAATATTTTCATGTTTTATGCTAGAACTTTAGCATACCTCCTCTACTGTGAGCTTTTATTAAGGCTTAAAGTTATGTATAATTGAGGGTGTGGCTGGTGGGTGAGTGTATCCTTGCCACAAACCGGCATGCACCAAAATCTCCACACATGACACACATGCCCCACATCTTTGCCCATTTTTGGAGCTGGGAGTTTGGCGGCGTCAGACACTGCCAAGATGGCGACAGCGGGGCAGCTCACTCTGAGCTTCAAAATCACTCTTGTATGTAATTATTAATACAGGGCTTTGGAGGCCAAAAATGACAAGAAATTTTAATGGCTCTTATTTATGACTATACACCAATAGTTCATTTGAGGCCATCTCTTTGTCGTGGATGTACAACTTTAGATTAAATCTTTGAAGACTAATATTGCTCCGATTACACCCCACTACTGCCTTTATTTTAACAACAGCTACGGCTCAATTCAAGCTTTTACCACCACAGTTATCTCTCCTTTCCTCCACAGTATTTAGCAGCCTGGTGCACTGCCATTTGGATTCAAGATTAATCGAGAAACTACAAAAACTGAGAGTAAAAGAGGTTAAATAATGTCTTTCTTCTGCCTTTTGGATACTTACAGAAAATGCTCCAGCACTAATTGCTCCTCCCTCTGGAGCTGCAGGCACACCCAGCTGAACAGCCTCTCAACACATGAAGAGGGATTGACATAGATGCTTAGAAAATGCTTCTCCTGTTACCATAGAAGCATTTGCATTAGTAAACATTTTCAGCAAGAGTAGTTTGCCATTAACTGAAATATTGTCCAGTAATACCCAATATTTTTTAAAATGTTTCTTTTCCCAATATAACCACAAAGGAAGCACTTTGCTGTGTGGAATAGATGAAGGATATTGACTGATGATTCTCTGGGGATATGAGGGTACAGTTGTGCCAAAATCTAATCAAAACATGTAGAGGAGTTCAGGCCCAGGAGACTTCCAAACACACAGTCCAAATGTTCTGCTCTGGTGGAATATTACTCAAAATATGTTTTTTACAGCAATCACTTTTAGCCCAATTGAGGTGCATTAGCCTTGCTCATAAATGTTAATGCCAATAACGTCCGCCTGTAATGGCTTTGTGCTGAAACAGTGGTGAAAGAGTTAGTTGCTAAATCAAAAAGACCCTGTACAAACATATAAAGATATAAAGATCTAAAACTAGGTATTGAAAGCAGATCGCAGTTTCTCATTATTTCTTATTTCATTCTTCATTTCCATTGCTTTCTGTCCATCAGTCATAGTGGTGTATTTTAACATAAGGGGGAGGGCAGAGAGAGAGTGAGAGCATACACTTGTCAGGCAACAGCCGTCAATATCGATGGTACTTTAGATTAGTTTAGATTAGATGAAACTGTAATGACTCCCAAGGGGGATTTGTGTTGTCACAGCAGCAGAGAGGAGGATATAAATAACAGTCTATATGGGCATACAGTGTAAAGACTCCCTGTTCCTATTGTTGCAGGTTGAAGTGGATGGCCTGCTATTCAGATGTACCATTATCAGGCATACAGATGGAGCAGTACATTATGTGTGTCCAGAAGTGCAAATACACAGTGCAAGCTATTAGGAAAGCAGTAGCTATACGGGTCACGTGGATCCATGGATCCAGGCTGAATGTATGGTATTTTACAAAGGGAACAGCATGTATGTTTTCTGAAAGCTGCAAAAGATTGTAGAAGGATTGCAGGTTCGAAGAAATAAAACATCTTTGTCCAGCAAAGACCGGTCGTAAAGTTCTCCTGCCCTCCCCGAAGAACTTTCTGTAATAAATACATATTGACAAGCTGCAAATCTGCTTGGGTAGAGGCCAACGCTGTGTTTGAGTTATGGCAGTTTTCAGACTATTGAAAATAAATAAATTTATGAAATGATTAAACAGTTTGTGGCTGTGGTGGATCTTCTTCAAAGATGATCTTTAAAAAGTTCCAGACAAAGTCACCGTGATTATATAATTATTGAATTGTGTTGATCAAGATTCAGCCTAATCATACACAGACACAAATATAACGATGAAATTCATCAAACCTTAAGCTAAGACATCCTGTATTTTAGGGACAAATGACTGATAAGATATTATTACTTGTTCCTTTAGAGATATGTTTAGACTCACACCAGGTCATTAGGCTATTGACTTAGTGGGATCGATCTTATTTGTCATAATTTGTGTGAAATTGCTTCTATCTTGTCCCATTTCTCCCTCAGATTGGTTTCTCTGAACCATCCTGCTCCTCAGATTTGCTGTCTCCACTTTCTCAGGCATCCTAGTTTACTTGCAATAATCTCAAACCCAGCGTTCAGCGTCACATATTTGAAATTGAATGAATGTCAGTTTAAGGTTGTGGGAGAAGAGAAATATACTTGTCTGACAGTGTTTAGATGTGCAGTAGAAGGGCGCGAGGCCTCGTGCTGATGGTGAAATGTCAGAAGTTAAATAACTACTGATGGTTATTGAATATATCGTTAACTGTGAGGAGCAGGAGTGTATCCCATCATGCACTGGGTTAATGGCAGGGTGTACTGTACCATGGAAAGGTCGTCAGTCTGTCACAGGGCTAAAAATAGACATTAACTCCTATAAGCTATTTTCCAATTCACCTAAACTGCAACTGGTCCAGAACTCTGTCAGTGCAGATGTTGCAATGCTAACACACTAAATTAAAATGATGACCATGGTTAACATTAGCTGCTAAGTATCAGTATTTTTAATATTGTCATGGTTGTGTTGGCACATAGCACTGCTGTGGC
Organism: Seriola aureovittata; assembly: GCF_021018895.1. NCBI lineage: Eukaryota > Metazoa > Chordata > Actinopteri > Carangiformes > Carangidae > Seriola > Seriola aureovittata. The sequence continues at coordinate 21,675,674 of NC_079379.1, read as the reverse complement.
TGGTACATCCCATTTCTCATCTGCTGTGTGGGAGACAGTCCTCGATGCTTCCTATTCAAAAGTGCTGGCTGGGTGTGTGTTTCAGTTTACTGGACGTGGGGCGGTTAAAAAGACGTGCATTTGCCAAACCAACCAGTCATCACTTAAGTCCTCTCTTGTAAAACCAAAACATAACACAGTTGTTATAAAGCGTAAATCTCACTTTTTTGTGGGTAAGTTTGTTTTTGAGTGGAGGGAAAAACAAACACAACAACTGCAGTTCTGTCCAACTGTAGATCCACAGGGAACGATAATGAACCTACAAGGATTTGGTGTACCAGAATGAGGCAAGGAAAACTTAAAAGAAAACTCAATGCTCTGTGTGGAGGGTGTGTGCACACTGTCTGCAACATTTATTATAGGAGTTGTCGTTGCTCTCCGATGCTGTCATGGGTGCCTATGGAAAGCATAAAAACAACATAGTATAGTAAGGCATAAAAATGACATAGTACAGTAAAGTGTAAAAAGTAAAAAAAAATGACATAATATAGCAGAAAAGTAAAAAAAAAACATATAGTATAGTAAGGCATAAAAAGTCATAAAAACGACATTGTATGCTAAGGCATGAAAACGATATAGTATAATAAGGCATATAGGGCATAAAAACGACATTTTATAGTGAGGCATAAAAAGGCATAAAAAGGACATAGTATAGTAAAGTGTAAAAAGTAAAAAAAACAACATAGTATGGTAAGGCATAAAAACAACATAGTATAGTATGGCATAAAAATTCATAAAAACGACAAAGTATAGTAAGGTATAAAAACGATATAGTATAATAAGGCATATAAGGCATAAAAACGACATATTATAGTGAGGCCTAAAAAGGCATAAAAAGGACATAGTATAGTAAGGTGTAAAAAGTAAAAAAAACGACATAGTATAGTAAGGCAAAAAATAAAAAAAAACGGCATAGTATAGTAAGGCATAAAAAGTCATAAAAACGACATAGTATAGTAAGGCATAAAAACAACATAGTATAGTAAAGCATAAAAAAGTCAAAAAACGTCATTGTATAGTAAGGTATAAAAACGATATAGTATAATAAGGCATATAAGGCATAAAAACGACATATTATAGTGAGGCATAAAAAGGCATAAAAACAACATAGTATAGTAAGGCATAAAAATGACATGGTACAGTAAGGTGTAAAAAGTAAAAAAAAAGGACATAGTATAGCAAAAAAGTAAAAAAAAACAACATAGTATAGTAAGGCATAAAAAGTCATAAAAACGACATAGTATGCTAAGGCATGAAAACTATATAGTATGGTAAGGCATGAAAACGATATAGTATGAAAAGGCATATAAGGCATAAAAAGGCATAAAAAGGACATAGTATAGTAAAGTGTAAAAAGTAAAAAAACCGACATAGTATAGTAAGGCAAAAAAGTAAAAAAAAACAACATAGTATAGTAACGCATAAAAAGTCATAAAAATGACATAGTATGGTAAGGCCTAAAAACAACATAGTATAGTATGGTAGAAAAAGTCATAAAAGCGACAAAGTGTAGTAAGGTATAAAAACGATATAGTATAATAAGGCATATAAGGCATAAAAACGACATATTATAGTAAAGCATAAAAGTCATAAAAACAACATAGTATAGTAAGGCATAAAAAGTCATAAAAATATCATAGTATAGTAAGGCATAAAAAGTCATGAAAACGTCATAGTATAGTAAGGCATAAAAACGACATAGTATAGTAAGGTTTAAAAATTCATTAAAAACAATATAGTATAGTAAGGCATAAAAACGACATAGTATAGTAAGGCATAAAAAGTGCAATAAAGATGCATTTCCAGGTATTATGCTTGTATTATCATTGTTGGAAAATAAATACAACCTACTACAGTAAGGTCTAAAAAGTCATAAAAACGAAATTGTATGGTTAGGCATACAAAGTCATGAAAGTATCATAGTATAGTAAGGCATAAAAACAACATAGTAAAGTAAAGCTTAAAAAGTCATGAAAATGTCATAGTATAGTACGGCATAAAAACATCATAGTGTAGTAAGACAAAAATACGTCAAAAAAACGACATAGCATAGTAAAGCGTAAAAAGTCATGAAAACGACATAGTATAGTAAGGGAAATTTAAAAAAAAACCCCACATAGTTTATAAAGCATAAAAACATCATAGTATATAAGGCATAAAAACGACAAAGTATAGTAAGGCAAAAAAAAAAAAAAAAACCCACATAGTATAGTAAGGCATAAAAAGGCATAAAAAGGACATAGTATAGTAAAGTGTAAAAAGTAAAAAAAACAACATAGTATAGTAAGGCAAAAAAGTAAAAAAAACAACATAGTACAGTAAGGCATAAAAAGTCATAAAATAAACATAGTATGGTAAAGCATAAAAACAACATAGTAGAGTAAGGCATAAAAAGTCATGAAAACGTCATAGTATAGTAAGGCATAAAAAGCACTATAAAGATGCGTTTCCACATATTATTCTTGTATTACCATTGTTGGAGAAGGGCAGAGGTGGGCTTCGAACCAACGACCTCTAGACTTTGAGACAAAAGCGCTAACCATTACACCACCGAGCCTTTACAATCTTTTCATCGTAACACATACGAACATACTAGTATATATAGTAAGGCAAAAAAAACAAAAAAAAACACATATTATTGTAAGGTGTAAAAAGTCATTAAAACGACATAGTATAGTAAGGCATAAAATGTCATAAAAATGACATTGTATGGTTAGTCATAAAAAGTCATAAAAATATCATAGTATAGTAAGGCATAAAAACATCATAAAAACGACATAGTATAGTAAGGCATAAAAAGTGCAATAAAGATGCATTTCCAGGTATTATGCTTGTATTATCATTGTTGGAAAATAAATACAACCTAAAGTCATGAAAATATCATAGTATAGTAAGGCATAAAAACGACATAGTAAATTAAAGCATAAAGAGTCATGAAAATGTCATAGTATTGTGAGGCATAAAAAGTCATGAAAACGTCATAGTGTAGTAAGCCAAAAATACGTCAAAAAAACGACATAGCATAGTAAGGCGTAAAAAGTCATAAAAACGACATAGTATAGTAAGGGAAATTTAAAAAAAAGCCCCACATAGTTTATAAGGCATAAAAACGACATAGTATATAAGGCATAAAAACGACATAGTATAGTAAGGCAAAAAAAAAAAAAAAAACCCACATAGTATAGTAAGGCAAAAAAAACAAAAAAAAACGACATAGTATAGTAAGGCGTGAAAAGTCATAAAAACGACATAGTATAGTATGCCAAAAAAAAGTTTTAAAAAATGGCATGGTATAGTAAGGCATAAAAAGTCATAAAATAAACATAGTATGGTAAGGCATAAAAAGGCATAAAAACATCATAGTATATAGTAAGGCATAAAGACAACATAATATAATAAGGCAAAAAAAATGACAAAGTATAGTAAGGAAAAAAAACAAAAAATAACACATAGTATAGTAAGGCATAAAAATTCATGAAAACATCATACTATATTAAGGCATAAAAACATAATAGTATAGTATGGCATAAAAAGTCATAAAAATGAAATACTATAGTAAGGCATAAAAAAGACATAGTACAGTAAAGCATAAAAAGTAAAAAAAACGACATAGTATAGTAAGGTGTAAAAATTCATAAAAACAATATAGTATATAGTAAGGCATAAAAACGACATAGTATATAAGGCATAAAAACAACATAGTATAGTAAGGCAAAAAAAAAAAAAAAACCCCACATAGTATAGTAAGGCATAAAAAGGTATAAAAAGGCATAAAAAGGACATAGTATAGTAAGGCAAAAAAAAAAAAAAAAAAACCCACATAGTATAGTAAGGCATGAAAAGTCATAAAAAAGACATAGTATAGTATGCCAAAAAAAAGTAAAAAAAAATGGCATGGTATAGTAAGGCATAAAAAGTCATAAAAACGAAATTGTATAGTTTGGCATAAAAAGTCATAAAAATATCATAGTATAGTAAGGCATACAAAGTCATGAAAACGTCATAGTATAGTACGGCATATAAACATCATAGTGTAGCAAGCCAAAAATACGTCAAAAAAACGACATAGCATAGTAAGGCGTAAAAAGTCATAAAAAACGACATAGTATAGTAAGGGAAATTTAAAAAAAAACCCCCACATAGTTTATAAGGCATAAAAACGACATAGTATATAAGGCATAAAAACGACAAAGTATAGTAAGGCAAAAAAAAAAAAAAAAAAAAAACCCACATAGTATAGTAAGGCATAAAAAGGCATAAAAAGGACATAGTATAGTAAAGTGTAAAAAGTAAAAAAAACGACATAGTATAGTAAGGCAAAAAAGTAAAAAAAACAACATAGTATAGTAAGGCATAAAAAGTCATAAAAACGACATAGTATGGTAAGGCATAAAAACAACATAGTATAGTAAGGCATAAAAAGTCATGAAAACGTCATAGGCATAAAGGCATAAAAAGTCATAGGCATAAGGCACAATAAAGATGCGTCTCCACATATTATTCGTGTATTATCATTGTTGGAGAAGGGCAAAGGTGGGCTTCGAACCAACGACCTCTAGTATTTGAGACAAAAGCGCTAACCATTACACCACCGAGCCTGTACAGTATTTTCATAATAGTACATACTAACATTTTAGTATATATAGTAAGGCAAAAAAAATCCCCCAAAAAAACCACATATCATAGTAGGAAGCAAAAAGTCATTAAAACGACATAGTATAGTAAGGCATAAAATGTCATAAAAATGACATTGTATGGTTAGTCATAAAAAGTCATAAAAATATCATAGTATAGTAAGGCATAAAAACATCATAAAAACGACATAGTATAGTAAGGCATAAAATGTCATAAAAATGACATTGTATGGTTAGTCATAAAAAGTCATAAAAATATCATAGTATAGTAAGGCATAAAAACATCATAAAAACGACATAGTATAGTAAGGCATAAAAACGACATAGCATAAAAAGTGCAATAAAGATGCATTTCCAGGTATTATGCTTGTATAGTAAAAAAAACAACATAGTACAGTAAGGCATAAAAAGTCATAAAATAGACATAGTATGGTAAAGCATAAAAACAACATAGTAGAGTAAGGCATAAAAAGTCATGAAAACGTCATAGTATAGTAAGGCAAAAAAAGGCATAAAAAGGAATAAAAAGGACATAGTATAGTAAAGCAAAAAAAAAAAAAAAACCCCACATAGTATAGTAAGGCAAAAAAAACAAAAAAAAACGACATAGTATAGTAAGGCGTGAAAAGTCATAAAAACGACATAGTATAGTATGCCAAAAAAAAGTTTTAAAAAATGGCATGGTATAGTAAGGCATAAAAAGTCATAAAAACAAAATTGTATGGTTTGGCATAAAAAGTCATAAAAATATCATAGTATAGTAAGGCATAAAGACAACATAATATAATAAGGCAAAAAAATAACAAAGTATAGTAAGGAAAAAAAACAAAAAATAACACATAGTATAGTAAGGCATAAAAATTCATGAAAACATCATACTATATTAAGGCATAAAAACATAATAGTATAGTATGGCATAAAAAGTCATAAAAATGAAATACTATAGTAAGGCATAAAAAAGACATAGTACAGTAAAGCATAAAAAGTAAAAAAAACGACATAGTATAGTAAGGTGTAAAAATTCATAAAAACAATATAGTATATAGTAAGGCATAAAAACGACATAGTATATAAGGCATAAAAACAACATAGTATAGTAAGGCAAAAAAAAAAAAAAACCCCACATAGTATAGTAAGGCATAAAAAGGTATAAAAAGGCATAAAAAGGACATAGTATAGTAAGGCAAAAAAAAAAAAAAAAAAACCCCACATAGTATAGTAAGGCATAAAAAGGTATAAAAAGGCATAAAAAGGACATAGTATAGTAAGGCAAAAAAAAAAAAAAAAAAACGACATAGTATAGTAAGGCATGAAAAGTCATAAAAAAGACATAGTATAGTATGCCAAAAAAAAGTAAAAAAAAATGGCATGGTATAGTAAGGCATAAAAAGTCGTAAAAACGAAATTGTATAGTTTGGCATAAAAAGTCATAAAAATATCATAGTATAGTAAGGCATACAAAGTCATGAAAACGTCATAGTATAGTACGGCATATAAACATCATAGTGTAGTAAGCCAAAAATACGTCAAAAAAACGACATAGCATAGTAAAGCATAAAAAGTAAAAAAAACGACATAGTATAGTAAGGTGTAAAAATTCATAAAAACAATATAGTATATAGTAAGGCATAAAAACGACATAGTATATAAGGCATAAAAACAACATAGTATAGTAAGGCAAAAAAAAAAAAAAAAAGCCCACATAGTATAGTAAGGCATAAAAAGGTATAAAAAGGCATAAAAAGGACATAGTATAGTAAGGCAAAAAAAAAAAAAAAAAAACCCCACATAGTATAGTAAGGCAAAAAAAAAAAAAAAAAACGACATAGTATAGTAAGGCATGAAAAGTCATAAAAAAGACATAGTATAGTATGCCAAAAAAAAGTAAAAAAAAATGGCATGGTATAGTAAGGCATAAAAAGTCGTAAAAACGAAATTGTATAGTTTGGCATAAAAAGTCATAAAAATATCATAGTATAGTAAGGCATACAAAGTCATGAAAACGTCATAGTATAGTACGGCATATAAACATCATAGTGTAGTAAGCCAAAAATACGTCAAAAAAACGACATAGCATAGTAAGGCGTAAAAAGTCATAAAAACGACATAGTATAGTAAGGGAAATTTAAAAAAAAACCCCACATAGTTTATAAGGCATAAAAACGACATAGTATATAAGGCATAAAAACGACAAAGTATAGTAAGGCAAAAAAAAAAAAAAAAAAACCCACATAGTATAGTAAGGCATAAAAAGGCATAAAAAGGACATAGTATAGTAAAGTGTAAAAAGTAAAAAAAAAAAAAAACGACATAGTATAGTAAGGCAAAAAAGTAAAAAAAACAACATAGTATAGTAAGGCATAAAAAGTCATAAAAACGACATAGTATGGTAAGGCATAAAAACAACATAGTATAGTAAGGCATAAATGTCATGAAAACGTCATAGTATAGTAAGGCAAAAAAAGGCATAAAAAGGAATAAAAAGGACATAGTATAGTAAGGCAAAAAAAACAAAAAAAACCCACATAGTATAGTAAGGCAAAAAAACCCAAAAAAAACGACATAGTATAGTAAGGCGTGAAAAGTCATAAAAACGACATAGTATAGTATGCCAAAAAAAAGTTTTAAAAAATGGCATGGTATAGTAAGGCATAAAAAGTCATAAAAACAAAATTGTATGGTTTGGCATAAAAAGTCATAAAAATATCATAGTATAGTAAGGCATAAAGACAACATAATATAATAAGGCAAAAAAATGACAAAGTATAGTAAGGAAAAAAAACAAAAAATAACACATAGTATAGTAAGGCATAAAAATTCATGAAAACATCATACTATATTAAGGCATAAAACATAATAGTATAGTATGGCATAAAAAGTCATAAAAATGAAATACTATAGTAAGGCATAAAAAAGACATAGTACAGTAAAGCATAAAAAGTAAAAAAAACGACATAGTATAGTAAGGTGTAAAAATTCATAAAAACAACATAGTATATAGTAAGGCATAAAAACGACATAGTATATAAGGCATAAAAACAACATAGTATAGTAAGGCAAAAAAAAAAAAAAAAAACCCCACATAGTATAGTAAGGCATAAAAAGGTATAAAAAGGCATAAAAAGGACATAGTATAGTAAGGCAAAAAAAAAAAAAAAAAACCCATATAGTATAGTAAGGCAAAAAAAAAAAAAAAAAAAGACATAGTATAGTAAGGCATGAAAAGTCATAAAAAAGACATAGTATAGTATGCCAAAAAAAAGTAAAAAAAAATGGCATGGTATAGTAAGGCATAAAAAGTCATAAAAACGAAATTGTATAGTTTGGCATAAAAAGTCATAAAAATATCATAGTATAGTAAGGCATAAAAAGTCATGAAAACGTAAGGCATAAAAAGCACTATAAAGATGCGTTTCCACATATTATTCTTGTATTATCATTGTTGGAGAAGGGCAGAGGTGAGCTTCGAACCAACGACCTCTAGACTTTGAGACAAAAGTGCTAACCATTACACCACCAAGCCTTTACAATCTTTTCATCGTAACACATACGAACATATTAGTATATATAGTAAGTCAAAAAAAAAGCAAAAAAAAAAACCACATATTATAGTAAGGTGTAAAAAGTCATTAAAACGACATAGTATAGTAAGGCATAAAATGTCATAAAAATTACATTGTATGGTTAGTCATAAAAAGTCATAAAAATATCATAGTATAGTAAGGCATAAAAACATCATAAAAACGACATAGTATAGTAAGGCATAAAAAAGACATAGTACAGTAAAGCATAAAAAGTAAAAAAAACGACATAGTATAGTAAGGTGTAAAAATTCATAAAAACAATATAGTATATAGTAAGGCATAAAAAGTCATAAAAACGAAATTGTATAGTTTGGCATAAAAAGTCATAAAAATATCATAGTATAGTAAGGCATACAAAGTCATGAAAACGTCATAGTATAGTACGGCATATAAACATCATAGTGTAGCAAGCCAAAAATACGTCAAAAAAACGACATAGCATAGTAAGGCGTAAAAAGTCATAAAAACGACATAGTATAGTAAGGGACATTTTAAAAAAAACCCCACATAGTTTATAAGGCATAAAAACGACATAGTATATAAGGCATAAAAACGGCAAAGTATAGTAAGGCAAAAAAAAAAAAAAAAACCCCACATAGTATAGTAAGGCATAAAAAGGCATAAAAAGGACATAGTATAGTAAAGTGTAAAAAGTAAAAAAAACGACATAGTATAGTAAGGCAAAAAAGTAAAAAAAACAACATAGTATAGTAAGGCATAAAAAGTCATAAAAACGACATTGTATGGTAAGGCATAAAAACAACATAGTATAGTAAGGCATAAAAAGTCATGAAAACGTCATAGGCATAAGGCATAAAGGCATAAAAAGTCATAGGCATAAGGCACAATAAAGATGCGTCTCCACATATTATTCGTGTATTATCATTGTTGGAAAAGGGCAGAGGTGGGCTTCGAACCAACCACCTCTAGACTTTGAGACAAAAGCGCTAACCATTACACCACCGAGCCTGTACAGTATTTTCATAGTAGCACATAGAAACATTTTAGTATATATAGTAAGGCAAAAAAACCCCCCCAAAAAAATCACATATCATAGTAAGGCGCAAAAAGTCATTAAAACGACATAGTATAGTAAGGCATACAAAGTCATGAAAATATCATAGTATAGTAAGGCATAAAAACGACATAGTAAATTAAAGCATAAAAAGTCATGAAAATGTCATAGTGTAGTAAGACAAAAATACGTCAAAAAAACGACATAAAATGACATAGTATAGTTAGGGAAATTTAAAAAAAAACCCCACATAGTTTATAAGGCATAAAAACGACATAGTATAGTAAGGCATAAAACATCGTAAAAATGTCTTAGGATAGTAAGACATAAAAATTACATAGTATAGTAAGGTGTAAAAGCTAAAAAAAATGACATAGTATAGCAAAAAAGTAAAAAAATCAACATAGTATAGTAAGGCATAAAAAGTCATAAAAACGACATAGTATAGTATGGCATAAAAAGTCATTAAAACGACAAAGTATAGTAAGGTATAAAAATGATATAGTATAATAAAGCATATAAAGCATAAATACGACATATTATAGTGAGGCATAAAAAGGCATAAAAATGACATAGTATAGTAAGGTGTAAAAAGTAAAAAATATGACATTGTATAGTAAGGCAAAAAAACCCCCCCAAAAAAACAACATTGTATAGTATGGCATAAAAAGTCATAAAAACGACAAAGTATAGTAAGGTATAAAAACATCATAGTATAGTAAGCCAAAAAAAAGTCAAAAAAACGACATAGTATAGTAAGGCGTAAAAAGTCATAAAAAAGACATAGTATAGTAAGGGAAATTAAAAAAAAAAACACATAGTTTACAAGGCATAAAAACAACATAGTATAGTAAGGCATAAAAACGACATAGTATAGTAAGGTGTAAAAAGTCATAAAAATGAAATTGTATGGTTAGGCATAAAAAGTCATAAAAATATCATAGTATAGTAAGGCATAAAAACATTGAGGTTGTTGGAGAAGGCCAGAGGTAGGCTTCGAACCAATGACCACTAGACTGTGAGACAAAACTGTAACCATTGTACTACCGAGCCTGTACAGTCATTTCATAGTAACATATCAGTACGTCATAGTATATATAGTAAGGGCTAAAAAATCAAAAATACAACCTAGTACACTAAGGTCTAAAAAGTCATAAAAACGACATAGTACAGTAAGGTCTAAAAAGTCATAAAAACAACATAGTATAGGAAGGCATAAATCTTCATAAAAACGACATTGTATGCTTAGTCATAAAAAGTCATAAAAATATCATAGGCATAAAAACGACATAGTAAAGTAAGGCATAAAAAGTAATAAAAACGACAAAGTATAGTAAGGCATAAAAACGACATATTGTAGTAAGGCGTAAAAAGTCATAAAAATATCATAGTATAGTAAGGCACAAAAAGGCATAAAAACGAAATAGTATAGTAAGGAAAAAAATTTAAAAAATGACATAGTATAGTGAGGCATAAAAGTCATGAAAACATCATAGTATAGTATGGCATAAAAAGTCATAAAAACGACATAGTATAGTAAGGCATAAAAACGTGATAAAAATGTCATAGTATAGTAAGGCATAAAAACGACAGTATAGAAAAGCAACCCCCCCCCCCCCCAAAAAAAAACGACAGCGTAAAGTAAGGTATAAAAAGTCATAAAAACATCATAGTATAGTAAGGCATAAAAAGTAATTAAAATGGCATAGTATAGTAAGGCAAAAAACGTTATAAAAACGAAATTGTATGGTTAGGTATAAAAAGTAAAAAAAAATCATAGAATAGCAAAGCATAAAAACGACAGTATAGTAAGGCAAAAAAAAAGGAAAAAAAAGAAATAGTATACCAAGGCATGAAAAGTCATAAAAATGTCTTAGTATAGTAAGGCATAAAAACGACACAGTATAGTAAGCCAAAAAAAGTGAAAAAAAAAATGACATAGTAAGGCGTAAAAAAGTCAAAAAATGGAAAAAAGTAAAGTAAGGAATGATATGTCACAGTACAATCAGGCATAAAAAGTCATAGTATAGTAAGGCATCAAAACGTCAAAAAAAAGTTATAGTATACTAAGGCACAAAACGTAAAAAAAAAAACATCATAGTATAGTAAGGAATGAAATGTCATAGTATAATATAGCATAAAATTGTTAAAAAACATCATAGTATCATGATGCATAAAATGTCATAAAAAGTTATAGTATAATAAGGCATAAAAACATAAAAAACGTAATAGTACAGTAAAGCATAAAATGTCATAGTATAGTAAGGCATAAAAACGACAGTATAGAAAAGCAAACCCCCCCCCCCCCCCCAAAAAAAAACGACAGCGTAAAGTAAGGTATAAAAAGTCATAAAAACATCATAGTATAGTAAGGCATAAAAAGTAATTAAAATGGCATAGTATAGTAAGGCAAAAAACGTTATAAAAACGAAATTGTATGGTTAGGTATAAAAAGTAAAAAAAAATCATAGAATAGCAAAGCATAAAAACGACAGTATAGTAAGGCAAAAAAAAAGGAAAAAAAAGAAATAGTATACCAAGGCATGAAAAGTCATAAAAATGTCTTAGTATAGTAAGGCATAAAAACGACACAGTATAGTAAGCCAAAAAAAGTGAAAAAAAAAATGACATAGTAAGGCGTAAAAAAGTCAAAAAATGGAAAAAAGTAAAGTAAGGAATGATATGTCACAGTACAATCAGGCATAAAAAGTCATAGTATAGTAAGGCATCAAAACGTCAAAAAAAAGTTATAGTATACTAAGGCACAAAACGTAAAAAAAAAAACATCATAGTATAGTAAGGAATGAAATGTCATAGTATAATATAGCATAAAATTGTTAAAAAACATCATAGTATCATGATGCATAAAATGTCATAAAAAGTTATAGTATAATAAGGCATAAAAACATAAAAAACGTAATAGTACAGTAAAGCATAAAATTTCATAGTATAGTAAGGCATAAAAACATCATAGTATAGCAAGGCATAAAAAAGTAAAAAAAAACGACATAGTATAGTAGGCTATGAAAACGTCAAAAAACGTCATAGTATACTAAGGCATTAAAATGTATAAAAATGTCATAGAATAATCAGGCAAACAAAGTCAAAAAACGACAGTATACTAAGGCATAAAAACATTAAAAACCAACATAGTATAGTAAGGCATAAAAAAAGACAGAAAACATCATAGTATATTAAGGCATAAAAATGTAAAAAAAACGTCATTGTATAGTGAGGCATAAAAATGTCAAATAACGTCATAGTACAATACGACATAAAAATGTCATAGTATTGCAAGGCATAAAAAAGTCAAATAACATCATAGTACAATATGACATAAAAACGTCATAGTATAGTAAGACATACAAATGCCATAGTATAGCAAGGAATAAAAAAGTCAAATAACGTCATAGTACAATACGACATAAAAACGTCATAGTATAGTAAAGCATAAAAAAGTCAAAAAAACACCATAATATAGTAAGGCATAAAAATGTCAACAAACATCACGGTATAAGAAGACATAAAAATGTCTTAGTATAGTAAGGAAAAAAACCATCAAAAAACGACGTAGGCATGAAAACGTCAAACAATGACATTGTATAATAAGACATAAAAACATCATAGCAAAGTAAGGCATAAAAACATCATAGTACAGTAAGGCATAAAAACATTAAAAACGTCACAGTACAGTTAGGCATTAAAATATCATCGTGTAGTGAGGCATAAAAATGTCAAAAAACGTCATAGTATAATAAGACATAAAAATGTCTAAGTATAGTAAGGAAACAAAAATGTCAAAAAACATCATAGTAAATTAAGGCATAAAAACGTAAAAAAAACATCATAGTAAAGTAAAACAGGGAGGACCTGCAAACTCTACCATAAAGAACCAGGACAGGATTTGAACATTGTATTATAAGGCTTGAAAACGTCATAGTGTAGTAAGGCATTAAACGTCATAGTATAGGAAGGCATAAAATGTAAAAAAAAAACGTCATACTATAGTAAATTATGGAAACGTCAAAAAACATCATAGTATACATAGGTAGAAATTTGTCATAAAAACATCATAATAGCCTATAGTAAGGCATAAAAAGTAATTGGAGCAGACAGTTAACTTAATGTCCATGTTTTTGGATTGCGGGTGGAGGCCGGAGTTTCGGAAAAAAGCCCACAGGTAGAGCATGCAAACTGTACCGTAAAGGCACAGGACCGGATTTGAACCCACAACCTCCTTGTTGTGAGATAGCAATTCTAACCACTTGATCTCCATGCAGCACAAAGCCATTGTATTACAAGACATAAAAACATCATGGTAAAGTAAGGCATAAAAACATCAAAAAAAGTCATCATATAGCAAGACATAAAAAATGTCATAGTATAGTAAGCATATGCCTTTTATTACATTTTATTACAGTGGTAGCAGCAGGCATTGGTAATAGAGGCTGTTTAATCTATTATCCCTTATGGTTTCAATCTGTTTACATATTTATGACTGAACACAACTTCCACCATAACTTCACGTGAAAGAACATCCAATTATATCAACAGCAAAACAAGACATACTCTTTTTTTCTTTGTAATAACATTAAAGATACAACCAGTGCTAAAGGTGAAACCCTGACTTGGTGTTTCTAGCACATACGTTCATAAATTTGCCAGTTTATCTCATGAATGGAAATACTGCTGTCCATGCTTGACCTTAATAATCATGAGGATTCACACACAATCATGGTATTGTTCTGTAATACAAGTCTGGTTTTGTGACGACGTATATTAAGATGGTTTCTGGAATATAGCGGCAGACACCAAGTCTACACAGTGGAGCTCAGTGATGTGCACAAATGAGAGGGGGCAAATAAATCAATTAAAAGCCTGTCGAAAACGGACCCAGCTCAGTATCAGAAGTCTGCCTGTTTGTTGAATCACACCCACTCCCACTCATCCGCAGGGTTCAGAGGTCAGGCCGTCGCTTCCTGCATTGTTTGGTTTACACGCTTGTCTTCAGCTGTGACAGGGTCAGAGTCCCCTGATCGCTGAGACGGATAATTGTGTGCTTTTAATTTGATCCTGCGTTGCTCTGTGTACATCAGAGGCTGCTCGAGGTGGAGGACGGAGCGGGAGGGAGTGGAGAAAGCACTCAGCCAGAAAACCTCTGACAGAGAACAACACAAGTCCGCTCAAATTCAAGGAAAGGGACAGTATGAGTTGCAAACACAAGCACAAGCAGACAAGACTCCCTTGTGGATGAAGAAGAGCAGAATGACAGAGGATGTGTGAAACATACTGGTTTGCATGTTAAAATGAGTGAACTCCCTAAGGATTTGAACAGTAGCACTTTTATTTGCTCTGGCTTTTAAATCTTCCTCTGGATGTGAAATGACAGCATGGGGTTAGATGGTGTATTTCACCTCACATTTGAATCGTCGTGCTGCAACAGCACATCGAGCTTCAAGATGGCTATGTGCCACGCTGTTATAAGGAAAATTGATAGAAAGAAAAATATTTTTCTAGCTCCAAAAAAGATTTGCCACAGGAGCCTGGCGATTCAAAGATGGATTGAAAACAGGAGCAACTGGAGTGGCGCACAGTTACAGCTGAATAAAATGACTTGGAAAAAAGGGCTGGTCAGAGAAAGAGAAAATACTTTACTGATATTATACAGATGAAATGACAAAGACTATCCAAATGTTTTGGGTATTATAAAAGGGGAGAGGTTTTTGTTTCTGATCCAAATTGGCTTAAATCGTCTCAAACTGAGGCTCAATCTGTCTCTCATAACCTCATAGTTATTATTTCACATTTGAAAATAAAAAGCATGAAGCCAAACTTTAGGCTTGGCAGCAGCTGGCCAGGGGCCTATGGAGCTGTGCTGAGGCAGAGAACTGACTCCCTATTGTTTATTTTAATTTAATTGTGGACTTCAGCCAATGCACATTTTATGAAAATAACATGTCTGTGTGCTCTGTTTTCATTCCTCAGTAAGTAGGTGGTGTATATATATATATATATATATATATATATATTATATATATATATATGTCTTGATTTCAAGACTTTCATAATGCCTTATAACATTATAAATCACATCTTCAAGCTCATATAACGTTACTTCAGCCAAACATTATACGGATAAGAAAGCAACATAGTTAAGGAATGTGTTTTAGTCATTAAGGAGTAAATTAACACCCCGTGAAAATTCAGATTCAGTGAAGAAATTATGCCGTACAGAAATCATGTGACTTAAATGTCACTAAAACGTCTGCTCTAGGAGAGAAGAAAAATGGCAGCAGCTGAGAACATCAGGCATGTGTGGACCGATGAGGAGACTAACTAAATGTCACATTTACATAAACACAAACATTTACTACATAATCCACATTGCCTGTAAAGTTATTGATGTTTAAGACTGGTGGAGTGATATGATGTGAGGCAGTGAGTGTTGTCAGCGTTCAGTTTTACTACTGTTGAAGCGGACATTAAAGTGGACCAAGTTACCCAGATTTTTATCAAATTACTATGCAAAAAATTTGGAACCATAAGTTTGAAGGACAAGTAAGGCTGGCAGCGGTTACTATACAGCACTTTCACATCCAGCCTGTGGAGGTGGGACAGGAATGATTTTCCCAAAGCTTCCATCAGAACCAATCAAGTTCAACACATTTACTACTAAAGGGTGGTCGTACTTGAAACTCGTACCTTCATCTTTCAGAGGGAGCTTTTTGACCATGATCAACCCGAACATCTGTGCTTTCACTGTCAATGAAAATTAGTAATGGCAGCATTGCTAGAGACACATATTCTGCACACTTTGATGATAGCTACTTTTTCAAGTCCCCATACTCAATATTATTACTAATTTCTATCATTTCACTTGTGAGCCTTCACTTTAGTAGCTTATTGTTGCTGCTGTGAGAAAAACTGCAACCTCAGCTTTGCAGACCAGTGATTTTACACGGTCCATAATGGGTTTAGCAAGTTTGACGTCCCGAGGGCAAAAACTGTGCTATATGCAAAACTAAGTGTATGTGCTTAAAAATGCATGAGACTGAATCCTAGAGGACTTTTTCTCCTGTGCGGGCGGTCAGCTGGAATGATGTCTCCATGGAGCAGAGCTGTTGACTGAGCAAATATAAAGGAAAAAAATTGTTTGCTCATACATTTGCAGCTGTGCACATTCACACTTGCAGACAACCTTTTACCACTATGTTGCTTGTAGGGGTAATCCCCCGGCTCACTAAAGTTATCCTGTGTTGTCTTGAATATCTGAGCCACCCAACACAGCAGGGAACTGAGTCTGAAAGCATTCAAGATGGTTTAGAAATATCTGTTTCACTGTATTGTATGACATTACGAAAAAGTTTTAAAGGTCAACATATTATATTAACTTATTATATGGTAGATTTCCATGACTTTTCTTTGATTATAAAGCAGGTCTAGGTTCCATATTAATACTGTGAATGAATAAAAGCGCTCAGTCCACAGAGAAATGCACACAGCCTGTATTCAGAAACTGAGACTTCTGTAACTTTGTGATGTCACAACAAACCGGTCACCACCCTAAGCCATGCCTCAAGCCCCGCCCACCTGGACCCATCGTCCAACCTTGTAGGATTTAGCTTCTCTGAGTGTTTACCCGATATCTGCTATATTTTGATTCAATCACTCAGAAAATAGTCAGCCAATGAGAAGAGTGTTACATTCTCTCTTCTGATTGGCTCACCAACCTGTTGTTACCAGAGCTCCAGAGAGACGTCTGAGAGAGGAGATGTAAAACTACATTGAGATGGTTTAATTACTTAAAAACCACAAACATATCTTGTTATGGATCAACATTTCAAATAAAACAGTGGAAAAGTGTAAAATGAGGGAACTTTAAAGAGGAAATGTAAAGAAAGTTTTCTCAACTGTTAGATTGTTTCCCCATATATTAATGAATCCACACATAATTATCTGACAAATAAAGCACTGATTATTTGTCGGTCATTAATAACACTTAAGTAAATGAAAGCATACTCACACTCCCTTTTCAGTCTCCTCCAGGGGTGACTTTGACTTAATAACCAAGTAATCTCTTATAATTATATTTTCAAATATTTATGAATGCTATTTCAGCAGTCCTGAAAAAATAGATCATCATTAAAAGATTAAAAGAGAGAACAATTGAGCTGTGGTAGCTTTAACAATCCACTGTGCGGCGTCCTTTGAGTCAGATATGACTGACCCTGGTGAAGACAGTTAATGTATTATGTAAGATAATCTGCACATGTACATCTCGTACAGCTTTCACCCCTTGATCGCCCAGGTTTGATCTATGAGTGAGATTCACTGGATGAGATAATCAAAGCCTTTGTTTTACACTTCATGAATCTTTCAGCGCCTCCTCTGTTGTGTTTTGGTCCGTGAAAGAATAGACTCACCTTTTTGTTGCGAGATCAAACGCACAAACCTCTTCTGTCAGTGACAAACCCACAAATCAACCAGGCTTTGAAAGAAATTCTTAATTACTGACTTCATGCTGCGTCTTCACGTCACCTCTAACTGAAGCGCTTCTGGAGTTCACGTATCTCGCTCGCTGAATGCTGCTGTAGCTGTTGCATAATGTAACACAACCCTTAATGTCTGTCTTTATGTGCTTTTCATTCTCCGCAGGGTGAGTGCTCCCAGAGGTGCTATAACATCTTCGTGCTGGAGACGGTGTGCGTCGCCTGGTTCTCCCTCGAGTTCCTGCTGCGATTCATTCAGACGCAGAGCAAGTGTATGTTCCTGCGTACGCCTCTGAACATCATCGATGTGGTGGCCATTCTACCCTACTACATCACCCTCATCGTGGACTCTCTGTCGGTGGGAGGGAAACCTGTGGGATCAGGGAACAACTACCTGGAGAAGGTGGGGTTAGTCCTCAGAGTCCTGCGAGCTCTAAGGATCTTTTACGTGATGAGGTTGGCCCGACACTCCTTAGGCTTGCAGACGCTTGGTCTGACGGTGAGGAGGTGTACACGTGAGTTCGGCCTGTTGCTGCTGTTCCTGTGCGTGGCCATGGCTCTTTTCTCCCCACTAGTGTTCCTAGCTGAGAGCGAAATGGGCGCCAAGCAGGAGTTCACCAGCATCCCCGGGAGCTACTGGTGGGCAGTCATCTCCATGACCACGGTGGGCTACGGAGACATGGTGCCCAGGAGCATCCCTGGCCAGGTGGTGGCGCTCAGCAGCATCCTGAGCGGCATCCTCCTCATGGCCTTCCCCGTAACGTCCATCTTTCACACCTTCTCTCGCTCCTACGTGGAGCTGAAGGAGGAGCAGAACCGGGCGCTGAGGCAGAAGCCGGACTCGCAGGACAGCACCAAGTCCCAGAACAGCGAGGACTCTCAGGAGACGGACAGCTACCACGGCATCACGGACGCCACAGCCTCAGCGTTGCAGCGGAGGAAGTCCTTGGCTGCTCAGAGGGCTGCTGAGATTAGAGCGGCCATGCAGACTTAGCTGCTCCGACTGTCTATCAGTGTTCAAGTGGCAGCCTGGGAGGCCGTGACACCCAGCGCTGGGACTGAAAAGATGACAGAACTGGGAACAGGGAGGAGATTTTCTTCTCTGGAGTTTGAGGTCTCAGCTTTGATCATGTGAAGCGCTTGAGCACCAAAGTGTGTCTATGTTTCCTAAGTTTTCCAGAGGAGCTGCAGATTTGACTTTAAAAGATGGCTAACAGTACAATATTCACAATTTAACAACTCAAGTCAAATGAGATTGAAAAACTGACAAAGACAGCACTGTCACTGACTGCGATTCAGACTTGAAGTAAGTCTGTACAAAAGGGAACCTAACACCAAACCATGACACGTTGTTATTCAGACTTCAGACTAATAATTCATGTTCCTTGTGTAGCTGCATTTGAGAGGATTATGTCAAATAAAGGTGAGATGTCAGACATGCAGGTTATTATTGATGTGAAATATCATCTCCATTCACTCTGTATTGTATTTGGGCAAACCAAATAACTTATTGTAGGTGGGTTATATAAGTGTCATACATGTACACAATGATGTCATCATATTTATTTGCAATAAAGCAGAGCTAATTAATCTCCAATGTAATAACACAAAACTGATGAATCTGTCAAAGGGCTATACAGTGTGTTGGGAAGAGTTAAGAGGGTTGATACCACTCTCATCTGTCTCTAATAGCTCGTGTGCTGATGCTTCAAAAGAATAGTTTGACATTTTCTTTGCTCTTTTGCTTAGAGTTAAATGAGAGGATTGCTACCACTCTCATATCTGTGTGCTAAAAAGTACGCTACAGCCAAGGATATCTTAGCTTAGCATAAAGTCTCCGCTGGTTGCCTGGCAACCGCAGAGTAAGGTCAGGACTTCAGCACAAATTTGTCGTTTTTTTACATTTCAGTTTTTGTACAGATTAAAAAAACTTGATATAACCTGGCTTTACATGTGCTGGTAATCTGGTCTCTTTTAGCTTTGGAGTGAGTCAAGCTAGCTGTTTTTGCTTTATTCAAAGCTAAGCTAACCATCTTAGCTTTATTTACTGTAAAGATTTGAGAGTGGCATCAATCTTCCTGTGTAATTCTTGGCAAGAAAGAAAATAATTTTATTTCTCAAATTGTTGAATTATAACACATAACGTGATAACCGATCATGTACAACTAGAACTGTGTGAAGATAAACATTTCAGAATTTAGAATTGGTTTTCTATGTGACCATCCTTTCCTGGCCTGGGGACTGGTAGTTAGAAACTCAAGGACCACTTACTGGCTTTCTTCAGAGCTTGTAACCACATCTCTTAAACAGCTAACAGAGTTTAATCAGTTGTAATGGATTGGGCTCAGCACGTGACCTAAATAAAGACACTTAAGATGCAGAAAAAAAACTAATAAGTTGTATGTGACATGACAATTGTGGGGAACTCCAGAAAAAAAACCAAAGATTTTTGGGGTTTGGTTGTTGCTTTGCAAAAGATACAATGCTAGTCTGTTTGTCCATCTGCCAAAACTATTATGAAATCTGCTCCAGCTGTTTATTTGCTGGGCTATTCAACATCCATGGAAGATGAATCGTAGGGATTTTGATGCCCCCGTTACACAATGTGTCACTGTAGTAAACTGCAAGTTTGCATTTTCTTCATTTTTGGATATGATATTGTGATTACTTACTATCTTTGATGATGATGAATGGGCACAGGTGGCGTTATCAGTGTGACAAATTGAGATTACAGTATATTGGTGGCTGAAAAAAAAATCTTTAATCTACATTAAACAAGCCAGAGAAGCACTCGCCAAAAGGTTCATTTCAGGTTCCTTTCACAGTCTTACATGATTTCCTCATATAATTGCAAATACAGAACTTCATTTTCTTTGGCTTGAGGGCCTTGTACTTTGAAGTGACACATTAAAAAACCATTTCCGCAAATTGTTGTCAAGTTGGAACCAATCAATGCAGTGTAAGTGCTTGAGAGTGCAAATTAGGTTGAGATATTTTTAATATGCCACACAGATTGGAAGGATCTGTTTAGTCTGCCAACTCTGAATCGCAGTCACTGTATTAACTGAATCATTAAAAAGCATGAAAATATCACACTGAACACTCTTAAAACTATTATATCTACAATATATGAAATTATTGTTTTGATGAGGAGCGGATGTTGCAATGGGACATCATTTGAATAGAAACCCAATTTAAATGGATTTGTGCTTTGCCTCATGAATCAATAGCCTGAGGAACAGCTTCTTTTGAAAAATGTAATAAAGATTATAATGAACACAGTCCCATGTGGAGAGGCTTTGATTTAACAATTTATTATACACAAGGACGCTCTCAAATTTGCAAGACATTGCGTGCTGCACCTCTGCACTTAGAACATCTTGAATTGGTCGGCCTGTGGCTCGGTACATGTGTTTTGTTTTTTTCCCCACATCTGTTATTAATAATAAATTAATTCCGTTTGCAGGAGTGATGTTGGCTCAGCGCTCAGTTAATACCGACAGTGCTTCAATGAAAGTGTTCAACTTAGATTCATTCTGTTCAGAGGGTCCTCGTGTTCACACTGTGCAGGTCCGATGGATCAGGCAGTTC
Organism: Seriola aureovittata; assembly: GCF_021018895.1. NCBI lineage: Eukaryota > Metazoa > Chordata > Actinopteri > Carangiformes > Carangidae > Seriola > Seriola aureovittata. The sequence continues at coordinate 21,654,322 of NC_079379.1, read as the reverse complement.
ATTTCAGACTACCACACTCACAGTTTGTAAAGCCACAGCCATGAATAACAAGTCAGGGACTACATGTTTTGAAGTGTGTATATGATGTATGTTTCATATTCACTCCTCTTTTAGCTGTTTTGGTCTCCGCCAACTCCTGAAAACAATGTCTGGCTCTTCAGCTTGTGAATGCTGCATTATGTTCACCAGCTAGTCACTAATTCAGCTTCCTTATTTCCAAGAGGTGTTCGGAGTAGTGTGAACGCTAGGCATTAATCTGGCTAAAATTTAGCCTGACATCTATTTAGCCGCTAAATAGATGTGTTTTAAAATTATAATGTAGTAGCGTGGAAGGAAAAATTCATTTATTTAATTTAAATGTAGTATAAGTTAGGTAAAAAGCCCACTGCTATCAGTTTGCTAGTGATGAGTGTTCTGTGTGGAAGCCAGTCCTGGATGCTACTCTAGGCTAAACCTTTGCTGCTCTCTCCTATTTTTATTGGATTTGTGGAGGTTTACAACCAGCAACCGCAGCCTGTTGTCCAAGAGATTACATTTTCCTAACACTCTCCAGCAGAGTCACTGAGTTTAATATGTTGAAATGTTTAAGGTTCTTAAAAGTAAATGTTATCCTGGAGAAGTGTGTCAGTTAAGAGTTCCCACCATCACATCTGGTTCTCAGGCAGCGGTGGACTTTTGAAGAGGTTTGAGGTGACAATGCTAATACACACTCAGTTCAAGGCACTGCAGGATGTGCAGGAGTCTGCACCAGACATTTTACAGTATTTATCATGCAGGGAAGCTTTCTCACACCCACTCACATTTCTGAGGCACTGTGCTCAATTCAGAATTTATCTTCCTGATTTCTGATGTTGAGTTTAAATTAAAGATAAAGTTTAAAGACAGTTCTGTCAGTAAGGGCCCATGTGGTTCTGTTCATATATGTATTTCACTGTAGATAAGACATTCAGCGTTTTTTTCTGCTTGGTAAAGATTTTCTCATTATTTCATGATTTTGTTGAACAGATTAATAGTGTAAAAGAACTTGCGTCAACAAATAAGAAAAAAGAAAAACCAATGCACAAATGTTATTTAGGCCTAATCTATAAGAGACAGACACGTCTTAGTTTAATGGCACATTGAAAGACATAAAAAGACAACATTATGAATCTGGATCTGCATTTAGAAAATGCCTTTTCAAATCCATCTTTTTTTCCCCCTTTTTGGCTGGTACATCTATTATTTGTTTACCGCCTCCTCTGTGTATCAGCGGAGAGTGCTTTATGCGAAAGCCCAGCACATTACAATTTATGTGCTTATTATTGCTTCAAATGGCATATACCCAAAGCCCAAAGAAGGACCATGGCTGGTGGGCTTATGCTTCCTTTGACAGTTGACGTCTGCCAGAGCCGCACCGCTGACGGGAGCAACGGTGGATGTCTTGCACAACTGACACACATCAAACAAGACATGATGCATCGGTCTCTCCCCGTCCTCTTTATTGGGTGACAATGCCAAGATTCTCGACAATACTTTGTGTATAAACAGCCTCAAGTGTTGATAGATGTCGTTACTTGCTGAGCTGAGCTGCTGGCATTTTAATAGAAAAAAGAAACATAAACAAACACATATAGTAAAAATAGCATAAAAAACATCCTTGTAATGGTATTTTTGGTACATTAACAAACTAGGTGTGGGTTTCACAGACAGGGCAATGCAAAACCTGGCAGTTTCTACGGGAAAATACCTTCACATGATGAAATAATTAAACCAAACCATATAAAACAAGGTAAAAAGAAAAGAAAAGAAAAGAAAGGAAATGTAATGAAACAGTGAAAAAAGTGGAACTCTGAGGTCATTTTGATCCTGTTGAGCACAACAAGAACATGTATCAGGTATCTCACATTATCCATACAAAACAGTCAACCTCACAGCAGTCTGAATAAAGAACAGGCATACTGTACTTTACACTGACAATTGAAGACTATAAAAAAAAATAACAAAATAAATAGGGTGGCTAAATAGGTATAAACACAAAAAGTACACCTCCACCAAGATAAGATACCAAGGAGTCATCCACTGGGTCTTTTTAATATTTAAGAGAAGAGGAAGAAATATTCATAGAAAACTTCTGCCATGTCCCGGTGGAACAAGAGGGAAGTTTCTTGAGGCTTAAAGGAGGAGGACAGAATCAGGTCTGCTCTGGTACACAGTTCACTGAAGGGCTGACAGTCATACACCTCCTGGTTTGGCATTTCTTCTCTCCCCAGAGAAACATTACAAAGCAACATCAATAAGAAAGAAAGTTTTCACTGTGGCTGAGATATGTGGCTGCAGCTTCTTTCTTATGACAAAATGGTGATGAGTACAACCTGCCCAAAGCGGTGCCCAGTGAAGTGGAGTCATGAGCACGGATATCAGGAGGATGTTATTGGATTTGCAATATGAATAATAAACTGGCCAGTCAGTGTTTCCTGTTGGCAACATGAAGGTGGTGAAGATGTGACCATATTCAGAAGCATCTGTCTCTTGAACATTAATTCTTCATTACAACTTGGGTCTTATATTATCCTTTTTACAGGCAACTCCAATGGCCAGAATTAGAAGAAAACAAAAAAAACAACACCACTTCTACCTCATATTGTTCAGTTGGAAAATTTGGACAGTTACGACATCTCCCGGTTGGCGAAAAGGAACTACAGACGTGTCGACAGAGTGGTGACAAACTGGCCACAAAGCCCACTGCCAACGCTGGCAGTTACTTCCAAATAAAATCCAATATTAACTCAACTCACAGTTGATTCAGCAGCTGCACACTGTTTGTCATTATCTGATTTCACTTGTTAATGAATGCAACGAAACAAAAGCTGCCAACTCCCTAACTCCCTACACGGACAACCCTCGGTTTCTCTGTTCTTCCCATTCTGCCAACATTACATAAACGCAGCAGAAGACCCAAGTTGTAATAAACCAGAGTTATCTTTTAAGGAGGTGCTAACCTATCAAAATCAAATCCGTGACACTTCCTGTGGTATAAATGCTGTTTTCATTCTCAAGGTGTGTTCAGACTGAATGAGAAGCTCATCTTCACCTGGGGTTATTTGACCCCTGGAATGTTTTCGTTTATATCGGCCCAAGCAGACATTATAAAACAGACATTACAGACATTGGCTGTAGCTAGCGAGAAGCCTACACAGCTTGTGTGTATGTGTGGAGTGTGTCTGTTGTTTTCTTTGTGTGACAGCTCATACTCTGATCTCTGGAGTGGATTCGTAAACCCAGAGCAAAAGCACGGTTTGGCTTAAATTGGCTTAAACGGCTTAAACCCGTTTTCAACTCTCGATGACTTGTCCTTGTCCCAGAGTAAATGTGCGCTCAACACGCTTCAATGACTGTGTATGCTATTGTGCCTTGTCTAACGTTCACTTTGTGTTCAGTCTGAACGCACCTTAAGAATACTGGGATTTGGGATCTAAACTGATTCCTGTGAGGATTTTTGGAAATGGTGACATGAAAATGAACAAAATTATATACAAAATGTCATCAACAGCTTCAATACAAAAATGCTGGCATTTGCTTTTTGAAAACCCACGCAGGTCAAACACCGGCCATGATGATGCTGATGATGTTACATGATGTTTCCTGTGACTCAACACCTTTGATTCCAGCAACACAGGTTTCAAACAGAAGCCTGCTCGTCTGTCTTCTACAAAGTTCTCATCTGTCCATTAGTCTGAAGGCCACTAATGTTTATGACGAATTGTTTTGCAGATGCCAATGCACTGCACCCCAAACCTTTGGGATTATTTTCTCTTTTGGTAAAATTTGATTGCCTCTAGTTTCTTACAGTTTTATCCCACAAGGATAGAGCCTGTGTCACAGCACATGGTGACCATCTGTCCAACAAGTGGTAGACTGACCAGCATTTCTCCACTGTGTTGGGGAAAAAAAACAACTAAATAACAAATGCCATTTTGTACATTCAGTAATGTTGTATATCAAGATTTTTTTTGATTGACTCATACATTTATATTGCTGGTAATGCAGCAAACCATGTCTGAATGTGTGTGTTTTAAGGCAGAGGGTCCATGCAACAATCATCAACGTATGTGGACGAAAAACAGCTGGTCCACGTTTTCCTTGAGCACAGATTTCAGTGCATACATCTGCAGTTTATATATTCTGTATATTCATGTATGTGCATAATATTCTCCACATGCACAGGCTGATTCAAGGATATATTCTTTGTGAAGTCTGCATTCCAAGACATGAGCATACCGTCGCATTGGGAAGAAGTCAGTAGGATAATAAATAAAACAAAAAGGTTGAGTTTGTGTGTAACAAGTGTCCTTCAGGTATTGCTGCAGACCCCAACATCACCAAGTGTCTGTGTATGTTCATACCTTATTTATGGGTGTGTATGTGTCTTTATGTATACTTAGAGGTGACAGTGAGCAGCCTGTGTCATCTCAAGGTGCTTTGGTACTCATGTCAGTTTGTACATGTCCACAGCTCCTTTGTACATGCCCCCCCCCCCCCCTAGAGCTTGCAGGGGATCTCAGAGGGCTTTGGCACTGGTGGTGTGGGAGACGGTGTGCGAGACTGGTTTCTGCGGGTAGCGGCTGTAGTAGTAAACCTGGAACAGGATGGCGACATCCACGATGACCTGCAGCAGGCCGCATGTCCAGAACTGCACGGGAGCCTGGGTGAGCAGGAAGTAGCCGGTTTTAAAGGTGTCGCCGCTCGTCCACATCAGCACCATCTTGATACTGAGAGGAGAAGGTAAAAGAGATAAAGGATGGGGAAAGGAAAAATAAAGGATTAAAACTCCAAAAACAGAACTCAAAATAACATGCAATGGCCTTTTTCCATATTATAATTTCATTTCATTATATCACCTTTCATGACATCACACTGCCCCCTCACCATTTAGTCAACTACAGGTCCCTTGCTCTCTCAATCAAGAGAGCTCAACAACTGCCTTCCTTTACGCATTTTACAGGATTTATTTATGTGATTATTAATAACACTTTCCATACATTTCTATCTGGCATCTCTTACCCGACTTTGTTTGACCGGACCTTTACGTCGTCTTGGATACATTTCCACCAGGGTTTTTTTTTTTTTTATTTATTTTTGCTAAATAATCAGTTTGGTCACCAACAGTGGATTTTAATGACAGCAGGAAAAGGGGTCAGAAGAAGAAGGGAATAGCAAATTTGCCACAATAACAACCATGGGAAATAGAAATAATGAATCTTCTCAGGGCGCAGGCTTCTCATCAACTCCACATCCTGTGGCACATTTCTAACTATGAAACTCATGAGCGTCTCTGGCACGCACTGAGCTGGCTGTTTATAGGATGGCTCATGAGACAATCCAGGGTGTGAGTTGTACAGTAACATAAAAGAGTTATTGTTTTAGAAGCGACTGGAGAAAAGCGCCCCTGTGTGATTTGTGAGGGCAAAGTTCCTTTAAGCATAATCTTTGTCCTCTCGCTGGCACTCAGAAACACTGTGAACTCAACTAATGAGATGGAAAAAAGGAAGTCTTAACGATAGAAGATAGGAGCATTGGAAAAGAACCAGGCCCTGAGGTCCAACTTTATATACATGTTGTATTCCACAAAAATAGACAAACACACAGTGTACTGCTGCACACACAGGAAACATGGGAATCACCTCTAAAAGTCCTCCAGAGTTCCATTGAAAGTGCTGGTGCTGGTGATTATGGGTGTTTTTTTGTACCAGGTTCTGACAGCATCAACACATCAACTTTTGCAAACGTTCACCTGTGTTTGAATCTTCTTTTTTTTTCATAAAACTTTTTGCTTGAGGCATGGATACATGTAGGCAATGCTGACAAAGAAAGGACTGAGCCAGCAGTCTACACGAACACACACACACACACACACACACACACACACACACACACACACACGCACGACTCTTCAGATGTGCTTCCTGAAGCAACCTGCCTACAACAATACGAACACATGCTGAGACATTTGAAATCGTTTCACTCAAGCATGTCGCTCTGATTGGTCAGCACTTTTCTAAAGTGGAGTTTTTCCTCTCCGCTGTCGCCAAGTGCTTACTCATGGCAGGAGCTGCTGAGTCTCTCTCTATAATACTGTCAGGTCTCAACTTTACCCTGTAAAGTTGAGATAATGTATGTTATGATTTGGCGCTATACAAATAAAACTGAATTGAATTGAACTATTCACTTAAGCTTCGCAGGACATTTTTATTTGTGCTCTGGATTTAAAGGTTTGGCTCAGTGCAAGATAGCTTTGGCTTTATTTGTCCAGGTTTTGAGATATTTTTGAGATTTCTGCGTCCAACCCAACACAAGACGGGGTTTCCCTTAGGAAATGGTTAGCCGAGGTAATAAAACTTAAGAGGTGTTGTGTTACTATGACAACCACCAATCATAAACTGTTCTCAGTAGTCTTAGCTACATATTATTTGTGTTTTTGATGTAGTGATTTAGACATTTATTCAGTTTACAGCCTCTGTTTTTGTATGTTGAAAATTTAATATGAAATAAATTTGAAGAAAAAAAAATGAAGAAAAATGCATCCATCCTCAAGGCAGCCCAGGGTGGGTGCTACTGGTTTAACCAATGGAAAATTAGTTTTAAAAAAAGGAAATCACCCTCATCACTTTCTATATTTAGTGTTCATGTTACTCTGGGTTGGATGATCCACATACTTTAACGTCAAGAGTTTTCACTGGAACTATTTTCTGCAGAATAATACATAACTCTACAGTGGCTTCACAAAGTATTCAGACCCCTTTCTCTTTTGTGTTGTAGATTTAATTTTAAATGGATAAAAAATACTCATCATGTAGACGCCCCTTCCGCAGCAATTACTTGAACAAGTCGGTCTCCTGACTCTTTTAGCGTGAGACTGCACAGGTGAGGGAAAAGGTAACGGAGATCTAGTCTGTTTCATCCCCTTTATTCTCAACAGCTGTGTGCTCTACCGGAGATTGATGTTCATGACATATTTCACCACATTCAATTTAATATTCCACTACTGTAATCATCAGTCAAAGCTGTAATCTCATAACAGGGTCATAAACATTAATCCATGGCGGGGTCAAGCATTACCTGTAAATTCCTAACTGAATTTGGCCACGTGACTCGACCCCCCCCCTCCCCCCCGTGGACCCTCTGATTGAACAAACTGAAATAAATATGTCACAAAACAAAGCTGTGGTTCGTGCAGCAGGTGAAACGTGGTGGTGAGACGATAAGGGAAGCGGGATGAGTCTTTTGTGTTAGCAGATTCGCTACATTTCTATAAGCCTCTTAACACATGTAAAGAATGGGTGAGAGGTAATCTAGTGCCCCCCCCCCCCCCCACTGGGTTTACTGTATCTCCAACTGCTTTTTTAGCCTCTTCGGGGGCAAAGCTTTGCAGCCCAATCTCCTCTTGCATTATTCATGCCTCCACCAGCTTCACCTTTTCATTTGCAAGGCCAATTTGTGCAAACCTTGCCATATCCAGCCCCCCCCCCCCCCCCGTTTTCTTCCTTCCTATTTTCACTTCTTACTTTTTGCCAGCTCTTTCCTTGCAGCCTGTACGTCTCTGTACAGGCTCCTATTTGCACTTTTTTTTTTTTTTTTTTCACAACCGCACTCTCCGCAATACTTCTCCTCCTCTCCCCGTCCATTCATCTTCCCACAATCTCCTTCCACCGTCTCCTCGTCTCTCTATACCTGTTTGCACTTGCCCCCCCCCCCGCCGCCATCCTCACACTCCTCTCTCTCAGCTCAGTAAGGAGCTTGTTAGCTCTGTGGAAAGAGACCCTCCCTCCTCTCCTCCTCCACACTCCTCAGTGGCTGCTGTCTTAGAGTTATGACGATGTGTACCTGCAGGTAATGATGAGAGAGGCAGGATTCGTGTTTGATCAATTCTTCTGCTGGTTCCCTAATAAGAGGTAACTCAGGGGTGGTGGTGGAGTAGAGCTCGGCTGGACAATAGGCTGCAGATGCATTGTATAGCATATATATATATATATATATATATATATATATATATATATATATATATATATGTGTATGTGTGTGTGTGTACATATACCTCTTTCCCATTCTCTATTAAACTATCTTCATTTAATATCTATAACTAATCTGACCCAGTGACACAGAAGCTATTCAGTCTTTTTGGATTAACTAGCTACTGAGCTAAATCCTAAAATCCGGTGTATTAATATTTCATTTAATAAGGAGTTACTTTTTCATACGTAGTCATATCTTACTAAAGACACTTAGTGTAGTCTGCACTCCACAGCTATTCATTTTCTTTAGCTTATCGGCTCTCTCCAGCTGTGAAGCATTTTAGTGCATGTGTCTCTTTGGATTCAGCTGTGATTCTGCTTCGCTTCCACTCTGCTCTGATACAACAGTCAGCACATGGTGGAGGGTGAGGGAGAGTGCACCACCGAATCATCACACACCTACTAAAAGGCTTCGGAACTGGGAGGTACAACCAGGGGTGAGCTTAGTAAAGTGAGAGGGAATTTATTTTGAAGGGATAAGAGGAATAAATTTATCTATCCCCAACAGTAAAGTCTACAAGGTTTTTAAACTGTTCAATCCCGTTGGCTGGGACAGTCAGTACAAACTCATGCTTTGATTATAAATTATACTGGAAATCCCAAAGTGTCCTAATACCTACCATGCACTACAAGACTTTGAAAAGACATCTAAAGACAATGTCTCATTAGTTGCAGAGTTTTTAGTGCTTGCAGGGTCAAGGTCAAGGTCACTATTTACAAGACTAGAATCCTTTGAATTTAATTCCCATCCTGCTCCTTGTTTATTGTAAGAAAAACATTTTGTCCAGACTTTTTTGCTCTTTGAAATTCTACATTGTTATTATCAACATTCTTGTCATTCTTATTATTATAATTATAATAAAAAGTTAGAAACTCGACACTATAATCATCATGATCTGCCCCTAAAATGACTGTGGTTGGCTTTTCTATTCATTTACGTCACTATCTGCATTTTGACCACGTACAATGAAACCACGGGCAGGAGACAACAGAACTCTTTCATATGGCTGTGTGAGTATTGTTTTAAGAAAGATCTTTTGCACCTTTCCTTTAAGGAGAAATTAAAATGGAAGAATGCATTTTGAACAATAGAAAACTCTTCATCATATTCGCAGAGGGCTGAGGTTCCAAACTCTATCCATTTGCTTCAAATATACATGGTCCGGGCTGTAACAGCATGTATTATTTTGCGGATGAAGCACTTCAGTTGCACTTGCTTTGAGTTTCCCCTAAAAAGTAATCTGATACATCTTTTAGGTTTCACTTTTTTGTGTTGTCTTATGAGTCTGTGCCACTTTTTGAAATTCATTTCGCAGGTCTTTGTGGACCTTGTCTGTTGCCTTTGCAGAATTATGTTTAATTTGTTTTGTTGGGGGAAAAACACATAACATTCACAAAGCAAAGACATTCCTTCACACAACAAGATTTCGCTCTCATCTCTAAATCTCAACAGGATTTCCACCCTGAAGGAATAGAAACAAACGGATTCATTTTCATCTATTGCAAGAAGGAGAAAGCAGGCCCCTGAGTGATGAGAGCAGATGGCGGGTGGACGGGTTGGACAGATGGTCTGGAAGGTTCTCCAGCTGCAGTGATCCGCTTCAGGGAGCTGAGGCTGCTCTGTGCTACAGCCCTGCTATACACAGCAGCACCATGCACCCGGCCACAGGGGTGACGGCCCGGTACCATCAGTAGTCAATACACATCTATCCCAGCACATGGCTCTGTGTGTGTGTGTGTGTGTGTGTGTGTGTGTGTGTGTGTGTGTGTGTGTGTGTGACAGCAGCCTGTAGGCTAAATAAGGCTCTGGCACTCTTATCTGTCATACTGGGATGCAGCTCAACACCACAAGCCTTATAAGGCTGCGAGTTGGCTGTCTGGATGTCCCATCTCCCTATTTTGTGTTTGTCTGTCTGTGTCTGTGTGTGTGTGTGTGTATTTTCTGTCTGTGTTGTTGTATTTTATTTGTTTTATGGCAGGCTGGTCAGTATCGGTATGTACCTCTGGCTCTGCAGGCTCAGGACCAGCTAATAATAGCTGCAACCTGAAAACTATTAACACAAAATCTTCAACACCCTCTCATCCCCCTCGCACTGCGCACGCACGCACTGCGCACGCACGCACGCACGCACGCACGCACGCACGCACACACACACACACACACACACACACACACACACACACACACAGGCTTAATGTCCCTCACACAGTATCTGTCTTCACAAGTTTTTGTGGTTGCTCCGGCTGAGATAGTTTCCAAATAGGAGATTGGTTCCAAACAAAGTTTAAACTAGTTCAGGGATTCATAGAAATTTTTAAATCATGTTGACTTACATTGAAAAAGAAAGAAAAAAAACAAACAAAAAAACCCATGAAAATAACAGAATAAAAACAATAAAAATGAAAAGTCGGGCCATAATAACACAGCCAGCATTAGAGACACTTTTTTAAATTAAATGCTTGGAGACTTATTAAAAAAAATGTCTGAAGCAAATTATGACAACTAATTACACTAAGTAAACAAGTCTATTCCCAAAGACACGATCAGCCTCTCTGAACCTCTGAGCTGCATTTTCATCATACCATACATCATAATTGTTTGCTGTCTCTGTTTTCAAGTAAATGATTCCTGCCCCTTGTCCTTATTAAAAGGCTCCACTGTCACAGGGTGGATGAGCTGTAAAATGAGATGGCTTTATGTGAGCTGTATGGGCTTCATAACTGCATCAGAGTGCAGAGTGAAAAAGGGCAGGGCCCATGGCTGGATGCTTAAAACTGAATGGTAAATATTTGATTTCAAAGCTTAAACGTAAGCAGAGATCACTGGTTACGTTTAGGGGCAGGTTAACGTAAGTGGAGGCACATATCGACCGAGAAACAGACTTTCTGAACCCACAAGAATCTACTCTATAATGTACCAATCCATTCCATCCATTAGCCAAACCACATAACTGGAGCCAATCACAGCAAACAGTGCCTGCCAGTGCCTGACTCCGCCCCTAACCAATCAATAAATGTGCAAAGAGGAGGAGCCTGTGTGGTGCAGAGACTTCGGTGCATCCTGGCTTGTGGCAAGCATACGCTCGCTCGGCTGTCACTCAAAGTGGCCACGCCCTCAATTTTGCAGAACTTTAACAACCTTAATAAAATTGAAACGAGTGAGTTATATAACAATTCACCCCCCGTACAGTTGTCATGAAGGAAGAAATTAGCTGTAGAGACCAAAATCGTTTTTTGTACCAGGCTGTAAACATTTATTTCTGCTGTTGGACATTTTAACATGGGAGTCTATGGGGATTTACTCAGTTTTAGAGTCAGACTCAAGAAGCAACAGTGCTAAATGCTACACCACCAAAAACCAAAACCGAACAGCTGGACAGCCCTATGGTACAAAAAAAGAAGAGTGCGTTGTCTGAGGTTTGGTACATTAACAACGTCCATTTTCAAATATCATTACTAGTGAAGGCTTCAGCGCTTATACCAATGTATTATATTCAACTCCACCATCATGCATCACTGTTTAACAGTGCATATTGCTGACACTGATGCTGGTGGAAGCAGAAAGTCTTATACATTGGAGTGTTCGATAAATCTCTAACCCAAAAAGTGAATGTCCTGTCTCTGCACATGCTGAAGTGTTGCGCATGGAGCTGTAGTTTGGGCAGTTGGGAGATTGGGCAGCTGAGACAGCTGATGAGTAGATTACCAGGAGAAAGAGAAAGAGCAGTCTACGCTTCCATCGCTGCCAGACTGTGTGGAGTTTTGAGTGGGATTGATTGGGACTGCAGACAAAAGCCCAGCGGCAACATTAAGGCGAGTGCACGGAAGGAACGTCTACCGCTGGCGTATGTGGGAAAAATTATGGTGGAAATATGATTTGCCTGGGCAGCCGCTATGGAGACAAAGCCGCCAAGCAGCTGATCCTTTTTTCGGCGCTCCGACTCCAGGTGGTGGACATCATCCCTGAACTGTGAGTAAGCAAGTCTGCAGTCCAGACACACACAGCTATTATAACACAATCCTGCAAGGTTGGACGGTGGGTCTAGGTGAGGTGTGCTGGGGCCATATCTGAGGTGAGGACTGTTAGGTTGTGACATCACAAAGTCACCGAAGTCCTGACAGCTCGTTTTAAGGCAGTTTCTGAGTATGGGCTACATGTGCATTTTTCAGTGGATTGATTGTTTTGATAGTTTACATAGTACCTACACCTGCCTCAAAATCAAAAAACATGGAAATCTCACCTTCTACGATATGGGAACTTTAACAGAAAACCTCAGGGGTGAATTAACATCAGACGGATGCCAAATTCCTTCAACAACATCCTCATGGGACAAAACAAGACTCATCGGCCTCTCTCTGAACTCCTTCCATATTTCATTATTAAAAACTGCTTTGCTGCTTCCTGTCGACAGTGTGTCACGGTGCGGTTCTGGTGTGTATACAAACGGACGACATCCAACAAGATTCATTCTACTGGCAACGCTCACCCTGCTCCGACTCTATCCCCTGGGTAAATAAGGTGTTGAAGCTTCCTGCTGCGAACCTCAACATTGAAGCACTGGGAAGCAGTCTAACACCTAAAATGTTACTGTAGTCGGAGTGTGGGCACACTGGCTGGACCATTAATTAGGAGGAAGTCAGAGTGATGTTTTTCCACACTGATGTGCTGCGTGAGACCTGATGTGTTATTTTTTTTCTGTTGTTCCAGGCACGTACAGGAAAGGGCACTCTGCTTTACCTCTCCTGTCTGTTTGTTTTTGTCCCTGCAAAATGAATGTGTGCACTTATTCATTCACACTTGCGTACATTCATTCATTCTCTCACTTCTGCATAACTAAAAGTAGCCTCGGCTCAAAAACGCAGCGATCGCAGCCCTGCACCCAAGATCTAACCTTAAAAAATGCACTTTGAAAGCAAAACAGCCTCACTTTACAGGATTTGGCTTCCTATCCCTGCAAGCAAGCACGCACGCACGCACGCACGCACGCACACACACACACACACACAGAGATACCTTGAACGGAGTGCTGAGGTAAAGTAACCTAGCAACTGCTTGCCACATTCAACAGGTTGTGCACAGAGGGAGGATACAAACAATAAACAGAAGTGGAAATGACAATGTCCTCTGCCTTCTATGGAGGCTTTATCTGAACCACAGTCACCACATGATCTGCACTGGCTCTGATGGCTGGAAGAATATGACAAAAGAACTGACAAGAAACAGGACTGACGTGAAGTTTCATGTTTCATACTGGCTGGGTATTACAATAACGCAGACTTAAATAATTACAAAAGAATGAGTGTGACTGTACTTCGCTGCATGCTGGGCACAAAAACCTCATATATTTCAATAACTTGTAAGTCTAAGCATCTAAAACTTAGCAATACAGTAATTCTGGAAAACACATGAAAGCACATTTTGACCACTGTAATAAATACAGAATATTGCAACATTTTGACAGGAAAGAAATTTATTTTCATTCCCTTTTTTCTTATTAACATGCCGACATTTGAAATTACAACCATTGATGATGACATCATTAGCAATTATGTTGCAGAGCTCGTCACCAAGGTGATGTTATTAAACACAGACAAATGCCCGCAAGCACATGTTGCATATATTGAATTGTCTGTACGCTCTGTGGCAGTGAGCTGATACGAGGCCGTACTCTCTGTAAGGACAGTGTGTTGTGTTTAAGCTTGTTTACGGTTTGTAGTTAGAATCCTTATGTTTTTCTGAAATCAAGTCTGTTGTACCCATTCAAATTATATTCAGTTAAGTAATTCCCTCTCAATACAGTTGTTTTTATTGTTCGTAGCAGAGTCCACTATTCCTTTGCTGGATTCAGACTGCTTACCTCAGCACGGGGGATTCAAAGGAAAAGAATCTGATGCATGAATCTTTACTGTTCACTCTCTTTACACCGTGTCAGAGCTGTATTAAGTCGCTGCTAATGCAAACTGAACATTGACCGACTTCTTTATTGAAACATAGTTTGTTTGGCTGCACTGTAAACAGAACAGGCTTCTTCTGTTGTATTTCTGACAAATTGGCTGCTAAAGGAGTTACAACAGAAACAAGGGGCGTCTCCAGCCATCTTTTAGGAAAGAATTACATAAGTCATTTTGGCTCCTTGCATCAGGAGTTTTGCACACTGAAACTTTGTTGTGAGAGCTGAGCCAAAGCAACTGTGAAATACTATAAAGCATTTCAGAAATAATCAACATAGAAAACACTGAACATCATAAAAACAACTACTGACAATACGCCTTTAATTTCTGCATGAGTCGCATCGTTTAGCCGTACATTTTATTCCAATAGATAATTGGATAAATACTCCACTACTCCCCATGTAGTCCATTATATAGTGGATTTGCCATTTTGTAGTGCTACATGAATGCATAGTGAGAATTATTATACCTTATGCAGTGGACTCATAGTATCCAACAATGCATCCTGAAAAGTAGTGTACAACTGATGGACACCAACCAGAGTGATTTTGGACACAATCCATGTGATACTTCCTGCTGCTGCGGGGTCTGACAACAGAAAAAATTGTTGGCCTATTTCTGAAACATCAACGGTAATCATTAGGTTTCGTTGTTGGGCTTTCAGAGTAAAAGCGAAAGTACTTTTTCTGGTGGCCTCAACCATCATACAAGGAAAAATCCATCATGGAAGTGGCACACACACCAAATAGGACAAGAAAAGCACGGCAGCCAGTGTAAGAGAGGTAAAGAGGTGAATTCCTTCTATAAGCACATCCTGTAGACGGCTTCATGCACAATGCGGGCGGTAGGAAAAAAAAGTGTCGGGTGGATAGGAGACACCAAAAAAATAAATAAATAAAAAAATGAACAAGGCATGGGACAGAGAGGGTATGGAAAGGCCCAGTGTGGGAGCTGTCATGGCCGTTTAAGTGGACAGGCAGCCCTGCTGGAGCTCTGTTATCTGCCTGCTGCAGAAAGCCAACCAGCAGAGAGAGGGGGGGGGGCACGCACTGCTCTGAGGCAGGACACACACTGCGAGAAAGCTTTTTATCAGGCTGTGTGGTCTGTGGACAATCTCAAACTCACACGTCTTTTAATAAATACATTATCAGTTTAATCTTGTCAATTACTTTTTTTACAACACATTTCTCTTAATCATATTTCTTTTAAGCTGAATCTATTTTTAATAATACAAAATGCTGTCGGGTTCTTTTTTTAAATGTATTTATGTCGCACTGGTACGATACTACTAAAACTGTGTACACTATTGAAGCAGTTTACTTTACTGGCCAAAGCTCGGAAAACTACCAGCATTGATTTTGAAACTGTGTACGCTTTCAAAAATCAATTTTACTTCAAAGCCTCTAATTACAGCCTGAGACTTGATGCAAATCAACATTAATGAGCCAAAATGATACATTAGCAATAGATACAGCAAGACAGAAACCTCATTACCATATTGATTTTCAGAAACTTCAGAGGGACAATTGTCATGTTAGCATAATAAATAGATGTCAGGAGCCCTGTCCTTACTTCCCGCTCAACAGGTGCCGTAATAATACTTAATAAGCACGTGTCAGTGCTAATGATCATATGAGAGACAATATAATCTGGAGACATTACTCACAAGTGTGTGCATCAGTACAACACACCCTCAGAGCTGCCTGTGATGGAAGTTGCGCTCATAAATAAAGCCGCACTCATCAGCATGAAGACGTTATCATTAATCACGGATACAACAAGCTTTGCTTTGATTTCCATCTGAATGACTCTTGGTAAATTATACTCATGGCCTAAATATTTGAGAAAAACAGGGGCAGTAAATAACCTCTCGGCATTCTTGGAAAGAAAACAGAATCCCACACACTGTCTATCACTTGTATTCTACGTACTAAGTCACGACCAAACTTTTTTTTGAAATGGCGACCGGGCTGTCTGTGACAAGAAATGTAGTAAAGTCTATGGTTGTCAATCCAAACTGTCGGTCCTGGATCTCACTGTGAGACAAGTCCACTGACAGCTGATTTGGAGTTGACACCAAAATTCTGGCAGTGTCAGACTTAGGATCCAATTCTGACAGCAACGGCATTAAACGTTTACAAGACTTGCTGAATGCACGTTAGAGTATATGAAACACCGACGTGCTGATGTAAACAGGAAGCATGATGTCGACTCTGTGACTGAGGAACAGCAAGGGCAGTTGTAGCATGTTTGTAATTCGTTATCCATGTTGCTTTGACTACTGGTAGACGTGACTGATAAGACCCAGACCCAGAGAGTGAAAGTGGGTGTCTGTGTCATCGTTTCCGCCCATCCAGACTACAACGCAACCCTGGAATTTTTCCAAACATTTTTTCCCCCCATTTCCAGAAGTCTCAGTTTTAGAGGCTAAAAAACTCAGTAGGGTGGATGCCAGGTGTAAACATAGCAAAAGTGATGCATTTTAAAACTAAAACGTTAGTGTGGATGTAGCCTAAGGAATCGATAATCCACTGTGACTGAGCTTTGAGCTCATGTGAAGGAAAACATCTAAGAGTTAAGTGCTACTTTGTTCTGCCATATCTCAATGCCTTTATAACTTGTTTAATATGAGAGTAAAACAAAGCATCCTGGAAGTTCAGTTTCCTACAGTGTGTAATGTGTAACTTCAAAATGAATATCACTCTCCAAACCCTGACCCATGGCTTTTCTATCTGTTTCTATTGTGCGCCCTAAATTTTTGTATTGT
The DNA here is from genome assembly GCF_021018895.1 of Seriola aureovittata. Classification (NCBI taxonomy): domain Eukaryota; kingdom Metazoa; phylum Chordata; class Actinopteri; order Carangiformes; family Carangidae; genus Seriola; species Seriola aureovittata. The sequence goes on along the minus strand of NC_079379.1, from coordinate 21,637,555 downwards.
ATTCATGTATGAGAACATAACAAGCTGGGATGTTCAGTATTAAATCCATACCTCATGCCCTCAGTGGATTTGTTCTGATAATTGCAGTAGAGCTGCGGTGTGCCCAGCATTGCTTCAGCGAAGACAGCCAGGAAGCCCAGAGTCTCCACGAACAGCGCAGAGTCCAGGAGGAGGTAGGTGATGTAGGCCGCCACCAGCGTGAAGGCCACCACACACTGCAAGTAGTCCACGAAGTGACTCCATGACCAGAAGTAGCTCCAGTCAAAGTCTACAGGTGCACAACATGGAGAAACCAGAAATAAGTCCACAGAAATGAATACTTTTAACAACTAGCCACTCAAGGGATTACAGATGAGCACTTAACCAGCTGGTCAGTATCGGTTCAGTAACGGAAACATTACTTGATGTGCTCTGTTCCTGTAAAAATAAAGGCAGTAAAGCAAAGTAATTGTAAGAGAATACAGTAATGTTGCTCCTGGTTGGATCAAAGGACTTTTCCAGACATATCACAGTGGAAGAGTTTCATTCCCAGCAGCCTTGGGAGTCAAGTCAAAAGCTTGTGGTTTCTACAGGACGCAATGTTCACTACTTCCCAAAATACAATTACATCAAATCTTGTTTTCCAGCACTGGAAGAAATAATTATCCACTAACCCCGTCTGTTCTTTCTTTTTCTTTTTTGAGCTTTTATCTAGTTAATAAAAGGACGCAAAAACTCCATTATTGTGAAAATTCACACTTGATCTGCGAGTTTTCACATAACTCCCACAACCCCCTTCTTATATTCAGAAAAAACTATGTCACAGCTACAAATAGGCCATTCACACTGCGCACAATTTGGACTTGCTCTCATTCAGATTCTTGCAAAACAGAAGCTTGTAAATCCAGGGTCTTGAAAGAGAGTGAGAAAAAGTGAAGGTGATGAAAAGCCCCCGAGGGAAAGTGACAGTAAGTTGAGGTAATAGTATTTTCCACCCAGTAGTAATAGGCTGGGTGGCAATTTGGACACTGATGAATGATTTAAACCCGGTTTTATGCCCTAACACCTCTCATGAGCTCTCTTTCTCCAAGGAAATGATCGGATAAAGATTCTGAGCACAACATCACTGGCTTCCTGTAATAAGCAATAGAGCCAATAATAATCAAACTATGATAATATCTCAAAGCTGCAAAGTGTTGAATGCCTCGGGTTCTGATTTAACTGCGGCTGAAAAAGGGAATGAGCACTATAAGCGATACTAAGAAATCTTTACCTGTAATTTATACGATGCTAAAACATTCAACATATCTTCAGGATACAAGGGATGTGACAATAGCACATGTGTAGCTGCCTGGTTTAATGTGAGAGCAGAGGACATTGGAAGAGTTAATCATGAAAATCTAATTATGGCTAAGAGCGGAAGATGTTGCTGCACCGCTGTATCTTAAATGGGAATTCTACAAGCCTCAAATACAATAGAGACGATTCATTCAGTCACGTTTAAATAAGGCTCATCTCCAGGAAAGGGCCCATACAGCAGATATAGCAAATAAATAAAGTAAAATAAAAAAAAAATGTTTGGAATGACTTCACCACTAAATACATTGAACAAAGCTGCTGTTCTTCAAGACTTTTTTCATAAGCATTTATGACATTTGAGTTTATGTTTGAATTAAATATTGTTTCATCAGAGAATTAGCAGTGACCGATTCTGACATTTAGATGGCATTTCTAAATGAATATGCATGGCAGGCACGTTTGCGTGCGACGCAACCTGGCTTTGTAATATTGAGCCAATCCAATTGTTCCTTTCTGACAGACAAGTTAAACAAATCCCATAAATGTAACTGAATAAATCTAAAAGAGCAGTTCAAACCAGGTCACAGCAGTCTGTCAACTCACCACCATACACCGAGTTTTGCCATGGCAAAATCTCACAACCATGTAGGATGGTAATGCAACGCAGCATCCTTTATAATTTTAAAAGGTATAAAACCAGTATCATTTCTGTTCTGAGTATAATCAACACAATATCCTTTAAGAGCTGTTATGTGTACTGTAAATCAGTATTTGCAGCCAGATGCCTAGTGTTACTGTGGCTCCACGCTGGCAGCAGTGCCAGAGGACCATGTGTCTGGGCCAGCTAGCACCAGGCTGGTGCCTTGTGATAACAGCCAAACACAGGGGGGGAAGCAATCAAGGGCAAAAGAGCAGCGTTTAGTGCCAACCTTGCTGCTGAAGGCCTTGACAGCTTTACACTAAACACATGCGATACATGTGATGTATGTGTCCAAGTGATGATACGACTGGGCGTGAGCTTAGACTGTAAATGCACACAGTAGTAGCACCTGGCAGCAGCTAACATTTGTTAATGCTGGGTTTTGTTTTGCTAGTCTGGTGGCTACGTAGCCAGCTAACAGTATGTTCCACTTAACTAAGCTGATTTATGTAGTAGAGAATGAGGTATAGAACAGAACAGTGTCACGTGTTAACATCTGACAACACATATTTGTCTGGTGTTAATTAATGCTAATGTGTAAATAAGCACCTGTTAGCTACCCTGTTAGCCGTAACGACTCCGCTGTGTGTCTGATAGCTTGTTTCAGAGCTCTTCTGCGCCCAAATGGCAAAACAAAATGTTGCTTACCATTCAGATAATAGTAAAAACACACATTTTGTGCATTTGCAAACAGAATAAAAGTATTGAATATTACAACTGGCCTCTTGTGGATTGTTAAATTATTAACTCTAAAATGTAGCTGTGCTTTTAGCTGTACTCCATAAAATGTTGGCTTGTTTAAACAAATAACATGTCATAGTTGTGATCTTAGGTTCTGATATAAATAAAGTGGAGTATTAAATATAATTGGGATGCATTTAGATGAAGTCTGTAAAAAAAAAAAAAAAGCAACTTGCTTAAAATACAACTGCATTTTTTAAATGTGGGTACAGAGGAAACCGCTTATCGTGATCACATCTGTCGCAAATTTTTTGACCCACATTAGCGACTGATCACTATAATTGTTTTCTACTGTAATTTCTTCCTACATTTTAATTTACTACACGTCACCTTGAAATGTATTGAGATATGGCTTTTGGTTGTTTTCTTGACGTTCCCCACAGTTTCCAGGGCAGCAGAAGGATTTGTGGCTGGAGAGAGATAATACATGAAATTTCCTCTGTGGTGGAATTAAATTTTTTTTTTTTTTTTTCATCTTGCAACTTAATTTGGTGGCTGCAAGGAAGAAAACATCTTTTCTCCTGAACACCTTTTGCCTTTAACAAAAAAAATAAAAAAAGGCATTGTGAATATGACATGCTGTTCAAGTATATGCAGTCCTTGTCTCAGCCTCATGTTTCAGTAATTACACTCCTTCGTGCCAGCGCTCAACTGTCATCATCTCCTAATCTTGTATGTGCAGATGTTCAAAGACAGCAGCGGGCGCATACACCTCCAATTCTGAGTAATTTTTTTCTGTCAGAACAGTATCTTGTGAGCAGAGCAGTGTGTCACTTCATTTCACACTGACCACGAAGGGGATGCGTATCACAGCACTGTACCTGAGCCATACCCTGCCATACACCATCTCTCACTGAGCCACTTGTATACCCTGCAGCATTCTCCTCCTCACTCTTTAATCTCTGCACTGTGTGGCAACGGCGGTGGCGCTGTGTGGGAACAGACTGGAGCTGCATACAATAGACTCCCTGTGGTGGCCAAACATCTTGCATGCAGCTCAGTTTGAAGACCCACAGAGTCGTGGTACATGTGTAGGAAGACACAGGTCGGAGATGGAGATTTCCAATGCTTGTTTACCAACTGTTCCCAGTCAGCTTCAGTTAGGCCCTGGAAAAGTCTACGGGGGGAGTTTCAATAATGGCTTGCTGTCACTCAAAAGCAGCCGTGGGAGAAGCAGGAACATTACTATGGAAGACAGTTATAATGACCAGGGAATTTGAACCTTGGATTTCAACAGGCTTCATTTTCTGAAATTTGGACTGGGAGCTTTGTCAAAATGATTAATAGGTTTTCACTGCCAAGCCAAAGCACTGCAACGTTTCTGCACTGCCACCTAGACTAAATGCTATGTCTCTTCTATAAAACGGACCCAGGGTAAAAGTGAGGCCTCTACCTCCCCTTAGGGATCAGATAACTGCACCTACGGGATAAGGTGATTTATTCTGAGATGGCAAACCCAATGAAGCCACAGGTACCGACGCCCTGTGGGAGCAGAATGACTAATGAGTCGTTACAAGACCGTAGAAATGAATTTAAATCTCTTATACTGCCATGTAGCTCTGTAACATCATTACACCAACATTTATGCGGTACAGGACCACTCAAGCATTGGTGTAGTGCTGCCAGAGCGCACTGGAATGACTCTCCGCCACTTTTTTTCTCCAAGTGCGGAGACAGAATATTCACAGTTCAATAAATCCTCTGAAATTCAAATACATTCCTTTAAGCTCTTGAAAATCCAATCATCCCTAAAGTGTATGCCATGCAAGAGAGCCACTAAAAAGAAATGGATTGGTCAAAGCTATCATAGAGACTTTTAAGGTGTATTGATGGATTCACAGCGTCAACTCATGCATTGAGTAACATGCAAGAAAACATTCAGACAAGTTAGAAGTTGCCAGCAGCTGTCAGTGGCCTCTGAGCGGCTCAGTTAACTAAACCTAAATATTGTTAACTAATAAAGATGATTTTTTACTCCATGTCCTTTGACTTGGACATGGAGTAAAAAAAAAATCTGTAGCCCTGCAGAACAACCAGATGAGATTTCACAGTAAAATGTGGTGTATGTTCTATCGTTACTGTTTCGAGTGACAAGGTGACATTTGTTTTGAGCTTGCTGTCTTTCTTAAGTCGCTGTTTTTTAATGACAAATACAATTCTAACATCCAAGCAACATCCAAGTCTAAAAAGACGGAGGCGGATTTCCACAGCTGCAGAAAAACACAACATTATGGTAGAATAAAATTTTATGAACTGCTCCCATCGATGTGTCCACTCCATTGATGTTTCCCTGTTTCCCAAGTGTACTTGGGAAGTACACTGACTCTCGCAAACCCTTTGAGAGAACTTTTGGGTTTTTCTGTGAGAAATGCCTCAAACAAAAGTTGCAAAGGTTTTCAAGGTTTCACAAAAGTTTTCCTAAAGAATGCAAAAGTTCTGCAAGATCCAGTTAAAGTTGATCCTTTTTATTTTTCTCTAGTTAAAAATATTTTCCTGTGTGTACAATCCTGGGAACCTTAGAGGCGGTGACAGGAATAAATGCTACAATTTCAATTCACAGTTTATTTACGGCTGTAAAATAATCTCAAAACCTGAGATTAATTGAGCGGAAAGTGAATGAGAATGTGGTTTTTAAAGACAGAGCTTGTGCCTCTTGGGAATAAACAGGTAAAGCTACCCGGGAGTCTGAAACCGCAGACGCCCATAAGTTTGCATAAAAAAAAAAAATTCAATCATGGAGCAGAGCCTTGTTTGACGGTTTGCTTGCTCAGACAAATTCATTTTTATGCTGTTGGGAGATTTTGAAAAATCTAATCAGGGTTTTCCTCTTTCAGGCCTCTCGAATAACTAAAAGTAAAGTTTAACCCAAGCCCACATTACACATAGTGAAACTTTCCCTACTGTCACTGCCAAAACTTTTACCTGAAATATTTCATCTTACTTTTTCCCCCCAAACCCTTTTACCTCCACCTGAGCGATCACCAGCATGTCTGATTCTGACACAGCCAAATGATCTGATCTTTTAATCTCCTTAAAGGATTGCAGCAGGCAGTCTTCCATATAAATCACACTGAGCTGCTATTACACCAGGATTTATCCCCTGTCTTGGACCTAAAACTACACATGCTCCAAAAGACTTACTGTGTAGCACAGATGTGGCCATTAGTAGTGACCGTAGGCTATTTACAGCACCACAAACATTGTTGGAGACTATGTACACTCTCAGTTACAGGATGTTATCTAAAGCTGCCAAATTACGAGGTACAATGTCTTTACGTGAAATGCTCACAGCTAGTCATATCTATTATAAATCATCCTTATTTGGGCATCCTATGAAGTTCTATTAAAAGTAAGCTACATTGTGTTTTTCTTTCTGAGTACAAGCGTCCAGCTGTTTGATAAAAGTGCCTGGTGAGATAATGATTCTGTGCTATGAGAAAAAAAAAAAAAGTGACATGATTAAGGCTCAGCGAACATAAAGGGAACAAACTGAACAATCAGAGAAATTTGTCCTGCCGACTTAAAAATACTATGGTGTCCCTGCAGAAAGCCACAATGAAGCTGGTCCACCTGCACACTGACACCAGTTTGATGCTTGACGTTTCTGCACATTGAGGATCTCTATAACTTGCCTTTTCTTCGCAGCATCTCTGATCTTGCATCAATCTAACAGCCCTGAAACCAACCGCAAATGCTCCAGTGAAACTCTGTCTAACCAATCCACAGCCCACAGCTCTGCTCCCCCCCCCCCCCATGTCTTCCCTTCCTCTACCTGGGTGTTTTAATGCTTTCTATCGTGGAGTACAACATGCTCACTCTTGATATTTCCTCTAGCAGATCAATGAGCAGGCGCACACCAGCAAAGCTACGATCAAAGAACATGACTTTCTGTCAGTTGTAATGACTCTTGGCAGAGCTCACTGATCGATGACCATCCGGAGCCAGCTTCAACATGTGGGCAAACCGAGCCGGCAGCACCACATCTGGGCACTGGAGACAAGCAAATACCCTGCTCCTCCTCTGGTGCCTCTGAACCACAGAAAGCCACAACATTGGTGAAACCTGCTAACGCTTTTCTGTTCTTATCTAATTGAAAACATCCAACAAAAGACTACAAGATAGCTCTTCCATACCAGTTTGCGTTAACTAGTCCCAAGAGGAGAATTTTTTATTATTATAACACACTCAGCCCAGTGTACTGTGCCTTTTGACATCATGCAAATATTTGTTTTCTACTGCCCTCTAGTGTCCATACCAGGAACAACAGCCTTTTCTTCAGTAATGTTGTTTCCCAAATCCATAATGCATACATATGGTATACAGTGTCCACTATATACTGAGCTTTTGACTGTTTTAGTTTGTGGAATATAAAAAATAAATATATTTTACAGTTTTATATAAACAGGAAATAACACAACACATGCATCATCAGAAACCAAACTTCAGAATGCCACTGTCACTGACATTTAACAAAGAAAAAAGAAAAGTTTCAGCTGTGAGTACTCCCTTGGTGAATTATAGTATTATGGTGCAGAAGTCAATAGCAAACCTAAAAATACACAACCATTATGTTTTTAGTAAACATAGTGACATACATAATCCAAAGCTGCTTCGATATAATAAGTATGAAGTCAAGAATTGGGGCACAGCTTAAGAATTTCAGGTCAGATTTCTTTTTCATTCAAATCATGTGAAGCTTTGCCTTTGTAAAACTGGAGAAGTTAAGCCTGGTATGTAGTGTAGCTGAGCCTCTTAAAGCAAGTTTCTCTACAGGATCAAACGTGACTGCTGCACTACAAGCCGCCTCTCAACGTGCATTTTTTCACTGGAGACATTGTGATTTGTCACAGCAGGAAAACCACCGATGTAAATAATAAAAAAATAAAGATGGCTGAATTCCATTTAGCTGCTTCAGGGTCCTGGCATTGTGCACGCTGCCTCACTGGGACATTAAAAGAACGGAGCCAGGGTTAATGGTATCAGTAACAGTATGTGCTTTTCCTACTGTCACGAGTGCTGTGAAAAAAGGCCTGTGAGCAGCTGACGGAGAACACGGGTTGTGATGTCACTGACTGGCCGTGGACCACTGAAGTGCAACATTAACAGCCTGAACCCAAAGTGAGCAGCACAGCAGATTTCTGCCCTATGGTAACTAAATATTAAGTTGACCAAAGACCAAAACAGTGTACTGTCTTACTTCCTTACCTGTTCCTTCTGAAGATGTAAATCTTTAAAAACAGGTCACACACATAGTTTCAGTGATCAACATCCCAAAACAGCTGGAAACTATAGTTTTTATCAAAGGTTACTCAGACAGCAATAAATAGTGAATATGTTGGGGACTATTTTCAGCTGCAGATTAATATGCATTATGTGCTCTAGTGAGTGCTCACAGCAGCAGGATGGTGTATTTGGAATTAAATTAAACTAGAGTTCCTAAGTTTATGGTAATGAAGGAACATGGGAATCAGCGTAACAGTGTGATCCACTGATGTGTTTTCAAAAGTTTATGAAAATGACTGCAAACTGAGCTTCAGTGATATTTTGACCGCTTGGCCTTCTCAAGGCAAGTTTAAAAGTTTTAAGACAACAATGGAGCTCATTAGCGCGGAGGAATAAGATAAACCAGTCTTTGGCATCACAGGCAAAACAATTCATTGTTCATTTGGATCTTTTCATGGGATTTGTTGACAATAAAAAAAGAATATAGAATATCACAAACCTTATTTCTAAATCAGACACCAGCAGGTTTCATGTTTAAAGTTCAATATCCTCTCAAGAAAGATAAACTGATCATTTCAACAAGCTCACACTATTGGTGGAGAAAAGACAAAATCTGCCTTAAAGTACAGATAGAGACACAAAGACTAATAACTGCAGTTTCTCTGCACATCCCAGACCACAGATTTCTTGACTTATAAATTGTAAAAGAGGTATTACGGTGAAACCAAGTGTAGTTCAAAGAACATTTAAAAAGCCAGTTAAAAGGCAACACTGATTAAAAGCCACTAGCAAAAATCAGGCATTACATTACATTACATTACATTCATATTTCAGGGCATGATAAGATAAGCATGCATTAATTTAAGGGTCATTAAACATACATAAAAACACATTTGGTTTGAGAGCTTATATCAAAAACAATTGTTGCATATCACACCGTAAAAACATAAACAGAAAGTTAGAAAAATTTGAATTAGAAGATGTCAGTAAGTGCTTTGAAACTGTACTATCACAGGTTAGTCCACTGTAAATCATTGATTACTAAAGACTAGAATGAGTGAGTTCAGAACACATGAGCTGTTGATTTCTTCCTGGACTGTCATTTCATAGAAATGGCAGGTTTAAAGGGGCTATTTGTAAGTTTTCTCTGCTGCCAAACGTGGTTTCTTTCAGGGAGTGGTTGGAGTTAATTGTCACTTGACAAGAGCTTCACCAATCGTCTTTATAATACAAGAAATTATGATACGCCCTCTGAGCACCACTACGTCTTCAGGGAAGACTGGAGGCCACAGTGAGTTGCTATCGGAAAGTGACAAGACGGGTCGAGGCTAGCTGGTTAGCATGCTAATTTCAGCAGAAGACGTGATAGAGACAAGAGTTAACATTGGCGTTGCTTTCCACTTCTAGAGACAGCTCTTGGTGAGTAAAGGAATGAAGTTTGATGCTGAGCGTTTCTTCTAGACTGGTGAGTAAACAGCTGTTAATGCTAACGCTAGCTATATGGCAATAACTTACAAATAGCTCCTTCAAGCACAAATAACATGCAAAATCAAATCCACACAGGTTTTTCAGTGAAAATGTATCCGTCACTTGTACTGAGGGTGTGTAGGGTAACATGCACTGAAAGCATCACAGCAGTGGCTACAATGGTCGGACAGTGAATGTGGACAAAACAGCACGACAACATGTTTCATCTAAACATGTTGTAAATGTTGTTAGTCATCGTCAGTTAGTGTCGGCTGGACTGTGGGGGGACAGCCAAGCCGGGTCGCCATGCATGAGACACAGAGATGGAGGGGGACAGGCAGATGAACTACAACTGATGTTTCATGGCAGACACATTAAGTTCTGTACATACCCAGAAAGAGCCTCTTAGGGATTCTGACCTCCTCGTCCTTACTGTCTGTTGCTACAGACAAAAAAATAAATAAAAGGACAAAAAAAAAAAACATGGAAGAGAGGGAAAGAAAGAAAGAGCTTGGTTTTCTTCATTTTTTCAGCAAAGCCAGAGCTGACCCCTGATCAGTTACTGAATGTGGGCATGACTTTGTAATACTCTGTGACATTTGCTCAGACATTTCAAGTCATCATGAGTAATTGGTGACACTGCAAAACTGCTGATTTCCTGATTAGTTACATCACTGATTATAGAGCATTTGGCATAAAAGATCATAAAAGGGCAGCAGTTCCCAATGGCAGAGTTTTTGCAAGCATCCTGCTATCCTTGCTATTAGCCATGTGGCCCAACATGAACACCAGATTTTTTTCAAGAGATTTCTTTGTGTTTTTTTTTTTCCTGTGCTATTCTTAAATGGTCCGAAAGGGCGGGGCTCAGTTGGAACAAGGTGATGTCCCATGCTTCAGTGCACCAATCAGAATTCAGGATGTTTGCTTCCATCTGCCAGTCGAGGCAGACGGCCGCCCGTCATGAGCCGGATTCTCTTCAAAGTTTCTCCCTGATAAAAGGGAGTTTTTCTTTGCTACTGTGGCCAAGTGCTCCCCAAAGGGGAACTGTTGGATCTCTGTAAATAATAATATGAAGAGTATCGTCTAGACCTGCTCTACATGAAAAGTGTCCTGAGATAACTTTGGTTATGATTCAGTGCTGCATAAATAAAAACTGAACTGCACTGAATTGAACTGAATTTTTCCAGGCCACTGTCAATCAAACCACTCCCCACACAGTCCTGATGAAGCAGATGTGCTTCAGTTTTCATAGTTAACTCATACTAAATATTACAGTAGGATTTTATTCTTTAAACTTTAACTCAGCTTATTTAATCATGAACATTTAATGCCATCAAGACAAACTTGATTTGAGCTTTCACAAGCTTGGAAATACCCGTATTCACTTCTGCTGGTCAGTGTTTCCCCTACATTGGCTGCTTTGCTGCACGTACTCTCAGGACTATAGTTCCCCTGCCATCAGCAGCAGAGCTGCTATCATCCACTTCACTGTAGCCAGATTGTGTACTTTTGAAAACCGGGGATATATTTGGCCTGACCTTCAGACAGTTTGGGGTTGACATCTGTCCATTTTTGGTTTTAGAGGGATTTATAACACTTGTTGAAAAGCTTTGATTGCACTTAATAACGAGTTCTCAACCTGTCTCTCCTCTGCTCTGTGTGTGTGGAGGTCAAACAGAAAGCAGAGGAGAGAAGCGCAGAGACTCACACTGAGCTGAAATGGAACAAGAGCACATAAATTAGGTAATTTACATAAATAAAATATTCTGTTTTTTTTTTACTTTTTTCCCCCCTTTGGTTTCTTGGGGGGGGCGGGCTGCATTCCAAGGCAACAGTAGGGGAAACACCAGCTGGCAACATGACAGTGACTTCACGAAGTTACTGCTCTCAGCCAAGAAATTATCCTGAACACAACCCCACATAAAACTAAAACTTAACATTTTACACTTCAGTTTTCCGGGGATTAAACAAACAAGATTATAACATGTTAGTGAGCTTTAGAAGTGCAGGTGGGTGGGTTCTGTTACCTGCAGACAGAGCCAGGATAGCTGTTTACCTCTAATTTCAGTCTAAGCTGAGCTAATCAGCTAATATTGCTGCATATTTTCAGACAGACATGAGACGTTCTCATGTAAAGAAAGCACCTCAGCTGCATGTTAGTTCATTCAACCATCTGTAACATTTGAAAACAAATGTTTGTTTTTATTTGCTGCACTTGTGTCGTAACTCACAATGTCTCAATATGGCTAAATGACCTAAGGTGCCATGTTTTCCTCTTTGAATGGAGAAACTGTATTTTGTGCTTTCTGTCCTTGTTTAGTTTCTGTGATTCCAGAGTTCCCCTTCGATTCCATTTTGCAATCTGACACTGAGTCTCTAGATATTTATCACTCATTTCTACTGTATCCTGCCCTTCCCTGTCTTCAGACGGCTCAACATCCCGTCCTGGAGTTATACAGTATGTATGATGGAAAACCCCAGCTCTGATTACAACATGTGACACAGCCTTAAAACGCATGACTTATAAAACAACTGACGGCTGTTCCCTATACACTTGTGCACATAAGGATGTAAGTTGAACAAATAGCATCTTGTGTTTCAGCATGCAGGTTACTGAATAACTCTACAAGACTGAGAAAGTAGATTACATTAGGCAGCAGTGGCAGTGGGTTTTGAACTGCAGACATTTTGGACAATTTTCTTAAGGGCGCATAAGAGTCAGACAGATTTGGATCCATTATTAATATCTAATCTGTAATGCAAGTATTAGTATTAAGAGAATTGTAAAAAAAAAAAAAAAAAAGAAGAAAAAAGTTCTCTGTCTAAAACGAAAACTATTTTTATCTTACTAAATGTACTCTGAGATATTTCACAGTCAATAAATTAAGTATCTATCACCTTATTAGACAGGTACCTGCCTACTAATTAAAATTTGGAAATGGCAAGAAAAAATGTTGGGTAAGATGGATATGATCATTTTAAATAACTAAATACCAGTTCATTTAACAGTTATGTATATTAAATATGTGTTAAAACAACAGTTAAACCTTTGTAGTTTGTGTTTTGCATTGAGGTGCAATATGATACCAAAGTTATTTGTTTGTTTTGAATGACCTGCATTAACAAACACGTCCCGCACACCATTCTGCAGCCACCAATCTCCAGTGTAGTTAAATGGCAACACTTTTCACTTGTGATTATAGTTGCAGCACCTGTGCAAGTGTTGAAACTGGATTATTCAAACGTGACCAACTTAAGGAGTGGCCCTGTGGATCACTGGGCAGGTAAGGTGACCTGTGAACAGCATGCTCACACTCTCTAATGCACATCCATTCACACACTCACACATTTCTTTCAACGATCACGCATGCACCTGCCTACACACACTCACCCTCACTTGCTCTCAGGTATTTTTAAACACAATCATATCTCTATCACACGTTCTCTCTCTCTGTCGCTCATGTACACACCCACACATACTCGCTATTTCACTTCATACTGTAGGATACACTGACCCATTCACTCACACAGTGCAGATGTAACTGAGCTTTATTTGCACTGTAAAGAGGCCCTGCAGAGGATTTCTGACCTATGAAGGAGCGCCTCTTGGTGTTGAGTTCGGTGGCCATGCGGACGTTGGTGCAAAGGTTCAGCATGATAAGCATGGTGGCGATCATGATGATGCTCTGCCACAGCAGCAGCGTCTCGAAGTAGCGGCCAAATCTGAAGGAGAAAAACAAGAAGAATGTGTAAACAATATTTAAGATAACACAGCTGCACTTGCTTCTTTTTCCTGTTTTCTTACAGTATCTGTGGCGGTACTCAGCCGCAGTGTGTGCAAGCTGTCTTTTTATTTATAACTTAAGAAGATATAGCAAATATCACTTTGTTTACCCTCGCCAGGATTATCTCAGTAGGGTCCCTGTGGCCAATATGGGCCCCCACAGTGTTTCACCCTCCAGCTGCCTGAGCAATTACATTAAGTAAACAACAAATAGTCAGATAGCTGCAGTAGATAGCAGTTTGTTCTTAGGGAATTTACACTTAGGAAGGGTTTTTTCAGGCCCCTGTATTCAGGGAGCCCAGCCCAAGGCCAATGTGCTGTTACATAGCTGGTTAAAACTCAGACATAACTTAATAAATAAGATGCAATCATCTCTTTAGGACTACTCTAATTTGACATACATACTCTTGATCAAATTCTGGTACTATGACAGGTGGCAACAAGAAGTGAAAACCAAATTTGATATCTAAATGCTATACAAGTTGCTAAATGGGTAATTTATATGCTAAATTTCAGAGAATATCTCAATGATTCTTGAAACACATCAAGTCTTGTTCTGCAATGTTTATACTACGGCTGATACCCAGTAGAGCATTTAAGTGGCAACAGAAGTTGGTCTGGCGTTAGAAAACATCCAGGGAGTGATTTGTTACCTGAATAGTATTCGTAGGATGTTAGCTACCAGGAGGACCAGGCACACATAGGTAGAGAACCCCTCTGCATTCTGGGTCCGGCGGATGTCTCTGTACTGGGGGATGTACGGCACCACCCCACCGAACACCATGGCACCAGCAGCGACCCACGACACCAGTTGGTTAAACACGGACACAATTTGGTCAAACAGCTCATCTTCCATGTTCAGTCGCTGCTCACCAGTCCAACACCCGGGAAAAGAAGTTACACAGTGATGTCAGCTGGCAGTAGCTGACTCTGTGGAGACTGTTATACGGTGTTTATCCTCCTCTGGTTTCTTGTAGCGAGTTTGAGAGGGTGAAGAGAGAAACATCCGTGTTTGCTGTGCATACTCCTTTCACGGCTCATGCAGACAAAGCAGCGGCTACTGCCACGCCATCATAAGCAGAGCAGAGCATCAGAGACGATGAGCCGAGGGTTAACGTTACAGTAATCGCTACAAACAACTGAGCTAACAATGACAACATGAATTTGTTAGCTACTGTACCGACAAGCAACACAACAACATCGCTCACTCTCCGGCTGTAGCTGATAAACTGATTCAACACTTCTTCTGTTGATGCTAGCTAGCGCTGTTTGACAGGCTGCAGTTTACTCAGAGGAAAAACTCCCAGGGTTCCTGAAACTGTATTAAAAGCTCTTGAAACTGACAGGAAATTTGAATCAAAAACTATATACTAGCGCAGCGTCCTTTTACTACAACTGTTTCATCACTGACTGGCCCATATTCAGTGTTTGATTTTCTTCCTATGGTGTAGCCAGCCCACACTTCCGGAAACGTCATACGTCACGCGCTCTAACCATGGATGGTTCAAACAAAGATCTTCTTCTTCTGCTTCCTCTTCTTCTTATTATTCTTTTGCTTCCTCTTATTCTTCTTCTTCTACCATTGACTTTTTATCGGACTCTCTCTACTGGGAAAATGTAGGCTACTGTGGGTATCTTCAGTAATAATAACAAACTTAAAATAATTATATATAATCAGTTTGGCAAAATTTGTCCATATCCAAATTCATCCATTTTATACCTTTGTGTATAGTATTTGAAAATGAACCCAAACACTACATTAAAACAATTTTTAATTCAAAAAAAAATTATTTTATTTTTGTCATTCCCCCTGGGTGTAGGCTACTGTTGTTTTGTGTGTATTAATGACTTCTTTATTTATATGTGATTATTTTGTCTGTGTTCTATGATATGTCTATTATCAATAAAGATGTTTAAAAAAAGCTGCTTCTTCTTCTATGTGGTTTTACTGTAGTTGGCGCCCTTTGTATTGTTCCTTTTGTTGCACTATACTGTTTCCAAGCCACTCTGATTTTGAAAGTTTAATATTAATATCCACATATTCTCTCCTAACCACCTCCTTCGTTAACTTGCCTGCTTTCTCATTTCCCAGGATTCCTGGGTGTGCTGGTGCCCACATGAACGTTATGTTTTCCCTCACTGGCTAGCATTAAATTAGGCTGATCCTGTTTTAATGCTCGACAGTGCTGACACTGGGTCACTACAGATGATTGTTTCACTTCCTCTGATGTTCACCAAACCCCAGTCTGTACAAAGCTCTATATAGTCACTCTAATTATTATCCTTAAATCTGTAATACTGCTGAACAGCACAGCTGGACAAAATTCAATGTCATTAACTTTCATTTGTTCAGCTATGTTCTTGACTATCCATCCAAAACTTGTCTTTGTATTTCCTTTGTGTCCCCTCAGACTTATCTTGTAGTTGGCCATCGGCCATTTCCTGCAGAGCCAAAGTGATATTTCTCCTGGTGCTGTTTTTTACTGCCCCCAAGCAAATCCTCAGAGCACGACTCTGAATAACATCCAGGTCTGACAGCACAGACTTGGCTCCTGAGCCTGGGGGCAAAATTAACTCCCAAAAAACAATAGCATTCTACTCTCTCTGGATTATTTCCACATAACTTCAGACTCATGCCTTATCTGATTTTCTTTTCTCTGAAGAACATAACTTTAGTTTTTTCCAAAGAGAATTTAAAACTCCATTCTGTTCCCCATCTTTACACTTGATTTATTCCTTTTTATAGTTTGTTAACTTTAAGTTTTACATTGCCTCTCCTCTTCCACAGAGCTCCATCAGCTGCAAACAGAGATGTCTGATGGTAGATTTTCAAATATATCATATATCCTGTCTTATAAAACTTCCTTGGGGCGTACCATTTACTGGAACATGTTTTTCCGAGAGCTCTGACAATTGAAGAAGTTTCCCACAATTCCAATGCAGTGTAGCTTGATCAACAACCCTTCTCTGCAGCCATTGTCTCTTTATTAACCACCATCTAAACACAGAACTGGGTCCATTTTGCTCATGACTCTCTGAAATCCATTATGATATGCAGCCACCAATTAACCATCCGTTCCATCACTTTACAGATATGTGACGTTACAGCAATGGGTTTGTTGTTTCACAAGTCTTCCGATTCGAAGTATAATTGCTTCCTTCCAGCTCATATAGGGATTTTCCTATCCTTGCAAACTTATTGAATAACCACAGCAACTTCTTCAAACTTCTTTAACTTAGCTGTTCAATCATTATATAACATATTGCATCTTTTCTCGGTGCACTCTCCAATAGTAAATGGGATATCTAATTCATTCTCACTACTGTGCTATAGTTTAGTTTTTTCCCTAACACCTCCTCACTCAGCTCAGCCCCTTGTTGATTAATCTGTTCAATAAATACTGTATTGAGGAGAAACTTCCATTAGAGGAGGGGCCCTGTAGTGACACATCTTGAACCACCATCTTCCTAAATATCTGGGAGACACACCACTATACCTTTTGAAGTCCATTTCTGGGGCCTCTCTAATGATAGTGTTCAACATATTCAGTGGGAGTGAATGCAGATTGTCGCAGACACAAAATCCAGATTATAAAGATTATAAAGGTTTAATGAAAGTTATATAACTCGCTCGGCAGACAACCTCTCATCTGTCATCCGTCACTATGATCCAGGATAATCTGTTATATAAAAACCAAAGCTTCAGTGAGGGGAGAAGGGATTATTCCTGCTCATCTACATTACACAGAGCACACAGTTAGAGAGGCCAAACCAGTCTACAAAGAGTTAACAAAAATGCTCTTCCCATATGCATACAAATCACTGCGGATGTCAAAGTCAAGCCCGTCAAAGTAAGATAACACAAAACCGGAAATGTCGCAAAAGATACCTTCATAATAAAAAGCGTTCAACATATCGCGTGGGAAATGGGCTTTGAGGTGTTGCAGACATGAATCAAAAAACTATTTTATATAGTTATTGCCCTGGTGGAATGTCCTGTTAAGTATTAAAGACACCCATCCCAGCCTTATGATAAGATCAAATTCATTTCAATCACCAAAACTTAGAAGTAGCTGCAGATTCAGGTAAAATGATAAAACTTTACACTAAAACTACATTAAAGAAATAAATTAAAGAAATTAATTAAAGAAATTGTCTCTTGGAAAATTTTGTAATATGTCATGCAGCTACCTTTTCTGGGATATTTGACAATGGCTTCAGACTGTGCTTATTTTGAGGACTAAGACATTGTGGCATATTTGTAAGTCTAAATCAAAAATATTTAACCTTTCACGTCCGTGGCTGATACTAGTACAACTTTGAATTTTGTCTATGATTTACATGTATGTTTGTAGACAAATTTGGCCTGGTAATAAATTGATATTACTGTGTAATTAACTGTTTGCGTTAGCAGTTCATCACAAATTACTTCAAATACGATTGCACTGGAGAAAAAAACAACAAAAAAATCCGTAGCAATGCGTTCGTAAAACGGCTTTTATTTTGAAAAGACGAGCACTACAAGCGGAAGTCATTGTTTTTAGTCGCTCGACTCAACTTACGGCAAAGTTATGGAGTCGCAGCTGAAGCTACCGAAGGCAAAGTGAGTTGTGATTTTTTATCGTCGTGGTCACGTCCTAGTTTGACCAAACATACAGTCACAGTTTGGTGGAGTGGAGTCGAACAAAAAACAAACAAACAAAAACAAAACGATGTCACAAACAGACTCCAAAGCAGCTAAAGACATGACAGAGGCGGTAAGTTTGTCTGATGTGAGCTAGTTGTGTGTCTTGAAAACAAGCCCAACAATGTTTGCTTAAATACTTTGTGAAAATACTGTGACGTGACCTGTAGATGGAGGAAACGATGCGGCGACTTCAAGGGAGATTCCAGGAAGTATCTGAACAGCTGGAGTCCAAAAATATCCTTTTATTTGTGAAGCTATTTCCACGTATTTAACATCCAGGACTACATATCTCTAATGGAGACCAACCCTTAGAAATAATGCAGCAAGCTTTTCTGATACAGTGTAGTCTGTGGCGTTGAGTGGAAACGGTGTCCAGTTAGTGAGACCTATTAATCAAAAATGAGTCAGTGTCATCTCTGTCACATCTGGTATAATAAAAAGAATAATGCAAATGCAATTTACACAAAAAAAATTGAGTAGAAAAAAACTGGACCAACTTTACTGGTCCAGAACCTGAGAAAACTAAAAGCATTCATAATGCCTTTTTAATGTCGGGGTTTTGACTTGTCACTGTAGGAAAACCACAGGTGTTACTGATTACTCTGTCGTCATTAGCTGTATTAATTACACCTGTGACATGTCAAAATGTGTTTTTAGCCTTGCAGTTCAATCCCATTACTCTTATGACCACTTCATTTAAACGTTTACAGTACACTACAGTACAGCTAGTGGATCTCTTTAGCACGGACAACATCTTTGGATGTGGTATAATACAAATGGCTGTAAAATAATTAATAAAATATAAACCATTTAGTTTTGAGATTACACTTTGTGTTGTGTTGTCGCTGTCTGACTCTTAACTGGACATGTGCAGATTTTTCCTTCACTTTCACACTCAATGAGATGGGAACCCGCATCGACGACCTTGAGAAGAACGTGTCTGATCTGATGACACAAGCTGGTATGGAGGAGCAGGCCATTTCAAAGTGACAGCAGGCCCACGGTTCATCTGTCAGATGAAGCTCTTTTTTACATGTAACCTCCAAAACTTGTGGGTAATGTCCTGAAATAGGAGTTATGGGTTGACGTCAGTTTACCTCTACAGTTGATATCACTTCAAAGTTTTAGCCAAATGTCTTCCAAGGTGCTACAAAGCTCTTAACAAGTGTGTGTATGTGTCAGTACCAACACTAATCACAGGCTAAAGAGCCTTGATACACCATGTCATCATCATTACTGCAAAAAGTGAACGCTTTTTTTGGGGTGGGGGGGTTTTCAAAACATATCCCGTCAGATTACAGCTGACCAAGAAGCTTGATGGCACAGTCAGACCGAAATCTGCCAGGCAAAATTTACTCGTGTGGTGTGGCCAAAAGCCAGGGGAGATGAAAAATGGGGTGGGTGGGGTTTAAAATATAAGCTGCAGATTATACAGCATTTTATCAGACATGACAGAGTCTATGTCCCTACGCTCACTACAGCCAAACAGCATCCCTTCTTATTTGCTTGCTTTATTATTTTGCTGTGCAATTATATGAATATAAACAAACAATATTTCCTGAATGAGAGGTCAGTCCTTCCCCATCTCTCAAAAAATGGACAGCAGTGACATTTCGCAGGTCACATTTCAATCAGATTGAACTCTGCACAGTGTGAAGGAGGCGGGAAGTCCACAACCAGAAGTGAACGTGTCTCGCCTCGTTCCACACAGACATGAATGCGAAGCAAATTTCAGTCTGACTGCGCCATAAGGGAACTGTAGAGATTTATTGTAAACAAACATGTTTTCTTTACAGTCAATATCTTAACCAAAAATGTTGGTTCATATTCTTTAGGCACAGCTAACACATTTAACGCATTTACTACCTCATATAAAATATTTTCAAAGCCTTTTTTTTAAAAAGTCTTTAAGCCTGTATTGTTTACATGCTGTGCTCTCCTCCTCTTTTATTGGCACACTGCCACTTTTTACTGCCACCAACATGTCTGTGTGTGTATGTATATATATATATATATATATATATATATATATATATATATATACACACACACATTATGTGAACATTTAGGGACCTGCCTGTCAGTGCCTACACTAGTCAAACACTCAACAGGCTACCATTAAACATGGAGGAAGGAGACAATAAAATCTTGCCACCAAAGAAAAATTATTGTGTAATATAACCCAAACCTGCCTATGAAGCCAGATCATCATGTGTTGAAGTATAAATCCAGTAACTATGCACATTCTGGCATCTAAAATTAGACATTACTATTGGGAAAAAAATGAAAAAAACCCAGTTTTTAGAAATGTGTTAACCTAAGATCCAACATTTTCACAGAATAGACCATTTACTGCTGGAATGCAGCCAAAACCACCAAAGGTCCTGTTTAAAACTGCTGCATAAATGCTGTAAAATACTGTATAATGTCCAAAGAAATGCAGTGTTGGATCATTTGCACCACAGTGGTGGCTGATAGGGGACTCTTTGATTATTCATTCCTTATGTCTCCATAAAACAGTTCAAAAATGCAATATAAAGTCAGCTATCCAGTGGCCTTAAAAGTGTATGGTGGAAATTGAGACTATTACCCATAGGTTGTGACACTGCTGAATACTACATACTGTGTTATTGTTTTTTTATTGAGGACTTTATCTTGATTTCTGAGAGAATACATTGTTGATCACAACTATGCAGTTTATTCTTGAGTATAATAATATATAACATACAACTGTATATCATATTATGTGTCTTCCTTTTTCCTCTTACCTGTGTAAACACTGTTTAATACACATGGTGCTGCACAAAGAGTAGCCATCAGATAAACCTAAAGGTTAATATATACTGTAGTTCTGGGACTGTTTTTCGCTCTGCACCAAAGTTAACATTGCAAATAGCTGAATAAAGATTTTTTTGAACATATTCAGTAGTTGCTTCTTGAAATTTCTGAATAATGTTTTGCCTCAGAGTAAGTTTTTTTTTTCAATAGTGCACCAATAGTTAATTTATTACTTTACTGTTAATCATAACAGACCAGTAAGGGTAAGGGTTTTTGAAGGTGTCAATGTTTTTATTGAAAAACTAGCTGAGTTTTTTTCACTAAAGAAGTCGTTTATCAGTTGAACACAAAATTACATTCAAAAAGATCCTCTGGACCAACCTTTTACAATCTGTCTACCATAACTTACAGATCAGGGAAGAGCTGATCCCTTCTTTAGGCCTTGTCACATTCTCAAGATGGTCCAAATATGAGAGATTTTATTTACATTCTTTTTCTTAATTTTGATATATGTTGAAGCAGGTTATTATAAATGTGAGCTCTGATCTCTAATAGAAACGTCAGGGGCTTCATTAACCATAAACCACCTTCTTGAAATGTACAGTGGAGCATGAAGCTAACTGCTACATGCTTAATCAGCCATTAAGTGATCATAAGCCTTGTATGACAAAGTGGAAATGATTAGAAACCATCAGACAGGATGATGTGATTAATGTTGTTATTGAGAATTTAAAAAATGCACGTGTGGCTGTAGATCAAAGTTTGGTTGATTTCTCTCCTAAGAAGAAGTTTCATATTAATCTTTCCAGCAGTCTAACTCCATCCTGTGGCAGAAAAGAGGGAAGCAAATACAAAAATGATCACGTTCATCATATTAATATTATTATCAACAGTTTTTATTTTTTATTTTACTGCGCATTAACGTAAACCATGAAGCAGAAAAATGTAAAATGTAAAATGTTGGCAGTGACTGTCGAATTTCCAGTTCTTACTTAATCATGTTGTTAAACCTCATTGAGATTGTAATACCTGTTAACACATTTATCAATTATATTATCCGTGTCAGGGGGAAACAAAAGAAACAGGCTGTACAGAAAGCTTTAACAAACTTTTATATACTCAATTTGTTTAAAAATGCAGGCCTTAAGACGTATAAAGAACACACAAGATTCAAAATTCAATACTTAAATGACATTTTAACATAATTGAGAATTTGCCTTTGTGAACTCATGTAAATCTGTAAATATCATCACATGTAGTAACTGCACAAACATAAACCTTTAAAACCTTTATGCATAAAAGAAAGATGAAAATGAGATTAAAGATTAAAAGCTGTGAGCAGACGAAGAGTGAGTACTCTCTCACCTGTCATTTATCATCACAGGTAGGATCAACTTTTCTTCTCTCTTGCTCAGAGGTCAGAGGTCACCGTCATCACTCCTGGACAGAGCTGGGGTTCAGTGCCTTGCTCAACCTCAGCAAGACTGAAAAATTAGATTCCAATACAAAGTATTATACAGAAGACACATCTGTGAGCTAAATGCTGCTGATATACAGCTGTATCCCCCTCTAGTGGCCATATGTGCTCATTACATTGACTTTGTATGGCGCTGACCGTGGTCCTGAAACTTTCTTTGCTCAGCCTATACCCGCAGTGGCCACTGCAAACACCTGTACAATATAAAACAAACCAATACAACTCTTCCGCCTATAATCTTCTAATCTTTTTGTTGACACTGTCATAGAGGTGATAATTACATTTTATGTTAACATAGAGGTCACAGTGTTGGTGGTGTTCTGGGTAGCATATATTTAATAAAGTTTCTAATAGTATGCCCCCTCTTGTATGTAAATTTGAAAACTAGAAAAACCTCTCAGTGTACTGTAGCTCAGTTCAACACCACCTTTTAACTGTGATCTCAGTAATAAACATATTGTTTACACATTTCCGAAAATGTCAGCAAAAGCTGAACATTATAAACTCTGTAAAGGTAGAATTTACGGCAGAGCTGTTGTAGTAAATTGTTTTGACTTTCACTGACCTCTGACCTCAACCCCCATTCAACATCCCTAGGCTTGTGATCCAGGCCTTATCATTGATTAATATCTCTAATATTCATGTATCTGAATGGCAGCAAATCCCTGCAGCCAAGCTCCAAAATCTGATGCAAAGCCTGAAACCAGCCTGTTGTACCAGCATATTAAAACCTACTACCTATACCTATCACAAATTGTGGTCATGTAATGTACATGGTATGTAGTGATAGTGGTTCTTGATGCACTTGCACTGTTTGTGCTGTAGATGTCAGTATAAATCAATGGAATATTTTGCACTCATGACAAATTTAATTTTTACAGCCACCAAATCACCTCTAAGATCATCAGAAATTTTATAAATGAACTGAACTAGCGTCTCCTTCTCTGTGACAGAGAATACAGCTCATATAAGCTTGGCTTTGTGAGATGTGAAGTGAAGAAGTGAATGCTGTGTAAATGTGAATGCATGTGCATGGGAGGGGAAGGAAGGGAAGGAGGGGAAGGAGGGGAAGGAGGGGGGGGGGGGTACATATGTGAATGTGCATGAGTGTACTTAAAATATTGACTAGCCTCACTGTCATGCTCAACGAAGCCAAAGAGCAAGAATGCTGCTGACCGTGTTGCCATGGCAACCTGTGCTGGAGCAGACACTTGTCAGATTGTGTAAGTGTAATTATTGTGTGTGTGTGTGTGTGTGTGTGTGTGTGTGTGTGTGTGTGTGTACCCATGTGTGTGGCTATGTGTAGTTGGAGGACTGCCAGCACAGGGGAGAGGGGGGTAAAAGTATGTTAGGCTGATGTACTCTGCTCCTTGCACAGCGCGAGTTGGAGCCACAGAGAGACTTTTAGCATTGCACGATACTACTTTAGCAGTTGGGGCCGTGTGCGAGTTCACACACTCCTCTCCTCGCGGTGGAGTGGTGAGTGGGTGTGTGGAGAGCCGTGGCCGGCACTGACGGGGGGCTAAGAGGTTCAGCCCTGTGGGCCCACGCCAGGTGCTCTCCACCGGGAGGGAGGCGAGGAGGCACGGCCTCTAATGGCTGTCTGCATGGTTAGCACTGCGCGCTGGATAGGGGGAAGCACTTCAGAGAGTGTGTGTATGTGTATGTGTGTGATTGCATGTGGGTGTGTACACTTGTTCACCCTATTTCTACCTCTCCCTGATGCTACTTTTGCACACTTCACTTACGAGGTGAAACACAAAGTAAATGTCAATAGTCTAAAGTGGCTTCCTCTCTTCTCTCATTATCCACGGATACTTGCTCTATCTATCTATCTATCTATCTATCTATCTATGATAGCACATATTTACATATTGAAGTCGAAATCTCCGTCAGAAGGACACCTCCAGCCCTCCTTCATGTTTACATAGTTCTCACTTTTTCCTCTCCTATTTTCCTATTTAGCCTCCTCTTTTCATATTTTCTGTCTTTTGTATCCATCTATCCATTAAATCCATTTGCTGGGCATTACTGACCTGGCCTGATGGGGAAAAGTGCTCTGATAGAGGCGCCTCGTGTGTGCATGTGAATGTGAGAGGATATAAAACTGCCCAAAAAAAAAAAGCTAATTTTGCATCATTTTAGATGAGACTCTTCCATTCTGCAAAGTCTGGAGCATCTTTATCTGTGGTAAGAAAAATCTATTGAAATTAAGAGAATGAAGAAGTTTTTATCTAAATTCATAACAAATCAAAAGTGGATGAATCAAAGTTAAAGACTTTATGAGCTCAAATGTAGATCTTTTAAAGATTCCATTATTCAGCTTCATTTTGATGATCAAATCAAATACAACAACAATTTGGTGAAATCTTGTTGCTAACGTTCAGGCTACAGTTTGCTGAGCAATAAAATACTTATTGGTTCATATACTGACACATACAGTAAATGTACAGGGAAAGGAAACAAAACTTTGGGGAACGAGGGAGTAACAGTTGGGCATTTTAGAGGAAAAGACAAAAAGATTATATGCAAAATAATTTTGTAATTCTTTGTAAAACAGGTTTGGGGAAAATTAACACCCTGGTTCTTACTGTGTAACCAATAATTGCGGTTATAAAATCAGGATTTTAGCAGCAGAGCATCAGCTTAACGCTCAACGTTAATGAGCCTCTTTTCAGTCACTATTTCACACTTGTTCCGTTACTGACGACAGAAACAGAAAAAACATGTAGTAAATGAGAACAAGCTTTATTGGAAATGTGTCTGTATTATAACAGTGTATATGTGAGCACAGAGAGTAGTAGAGAAGAAAATAGATAAAAAGGCAGAAGGCAAATACGACGCGATGATGAGAGTTGTTTACAGCGATTCCACAACAGTTTTCAACTACATCCTCAATTTCCACCACTGGCCTTGACCAAGTCTTTCTTTCATTTTGTTACACAGTACAAGTGTAGCTATCCAGTATTTACAAAAATGCTTAAGTATACCTGAGTATAATCTATTTCTCCTTTTCTCTCAAATGCCCAGTTGGTACTTTCCTTCTTCCCCAGTCTTATTTTCTTCCTCTGTACCTTGTCAGTATCAGTAGGAACAGTTAAGTATTTTAGTACCTGATTAAATAATACAATTAAATTACACTGTAAATCTCTAAGTCTAACTATTTGTATATTGTTGTATTAGTTCTTTTGTAGAGCTCTGAATATGTCTTTTTCCCGTTACAGTACTAATGCTACGTGTCCTTGCAGCAGCAGCACGAGTGGAAGTGGTGATTTCTGTGCAACACAGGGTGCTGCACGCTGCAAAGTGCTCCTCACATGTTGCGCCCTCTGTGCACATCTACAAGGTCGAACACACACAGAGCAGCTCTGGTCTGTGGGAGATTTCCCTTCATTTTCGACAACACTTCCATACCGAAAGTCGTGAATCGCACAGACAAGAACCCACAGAGGTGCTGGGAGAGATAAGAGGTAAAAATAGATGGACTTTCTCTTCTGCAACACACAAACAAACATGCACATGCACACATATGTGCACACAAACACACACACACATACGTACGGGGGACACCTGTGTGTTCCCTACCACCTGAGGCTCTTTGATTCCTGGTGTGCTTTAATCTGTGCTGTGCTCCGGCCGGCCTTTGAAGTGAAAATCCCTGTCACCTTCGCCTCCCTCGCCCTCATTCACTCTCTCTCCCTCTCTGCACACAAACAAACAAACAAACAAACAAACAAACAAACAAACAAACAAAACACAAATGGCCACCACCTGTTATCTGTGTCATGATAAATGCAGACTCAGACTCATCCACGAGCCCAGCTCTCATTCATATATGTATATCACACATCCACTGTCCTGGCGGAGAGCTGTGCCTAAATTTACCCCAGCAGTTATTTTGGGGCCTTTGTAACATACATCACCGTCTGTCTGCGGTGATACATCTATATCCACAGGAATAGAAACTGATTTTCAACTTGTTCTGCCGCAGAAGTCGTTTCATGGACGGAGGAAGGAGACAGAGGTTTGGGTGAAGACCAGAAGAGAAAAGCTCTGCAGGAGAGGAGGGAAGAAATGATAATAGGTTTTTATTTACATTTATTATTAACCCTTACCCTCATCATTTACACACAGGATGGGAATTTAATTTATTTGAAAGTAATTTATCTCATTTATTTATTTAAATCAATTTAAATTAAAGGAATTGTTTGATATTTTGGGAAATATATTTGTTTTCTTACCAAGAGTGAGATGAGAACTATCAGATCTTCACTACATGATTGTTGTGGCCAAAAGAATTCACGATAACAATATTATCACAATATCTACAGAAATGTTTTTACTACTAATAAATAAATAATGCTATCAGTCAAATTCATCTTTAATTTTGTTTATTGTGTGTTTTGTCTCTTTTCTGGCAAATGAATTCGACTTAAACATGCGTGCGGGGACTTGGAGAGAGTCTGTAACCACAACTGTACAAAAGTGTTCAAAAAGAACAATTGCACTTAATGGACAGTGAAAAGACAAGGACATGAACTGATAAACAAAAGATCCACATGGCCTAACATCACCATATTATCATACACGTGACGTGGGGTCATCAATGTACACAGCCCTTCACTTTAAGGATCATAAGGTAAAAAGTTGGGATTGACTGTTCTAGATAACTAAGATTTGAATGAAAACCTAAATAAACAAATAAATAAGCTTTAAAAAAATATATAAAAAGCTTCCAAAACCATGGAGTCTTCATACAGTAATATTGAACTGTCGGGAGCCAGTTTTAGTGGAGTAATATCACACAGTTTCACTTTTGAGATGTGAGTGCAGCTGTGGGTGACCTGATTCCTTCTCTATAGTTTACTACCCCACTTCATCAAATCTCCAGATGTGTTTTCTAGACTTTTATTTCCACTTTCCTCACAACCATCTTCCTCTGTCCCTCTTTTTATTTGACTGCTTTTTTTGTCCCCCTCTCATCCATATCTCCCATTTCTCGCTCTTCATCCCTCATCAGTCATCATCCCTCCGTCTGCCTCCCTCCAACTCTTTCATCGCTCTCTTCCTCCGTCTGGCATCTTTCTATCTCCCCATCCCTCTCTCTTTCCCTGTGTGTGCTAGCGAAACATGGGTGTGTCCTGGGGAATGGCAGCCAGCAACCAACCCCCGTCTCTGTCGCCATGGAAACTGGGTCAGCTTCACGGTAGCTATGGCAGTCAGAAGTATGTGTTCTCTTGCGACAGGTATGTGTATATCTGTGTGTGTGTTTGTGTGTCTCCTCATGAATCTGAGGAGATCTAGGTGTGTGTGCATGTATGTGTGTGCATGCATGTGCTCGTGTGTTTGTGTGAATCAGTGACATGTGTGTGCAAGTTGGGGGGCTTCTGGAAATAGACACATTCAGAGAGATGAAAAGGAGGTGTGTGAACGTTCGTGTGCTTGTGTGTGTTTTTTGGTCATGTGTATCTGTGTGAGAAGTCGGTACATATCGCCCTATAATGTAATAAATTCTGAGGATATTTACACTACACGTGCTGTAATACAGAGTTTAGGCTGACGTTAGCCTGAACTACTCTTAATTGGATTTGAGGAAGTGAATGTTCCACCAAACCCAACCAAGGTTACTTGAGATATCGTTACAATTCCCAAACACACTGAGCAAATCCCAGCTGACACTGGGGGAGGGCAGGGTATACCCTGGAGAGGTCACCAGTCTATCACAAGGCTGATATACTTATATATAGAGAGAGAAACAACCATTCATACTCGCATTCATACCCAGAGAGCAAGATACATGGCCAGTATCCAGGATGTTGCACCTCCAGCACAGAAACTTCAAAATAAAAGTCAACTAAAAAAGAAAGAACTGATTTTGGCTGTTTACGTGCCAAAATGCATTTGTGAAATAAATAAAGTTCACTCTGAAACAAAAAATAAAATCCTTTTTTTTTAAATTTTCATGGTAAATCTGCCAGTGTTATCAACTGCATATGTGCTGTGCTTGAATTTAGAGCGTGTCAATAACAGTAAACGTAACGAAGGGGGCCATGGCCTGCTTGAATTGTCTATAATAAACCCTTGCAAATGCATTAAAGCGTTGCGTATCCTCTCCCTCCCCCTCTCCTCTCTTCCTCATTATAACAGCTAATTAAGAATCTGTCAGACCACCTTCTTCTCCTCTCCCCACTTTTTTCTTATCATCCCCCTTTCTCTTCTTCTCTCTCTATGTGAAACCACTGGAGTGGAATCTAGGTGATCAGCCACGAGGTGATCGTCATGGTTGCCTTAGCCCCCTCCTCGCCCCCGTCTCTTCCCTTTTTTGGTCCCCACATGATTAAGCGGTTCAGTGCCCAAGGTGGTACATCCATTGCTCTGCTTAAAGACAGGGTCATTAACACCAGCGGACTCAATCTACAGAGAGGTGAGAGTCGTTAGTCGTTAGTGGCAAGAAAAAAGAAGTTCATACTGTAATATGAATGACCAATGAAAGAAGCCTAAGGTAGTATTGGATTTTGGAAGTCCAGTGCCGATGTAATATCCCAGGTTTTATACGACACCTTTTGAGGGACAATTCAAGGAGGTGTTGTAGCTCCAGCATGGTCGGAGGTTTTCTAAACAAAAATGAAACACACGTGGGAACACACAAGTGGCAAAGTGTAAACATGTAAACAACTAGAGCTGCCAGTGTGTTCAAAAACACGCAGATAAACAGCAAAACCAGTGTAGCTTTGTGCACTAACATGATTACTGATGATGATGATGATGATAATGATGATGATGATGATGATGATGACTGTGCTGTTCTAGAGTATCAGATACAGCAAAGAGGACGTACTTAACCTTATAAACTTTGATATTTGCATTTATTTGAAGGGCAAACCACACCGGACTAAAATTATTTTTGTCTATTAAAGTTTGTGATATTAGACACAGCCTCACGAAGACAGCCTGTCTGCCTGCTGGCCTCTCAGCGGCTCAGACGCTGCACTGCTGACAGGACAGCTGGTTCTAAGAACAAAGATGGCGTTGATCCCGATGGCCCGGGTCGTTCCGGCCCACGCCGTGAACGCTCAACTTGACCAGTGATAATATAGCAAGGAGGAAGGAGTTGACGGATCTCAAGTGCGATTCTCACGCCTGGGTCACACCTCACCTGTGCGGGATACCTCGCTGAACTGCTGTGTGTCCACACTGCCAGCGTGACTGCTGCAGAGCTGTTACTGCCAGCCATCTCTTTAAACACTGAGTAGTATGCCATTCAGTAGTAATTTCATTTCTTTTCATTATCTGAAAAGTGAAGAGCAGTAACCAGAAAGCGTTCACATGATTGTTGTTTACCAACGTTCAGAGCTAGAGAGAGAAAACTACTGCCCTTCACCTAATAATCTGTTAACATATAATTATTGTCTACGTCGAGTTTCTGCTAAATGTCTCGGCTCCACACATGACCCACCCCCTTTTCCCATTTTGGATTAGCCAGGACATAGGCGGAGTCAGGCACTGCCAAGATGGCGACGGTGAAGCAGCTCACTCTGAGCTTCAAAACTGCTCTTCAGAAACCTATGAGTCACGGAGGCTACACCTATCTTTATTTACAGTCTATGATTAAAAAGTGTATTCTGTCGAACCTGTGACTTTTAGTTACTGTTACTGCACTTCCAAAAAGTCGAGGGACTCACAAAAGATTTTAAAAAAGACTAAATTGAAGCAGCAGAGGCAGAACTGTATCAACTTAAATCCCTAGAGAGGGTCAAACTCTAATCATTTGTGTTTAATCATGTTTAATTGTGTTTGACCATCATATAATAACGCTGGATTCTGGTAGTGGCTTTATTTCTATTGCTCTTCTTTGTGGCACACTCAGGTTTTTCAAAAGGAACCAGATTCAGAACCTGGTCTTTCACGCTTTGTACATGAGAGACAGTTTTCATGCCATACTACATAAACAAAACGGGTATTAAATCAAAGTTAGATTAGAGTGTGCCCTGCACTGCAATGCAAGTTGAGAAGATAGGCTTTGAAATATTCGAAATTCCTTAAAGCAGGTTTCACAGCAGATTTTACAGATTGACAAAGTGAGGCAGCTTGACTCCCAGTTTCTATCTACACCATCAAACAAAATGGCAGATGTTGACCTGCGATGGAGAGGTCATCACAAGACATTTTCTCTAATCTCATTACATTGTGGCAGACAGAAGAAAGGAGGAAATGCAAAAAGGAGAGAGGGTGAAGGAGAGAAAAGAAAGGTCATTAAAAAGGAGAGATTAGAGGAATCTCGTCTTTTTTGAAAGGTCACTGGACTCTGTTTCAGACTCTACGGCAGGTTTGAAAGTTGTAGTACACTACAGGCTTGTGTAGTTTAGACTGACTGAACCTTGTGGATCGATCGACAAACCTGGAACACACACACACACACACACACACACACACACACACACACACACACACACGCGGCGTTCACATTGTGTTTAATCATCAGTGCTGGTAATTAGCTGCTAGGACACATTCCTATCTCCTAGACACTCACTCACCATCTCTCTCTCTCTCTCACGCACCTTTTGTCACCCTTGACAGCCAGCGAGAAGAGGAATGAAGAGAGAAGAGGTTGGAAGGAAATGTGGAGAAGAAGAACAGATGAGCAAAGAATACAGACCAAATATGGACGGTCTAAAAGGAACAATAACAGTGAAAACTGTTTGTTATCTTCTTTGCATGTTGTGGCTCCCTCTCTAGTCCAATGATCAACAGGCCCTACCTCTTTGGTTAAAGTCAGGTATCTACAACTACTGGAATCCCATTTACACTTACATTTAGATTGTTCCACTTGAGACGGAGAGAGAAGCAGCTCCAGCCATTTCAATGCATGTGATGACTGAGCTGATTTGGGATCTGTGTGGGTCTGAGTACATTAATCTGTGTTGGTGAGGGGAGACTATAAAGCTTTTGCCTCACTCACACATCATTCATGTGTTTGTGTTGTTGTTTTGCCAATTATGAAACAGCTTCAGGTGAGTTACCGGCTCCTCCTGGACTGGAGGAGGACAGACCCTGATTTGCATGTTGTAATCGAGACGGATTGTGATCAGATTCATGATGTGGTTAGTGGAGAAACATCTGTGTGGCTAAGTGTAAAGTATTAAATGGCATCTAGATTTTAGACAAATATACAGAACAATTAAAATGAAAATTATAAACTGGATTTTATGGAAATATTGTTGTCATTGAAGACACTGAGTGTAAACAGTCAGATGCTTATTTCTACAGTTAAAAGGACCACGAATTGCTTAGAGTTGCAGTGTTTGTTTGTGGCAGCATCACTCTACTTATTCCTTTGCTCTTCACAGATGACTGTCATCGGCTTATGGTTACGTTTGCAGGGAAACAGGATGGAGGATTCAAATGCAAACAAAAAGATCAACAGATTCAATTCAGAGATTTATCCAAAAAATGAAAGATAGGCTTACTGAATGGTGAGGCTGTCAAAGATCAAAACGGAAGAACAAAACAAGGCGCTACAAAACAGGTAAACCAATCCAGTCAAGGGCAGCCATGAATCCAAAGCCCAAAAACACAGGCAAAAACTCAGGAACATGAAAGAGCAACTAAGAGAAGCACAAAGAAACACCAGGGGAACAAAAACAGGCGAGCTGAGAAAGAGTGCGGGGAACACAGAGACTTCAATACACAAGGGAGGCAAAGGTAATTGGGAACAGGTGAAACATGTCATGGCGGGGCAGGAAAAAACAAGACAAGATGTAAAACAGACAACCGACAAACAAGGAAGTCGTTTCCATGGGCAGGCCATGCCACTTATCAGTAATAGATATTCACATTTGTATGTAACTGTAATATTTAGTTGGACCAATAAATATCATTTTAAAAAATGCCAGCATTGTCTCACTTTTTGTCAAAATAAGTGTGCCATCGGAGTAATTTCAAATAGGATTTCTACACAGTGTCCTTTAAAATGTTAAATATATGTTACACATGAACCTGATCAGTGGAGAAGCAACATTTCCACATTTGAGATCAGATCAGTGATATCAGGCATATTGCGTATGATGGCAGAAGAATGACTGAATAGAGAGGGGTAAAAAAAAAAAAAACCACAAGGAGAAACTGGAGGACAGGAGGAGCGGAAGTGTCAGGGGGAAATCGAAAAGGAGGACGGAGGAAAGAGGAGAAGGCGGGAATAGCCGGCGGAAGGAGGCGGGCAGAGGCGCCGTCCTTTGTGGAGTGTGGAAAGGTCAATTAGACAGTTTACAGGCCGCAATGGCGCAGAATTACACACACACCACACACACACACACACACACACACACACACACACACACACACACACACACACACACAACCTCAGATGCACACTTATACATGAATGGAGGTTTGAATTTCATTAACGGGCTGCCAACTCACCCATCAATTAGCATGAATAAGATTGTATCACCTCTCGCTGAGGGAATAGGCGGCCTGCAATCACAGCTACGTGCTGTGATGAAGCCTTGTATCTCCCAGGTCTGCACTTATGTTGTCAGTACATTGTAAAACAAAAATTCATATTAGCAAGTCCTCAATAATTTTTCCTCAACCTTGAAGCAAAAATCTGTCTGTGAAGTGATAATTGCGATGATAATTTTTCACCGAGAACATTCTTAAATCAGGTGATATGAAGCAGAAAAACATCTGTATGAAAAAATTGCAATGTCAATAATAAGTAGGTAAAAGAGAACTTAAGAAAAGTACAACACTGAACAGTGAAAATTAATTCATGCATTCATAACTAGCAGATTAGATTACTGTAATGGCCTATTCACTGGCCTCGCAAACACAAGCATTCGACAATTACAATTAATTCAAAATGCAGCAGCACGTATTCTCACTGGTACAAAAAAATATCAACACATCACACCCGTTCTTAAAACCCTGCACTGGTTACCCGTCAAAAAAAGAATAGATTTCAAAGTCCTCCTGTTAGTTTATAAAGCACTAAATGGTCTTGCACCTCAGTACCTAACAGACATGCTAATTACCTACACACCAGTAAGATCCCTCAGGTCCACAAACACTAGTACACTAGTCATTCCCCTCACCAAAACTCAGGAAGGGGAGGCTGCATTTTCTGTTTATGCCCCACGCAGGTGGAACAGTTTGCCTGAGGCAGTAAAGACTGCCCCGTCAGTCAATCTTTTTAAAAATAGGTTAAAAACTTTTCTCCTCTTAACAGCGTTTGATTGAACGTGTGTGCGTGTGTGTGTGTGTGCGCTTGTCTACTCTGTGCTATTTGTATTGTTTTTTTTTTTATTGTTTTGTTGTATGCTGTAAAGCGCATTGTGTCTGCCTTGTGCATGAAATGCGCTCTATAAATAAAATAAAATAAAAAAAATAAAATAAATAAATTAACGGGCTGCCAACTCACCCATCAATTAGCATGAATAAGATTGTATCACCTCTCGCTGAGGGAATAGGCGGCCTGCAATCACAGCTACGTGCTGTGATGAAGCCTTGTATCTCCCAGGTCTGCACTTATGTTGTCAGTACATTGTAAAACAAAAATTCATATTAGCAAGTCCTCAATAATTTTTCCTCAACATTGAAGCAAAAATCTGTCTGTGAAGCGATAATTGCGATGATAATTTTTCACCGAGAACATTCTTAAATCAGGTGATATGAAGCAGAAAAACATCTGTATGAAAAAATTGCAATGTCAATAATAAGTAGGTAAAAGAGAACTTAAGAAAAGTACAACACTGAACAGTGTCAAAGTGAGGAGATTAATGGTAGGATGGTGACAAAGGACAGCAGAGATGAAAGAGAGAAGAGGGATGAGAGGACGAGGACAGGCTCGATGGGTTGTCTCCCGTGGCAACCCTGTGTTGCCGATGTACACACACACACACACACACACCCATGAATATTCACAGAAGTAAAAGGGAGAGAGGCTCATACTAAATTCATGCCATTTTCAATAAAGCATATTTCAATTAGAGGCCAAGAGATTCATTTTATATCAATTAATGTGGTTTCAATAATACATATTTAAATTAGAAAGGTGGAGAGGAGGAAGGGAAGGCAGAAAGACAAATTGGAGGAAGGAGATTTTGCTATAATACGTAAAGGAGTAGTTGGACATTTTGTGAAACAGGCTGATTTGTTGTTATGTGAGAGTTAGATGATAAGATTGATATCACTGTCATGTTAATAGGGATAAATGTTAAGCTACCTGTACAGCAGCCAGTTAGAGCAGCTGGCTAGCATTGGCTTAGCTTAGCTCAAAAACTGGAACGAGGGAGGAAACAGTTACCTTGGCTCTGTCCAAAGGTAATAAAAGAAGTAGTCGCACAAAAGCACACAACTGTGGTTTTTACACTGGCTCATTTTTTGTATAGATTAAGCAAACAACTAAGCTTTGGACAGAGCCAGGCTAGCTCTTTCCCGCTCTTTGCAGTATTTGAGCCAAAGCTAAGCTAATGCTTAGCACGCGTGAGTGTGGTTTCAATCTTTTCATCTAACTCAGCAAGAAAATGACAAGGTGTATCTCCTGGAACATCTAACTGTCCCTTTAAAATGATTACATAAGTCCTGCTCACTGTTTCCTCCTTCAACCTACCAACCTTCCATATTGCTGTATAATTTCATACATCCATGCTGAAACTGGTCGTTTTATCCGGTTATCTGAGTCTCTTTCAGAGTGAGTGATGCTTACCTTGGATTGAAGGACACACACAAGCACACACACACACACAAACACACCATAGAGTACAATAAGTGTGTGTTGCAGTGGTCCTGCAGGGTGATGGACGTTTACCTTGTGCTAAAGGTTATGTCACTCCCATCGAGAGGCCCCAGCTGACCTTGACTAATCACACTGTGAAACGTTTTCCCTCCTTTCTGTTATAATCTCTTTTTTTTCTGTCTTTTTCTAATATGTATTTACCCCTGCAACATTTCCATATCGGCCACACAGTGAGGTTACACACTAACATATGTATCTGTGTTTCTGACTGCTGCACAGTCACAGCATCACATAACAGGATTTGCTGTTTTCCTGTCTGATTAAAGTGTGAACATGTGTGTTTTAATCAGTTACTTGACTTTAAATCTTAAAATAAGAACGATAATAAAAATGTCTTTATCTAAGCGTTGTTTATCAGTACAAACTGCAGATTGAAACCACATAAATGGTGACAAAATGCCAAAATAAAATCATTAATATACATGCTTCCCCCACTGGACCCTTTCTCATAGACCCAGACACACACCATTCATCAGTATAACCATCTAAGAATAACTGTACACATTACATCATAGCTGAAGTAAATCCACGTCAGCATAAAAGAAATCAATACACACTCTGCAGTTGAAACCATTATATAACCATGCAGGATGTTATCACTGAATAAAAAAGCAACTGAGTATCAGCCCAGTATTATAGGAATCACATTCACATTGGACGATTCTGCAGTTCTGCAGTTTACAGTTTGTGTCCAGTGCCAATGTTCAGTGCTAGCGCAGGAAGAAGTGTTCCTGTATGTAGTGAGGTGGCATATACAGGTAACCTGCAGTTAATCTGATAACCATGATCTTTCCATTACATATTAAGCAGTTTGTCTGTCCTATTTTACTACAGTCTTACCTTACCTTTAAGCATTTTGTAGTTGCCCTGCACAAACACTGTACAAACAAGAATTATAAATATGTTGTCAGTGAACGTAATCTAGCTGAATTGTCCTTCACTAACATTGCTTTGGGGCGACAGGATCGCAGACATAATAAGGGTCCCCTCCAGACATGTTTCAAAAGAGCACTGATTTAACATTGCACCCCCAAAACACTGTTATTATTCCTTAATTAATGTGGAATGTGCAGAAAGGATCAGGGCGTTAACGGGGCCCAGCGGGTCATTTTTGCCCACGGTCACTTAGCAGGTTAATTCAGAGCTCTTGTCTAAAATGATTTTTCATTGATTGTAATACTGTATTGGCTGATCAGTTGTTTGTTTGTATCCCTGTGAGCTTATAAAGACCATTTCCTGGCAATATCTGTCATGTAAATGGAAACCACATCAAAGCACATGAGCCAAAGCGTGAACTCAGGTCTCCAACTGTCACAAAGGCTGAAGAGGGAGAGGTAACTTCCCCTGGGAGAAGTTCCTCTTATACAATTATCATGTGTATTTTCCCGTTTTGTCTGCTCTTGTTTGTTTTTCCTCTTTAGCTTTACTGACACCCCCACTCCCTCTCTCGCCAGAGAGAGGACGCGAGGGCACAGGCGCGCCTGCGTGCGCGCGCAGAGCTCTTTTATTTTTTTTTACTTTTTTTAATTTATTATTTTTTTTTATTGACAAGCCGCTCCGTCGAATCAGATGAGAAGGATCCACCTTTAAACGGTGCCCTGGCTAATCGGCGCGCGGGGGAGGCGACCTTCATGCAAATGTGTTGGCAAGGGAGACGCAGCGGTTCATTCATCTTCTTCCAGAGAGAGGTGAGTTAACACGAAGGTTATTTTACATGAGGGAGGGACTATTTTGGAGCAACAATAATAACCTGCGAATAACTGGGAAAAGCAAAGAAGACGCTTTTGATTCATAGCTGAAAAGGAGCGTTTGTTTTCTTCCAAACATTACAAGGTAAGTGGAGGACATTTTTGTTTTTTTTATTTGTAAACGGTCTCTCGTCGTTATGTTAATGTTGGCAGGTGCTGGTAAAAATGTGTCCAAATATGCCCTTTACTGGCTTACTAGCAAAAGCAATGAGTGATGAGAGAGGAAGTCATGGACATTGTTTTGCTGGGCTAATATCCAAGGTGCTGCACCATGAAGGGGGGGGGGGGGGGGGGGCAGAACCCTTAAGCCTGTCAGTGTTGCACTTATCTAGCACTATAAAGGAGTTAAACAAGGCTTTACTTATACTGAACTGTCTTGTTGAGCAGTTTGTGCCTCCTGTGTCTTGCTCAAGGACACTCAGGGCTGTAGAGGCAATTGAACCTGGGACCATTGTTCCATGTGGAAAAGAAAAGAGACACTTTGCTGAGACTGAGGCAGAAAAAACATTACCATGCTTATATTGTGCTGGCGTGTGTCAAAATTTGAGGGTTATTTTTATTGAATGCTTCATAAAGCCTATGTTGGATGGATGAATAAACTGTTAGAGTCTCCACAGATGAGAAAATGCAGGGAAGTCAGAGATTGTCCTTCATGCTCTGGGAGCAATTAATGGTTGAACAAAATAAGGCGACCTGTGTGTCGCACCGCTGAAACTGGACTCTGGCTGTGTCTTTCACATGCAGGGCATAAATAAGCATAATATATGGATGTAAAATGAATCATATGTATGTTTACTTGCAGCTTTGGGGTCCGATTGTCCTCTGAATTGCTTTGTGTTTTACAAACAAGTGCGTTTACGTCAAGAGTTTCTTTTCGTGTTTGCAAA
The DNA here is from genome assembly GCF_021018895.1 of Seriola aureovittata. Taxonomy (NCBI): domain Eukaryota; kingdom Metazoa; phylum Chordata; class Actinopteri; order Carangiformes; family Carangidae; genus Seriola; species Seriola aureovittata. The sequence goes on along the minus strand of NC_079379.1, from coordinate 21,599,989 downwards.
AGAAGCTTAGAGTTGCAGGTCTCAACTGTTTTGCCTTCAGAGTCATCTCCTGTGTGAGTGAAGAGAAAGCCGATGACTGAACTAGTGGTTTAGTTTTGTCACCATATTCCAGTCCTCTGTGGATGACACCAGGATCTGCACAATCAATAGCACCAGCTTCCAATGTGTGCAGTGTGTGAGCTTGTTCACATTACCGGTGGCCTTCATGCGGCTGTGCATCAAAGGGTCATATCAGATGAGTTATTGCATCATAATGACTGGCCGTGTGTGTGTGTGTGTGTCTGTGCATTTGTATTCTTTGCTGGGTCTATATGTGATGTAGTGTTCATTTACAGGACAAAGCCATCAAAGCAGGGCTCCGTGAAAATGGAAAGACACAAACAAATGCAAACACACATACACACTCACCCATGATGGGCACATCCATGACAGACAGCTGGTGGCAGTGACAGCTCAGTTTGGCTCTGTAGCCCTTTGGCTGCCGGCCTTTAACTGAACAGGAGCAGGTCTTTAGTGCATGATGGGTATCAGAGCTGAAGGGTACACATTTTAAGCTCTGTAGTTTTTTAAACTAAGTGCATATTGACTTAAAGTGATGGAGTATATTAATACAGACACACAAAAGGTGCTGTAGCAGAGTGATTGCTTGTAGTCTTGGCTTTTATTACGCCAGAAAAATAGTTGCTTTACTTCTACTGAAACCCACTTTTACACTATCCACAGACTGTGTAGAGTTCTCAAGAGTCAGGCTGTCTCAAGTGGTGCTGAGCATCCCACAAGGGTGATATTACAGTGGCACAATTTACATCTCGTCCATACGACCTTCTCCTCCAACATATTCACTAAAACCAGCATATTATTATAAATTATGTTATTGATATCTAATATAATATACCTTGACATGCTCAACCAGTCATTGTTTTCAGCATATAAACTGCAGGATTGTTCACATACCGTATATATAGTTGAGGTTGACTTTACAGCAAGCTACAGGTGGGCGATCCGGCCAAAAGATCATATGACAATATTTCTGGGTGGAATCGCAATCCATCACCAATTTAAGTGATCGCATGATTACTTGTGCAGGATTTTATTCTGAAAGTCTGCTTTAATGCTCCTTTCGGATGTTTTTCCACTCGCTGCTATACTCCATGGATTGTGCGTCCAACTGTTGCTGCAAAATCACGCCTGATCGTTAGCTCCAGTGCTCCATGCTAAAACTCTCAAGTACACTCTGTTGAGTGATAATCCAAATAAAGAGGACAGAACTTTCACTGATATATTTTGTGTGTTGTGTGTTTGTGTTTTCTTATTGACCTATACTTTAAGACTTTAAATTAACACAAGCTCCCATTGCTCTCTTCTCCTCTATGGCATTTTTAAACATTACACTGTTACTGTATATTCTAAATAAACCTTTCCAGGGTTTACAATGCTGCTACTCACTGGTATATTGTTTGGCTAGACTGAATACTTGGTCTTTGCAGTGACGTTAAACGTAGACATACACATACGCTAACCCCCTGTTATTTACAATAGGAGGTAGAGAGAAGCTCATTTACACATAACAGCTGAATGACATATCACTGGATGATTATAACCACTTCCTCTACTCTGGAAAGACCTATTGATCTACAATCTGTGGAGTACAATAATATCAGCTCGGAGCAACATGTTGCACTACAATTTCCTGTCTGTGTCTGTGTATATGTGTGTGTGTGTTGTTTGTTTTTCCTGTCTCGTCTTTTTCCTGACAGCAGTGGATGAATGACACTCACAACCACCCCACACTTTTGTGCATCTCTTTTTTCTCTGCCTTTGTATCGCTTACTTTTTGTCGAAAGCCTGTCGCCAGGTGTACTATGCATCTGTCTCACGCATCACTGCATCATTATGTGCGTGTGCTTGCATGTGTGTGTGTGTGTGCGTGCATGTATTTGTGCTGCTGCATGTGTGTCTCTTGACTGATTGATTCAGCCATTAATGTCACATGCTTTGTTACCCAAGGAGATTTATGTTGGAATATGGAAATGTTTGTGTGTGTGTGTTGTGTGTGTGTGTGTGTGTGTGTGTGTGTGTGTGTGTGTGTGTGTGTGTGTGTGTGTGTGTTTCCGACATACACTACCAGCTCCTCAGAGTTCCGGCTAATAATGGTTGAGCAACAACAAAGGCATGTTGAGTGAAGGAGTTTGGCATAATTGTAAGATAACTAATGAACACCCACATTTATCAATGGACATCATTGACAGGGTGTTTTCCAGTGGATTGACAGATACAATACATTACAATGGAAATGTAACACACACCAGAAACTGTAGGGAAATATGAATAAAGGATGTAGAAAAAGGGCTGTGTGTTCAGTGGTTAGCACTGTCGTCTTACAGCTAGACAGTCGTGGGTGAGAATGTGTGTTTCCTCCCACAGTTTAATAAAAAAAAATGCAGGTGAGGTGAGTCTAGACTCTAAAATGGTCCATAGGTGTGAATATAAGTGTGAACGCGTTGGTCTTTCTATATCGTTATGTGTCAACCTGGTGAGGTGACAGACTGACAATCTGTCACGGTATACCCTGCCTTTGGCCCGATGCATGCTGGGACATTTGTTATGCCTGCTGTGGTGGGGTTTTTTTTTGGTGGCCTTAAAGGTTGAGTAAGTAATTCTAATTCAATACACTTTTTGAAGTGAAATTCAGTGAGTATCTTCTCACGGTCACCCAGTTGTCCGTTCAGTGTGTGTGCAGAATAAAAGAATTCGGTGTTCCCACACAGCCCTGGCTCTGTTGATGGGAAATAAACAAAGTGGCTCGGACTGAGCAACACAACACTATTCCAGCCAATCAGCAAATGGTGCATTTGTAAGGGAGAGAAGAAGAAGAGGGGATAGCGCCAATTTAACCAGGGGAAGGAGTGGTCTACCCTTCTGTTGCGACCGGACTGTGTGGAGTTTTGAATGGGATTGATTGGGACTGTAGACGAGAGATCAGCGGCAACATTAAGGCAAGGGCATGGAAGCAATGTCTACCGGCGGTTTGGCAGGGGTGTGTACTCCACGACATAAACACATTATCAAGAAGGAAAGATGGCTGAGGCCAAAGAGGAGGAGGCCAGAAGAACAAAACTGAAAAAGAAGTGCTATAATCAGACAACGGTGAAGAGCCGCAGGAACATAGGTGAGGCTTTCCAATGGTGGAGACTGCATGGTTGGACTGGAAAAGAAATTCAGTACTGGACGCATCCGCTAGTACTGGCCTGCACCCCAAATGACAGGCACACAAAGAAGGCGGGTAAAGAGACTGCATTAGACAAATGTTGAGTTATAGAACGCAATAAGACAGCAAAACAAATCACAGTATTTAACAGATATACTTATTATTATCATCATTAGCAAACAGCCACCTATTTAAACATCCTGCAGACATGTTTGGAGACCAGCTCTGTGTTTTCAGACTCATCAGTATATTAGTTTTATATATTAGGGTTAAATATGTGTGATTTTGGTTGTTCATCCTCACATTTTAATTTTGAGAAAGCAGGTTCTTCCAGATTCCCCCACAGCCCCCATTACCTTTTTACTGCATTTGACATGGATACTATTGATCATGACCTAATCCATCACACATCTCCTGTGCATAGTAAGCTAATAGATGTCTGGTTGACATATGTTACATAAGACCAGCCTTGATCAGCTGCAGCTGTTTTAACATGTGAAATTGTGTCACATTTCTGTATTAAGTGCTGAGAGTGCTTAAGTGCTGGGAATTACCAAATTCTTACCAGAGGATTAGTGGAAGTAAAAGAAAAAGTCAGGGCCAATTTTTCTCCATGTCAGTGCCAGGACAAACAGAAACGCTGCCAAAATGAGGAAAACAGTCCATCTCAAGGCCGGAGACACTAACTAAATACACAAGCTTTCAAATCTAAAAATAACGATGAGTATATATATATATATATATTGCAATGCTTTCTAACAAATTATCAGCTACATCAAACCATAGCCTTTGCATGTACAGTATGATGTGTGTTTTCTATGTGTTTCAGTGCTACACAGATACACATATGGCACTAGCTGAATTAGAGGTGTTAATTTAACTTAAAATGACACAGAGCAACTTTAAACACAATGTTCTGACATGATTGTGCCGGTTGTGCGACGTTGCTTTGCCGCCCTCCACCAGGTCTTTGTTTCAGAACACATTAAATGTTCATGTTAACAAAGGACAGTGATGAGAGGATACCTTTCAGTACAGGAGCAGGGGTAAGTGCTGCAGGCATTTGTCTCATGCTCCGTTTCCCCTGTTCTCCTACACTACTGTCAACATACTACACAATAAACACACTACCGTGTGTGTGTGTGTGTGTGTCTCTGTGTGAGTGTGTGCTTACGGGAAATGGGCATATTTGTTCCAGAGACTGTTTTTGTCTGATGCTGAAACACCTGAGCCTTACAACCAAACAGCTCTCCACCAGGCCTTACGTAATATAGGAAAATGTGTTTTTTGTGCATATGAGCGTCTGTTTGTGTGTGTGTTTGGGTCTGTGTGATTGTGTCTGTGTGATTTTATAGGTGCTGCCTGGAATATTATTAGCCACATTTAAAAGGCTGTGCAGGTTTGATAGGGTGCATATAGAAACAATAGTCAACAATTATTGCAGCACTCAGACGTGAGTCACCCAGACTTGAGTGTACATGTAAAAATGATGGCATTAAATAAAATATCGAGGTGTATAAGTGGTGTTTTGGAGATATGGGAGACAAAGGTTAGCAGGGAGACTGACTCATAATGGCACACGCATGCAGCCGTTTTGTCCCCCGTGTTCCTCCCCAGGCTCGACATGCTGCCTGGTCTTAAATTAGAGTTTGAACTGCACTGAGGTGAGCCGCGTTTCTATAGTGATGCATCCTTCCTGCTCCAGTCACCACAGAGACGTATGTAGATTAAAATGATATTTAGATCATACCTCAACATCTCAGCTCCAACACATCCTCTCATAACTCTGTCAGAACTTACATATTCATACATATTATATTCACTTTATATTAATAAGACTTTCACTGTTTATGTCACTGTTACATAATTCGCATACAGACATTTCTGGATTTTATTTTTTTAAATCTTTTTATTTAACTTCTATTGAAACCACTAGATTAGATCTCCTCCTTCTCCTCCCACTATTACTTATGGCTAGACAGTCAATATAATCTGTATTACATTATGGAAAATATGAGCGGGCAATAAGGATAAAGTTTATGCATGATACATAGTTTTATATTGTCATATCAGAATAAATTGTAATATATGTATATTGTACAATGTAAATTCAATGAAAATTTCCTTATAGATAAAGTAGAATAAGTTTTTGGTTGAAATAATACATATAATAATACAGATGCAAAATCCTGTAAATCCAATATTGCCTTAAAGCAGCACTGCTCATTGATTTGTCTTTTGGGGGTGAGTGGGTCATATGACGTGAGCCCAAGTCAAGTAACAGGTCTTGTCGAGTGTTTTGTGCTCACTGATCATAAAATGAATATCGATTCATTTTATTTCATGCTGGGTGACTATGCAAGACCTGTGCAACACTGTCCCGCATAATTTCTTCTATTTAAGACTTGAAGACACTGCTTTAAATACAATGCTATATTGCTGTCGCACTTGAGAAAAAACACAGCGTCATCGTTGCAGAATAAATTTAAAATTGACAGAGAATCCAAAAATGAAATGACTGAAGAAATCATCTCTTTAATTAGCATAATCTTCAAATGCTGTTACTGTCACATGTAACAGAACTTTAAAATCTGTGATTGGATGTTTCTTACCATGATGTACCTTGGGAGTTGTAGTTGTGACAAGTTACATTTTTAAGCACACAAGTTCACTTTTTTACTAAAGAACCAATTATTTTTTAATAAGATTGAACAATTAATCTAAAATATTATTGAAATCGCAATAGGGCCAAGTGCGTAATTTGTTTGATGACGGTAAAATGTGTCAGAACATAAATGAGAGTACAAATGACTATTCCAGCTGGAATTGTGATTCATATTGCGATATCTGCCAAAATAATTGCAATATATATGTTTGGTTTTTTTGCACTGTTGATAAAACCAGGACAGTGTCATGCCCTTACAAGCTGAAGAAGTAGATCCAGCTGTGAGTCATGTGACATTTTTCTATAGGGAAAATAAATAGATCTTTTACTTCTGGGTGCCAGAAATAGCTCCCAGTAGTTTGCAGCTCTGTGGGAAATGTATGTAGAATTACATGTAAAGTGATCAAAATGATGTTCATTGCAATATCAGTCCTGCTTCTGGCGTACTGAATCAGACTGCAGGTTTCTAACTGGCAACCACTGCCCACTGGTCAGATCGTGTCTAATCAAACACAGAGCATCATGTGGGACGAAGAAGACACTGCCCAGTTTTTAGATTTTCAATTAAGCCCCCTCGTCAAACCCACATATCAGCAAGTCAATTGGCCAGGTCCAGTTGGCAGAGCGACTGTAATGATTGGCCAAAACCCTAATCCTCTGCCGGACGGCTGTTTGGCGGTTAACTGGGCAACTGTTGTCAAGACGACTTATTGTTCTATTTCGCTTTTGATGGTTTCGGCGAGCTGCCACGAAGACCATTCAGAGAGCGGTTTATCGGCCACATGTCAATAAGCAGGCTGCACACTTCTCATCAGATTTCGGCATCTTCCTGTATTCCTATTCTTTCACTCTGGAACACACACACACACACACACACACACACACACACACACACACACACACACACACACACACACACACACTCCACAATGTAGTTCACGGTGAGGGCTGGCATTGGACTGGTATCCTATTGATTGTTCCCCCTTGCTGTGACAGTCCATTGTACATTTCCACTCTCACAAAGGTTATTGCCATTGCAAACACACAACAGACAACACACACACACACACACACACACACACACACACACACACGCACACACACACGCACAGGAAATTACTACTGTATGGGAGGCCTAGTTTCTTATTTTTGCTCTCTTTCCAACTCAATTACAGCTTTTGCCAGCTAATCATTTTCAGTCACGGGGACACCAACACATTTTCCCCTCTGGGCTCCAGTCAGTTACAGCCCGAGTGCCTGAGCCTCATAATAATGACAGGGTAAGCCCGCTGCTTTCTAACCTTCTTTTCTTCCTCGTGTACCCTCGTGCTGCGAGTGACCAGAAAGAAAAAATGTTTTTAAAGTTGATAGGTATAATTCTGGCAACAACTTTAGTTTTTTTGAACTCACTCTTGAAATCTTACATGGTGCAAGTGATCAAGGGGGTGGGTGTCTTTTTGTTGCTGCCTCAAAAACTTTTCCTCAAAGATTTTTGAAGAAATTGATCCAACAGAACATACAGTAATTTGATAACTAATCCAAGCCAATCAGTCTCGTACATTGCATTTCCTTAACAGTGAACTGCTTTGGCTCCGACAGATTTGTTATTTAATTTTTGGGTTGTAACATACTCGTTTTTGTCATGATCAATTGCCGTTTTCAAACTAAAACGTACGGTGGCCCTGAGAGCTCATTGCAAATTCAGAAAACATTTGCATCAATTTGACAACACATGCCCTGCAAACTGGCTAATTGTGACTTTGGAAGTTAAAAGCATTGAATAACAAGTGCGTCCCAGCACGTAAAACTTATTATTGTGGATGGAGCCTGAGGGTCAGTGTTTGCGCTTGTGTCATCCTTATCACCAGCTGAGTGAAGGAGGACTGACGTTAGTTGGACAGGACGGAGGCTTGTGACTGAACATGAGTTATTATTTTTTAAGGGGACAGCTCATCAACGCACACATTAGGGAAAATATCAACTGAATTAATCAACATGGGCAAGACTAAGTCTGTGAGAGGTTCTCAATGTCAGTTTTGATCCTCTCTCAGTTAATTGCCCAGCTCTACAGCTATCATCTTCTATCATTAAATAATTTAAAAAATATTCATTCATCTTTTAAAAATAGGACTGCAGCTAATGTAAGTGTTCATCACTGATTCATCTGGTTGTCCTCGATTAAGCCATTAATCTTTTGGTCGACAAAATGTCAGAAAAAAGTAAATATAGCTATCACATTCCCAGTTTCCTGAAGGCCAAGATGATGTCATTAGAGTTGAGGCAGTATACTGGTTTCACTGTATACCACGGTATGAGAATTGATGGCTGTCACACCGTGTACATTTGCTTATTGTCGGTACTGAAACAAAATGCAACCAGATGCCTGTCAGACTCGGAAAGTGGCGCCACACAAAAACGTGGGATTGTTCTCAAGGTCGGACATTCAGTTTGCAAAAAATGTGGACGCAAACACGTTCGCCCCATCTTCGAGGACACACTCCCTCCATGCAGCTCAACGTATGAGTCCCGTTTATAACTGATGAAAAAATGTGAATCTTTCAATGTTCATAAAGCGCGCTATTCAAAATAATTTTCCTCATCTCGGCTACATCATTGTCTGTTCATTCAGTAACCTCTGACTCCCAAACAGACACACACTGACGCCTATTTGACCCCATAAGGAAAAACACACACACACACACACACACACACACACACAAACGTTCCCCACTCGGGAGTGTATGCGAGTTGAAAGGTACAGACGGGATCAGTCTGGCTTTTTACAAACCAAACAATCAATACATTAATGGAGAAATTAATCAGAAAATTATCATCACTGTTCAGACAGAGACGTTTCATTTCAGGGCTTTCGACAGGTGACACACCAGTCTGAGAGATGGAGATCTTTGAACAGACACGATAAAAGACAGTTGATAGTGACAACAATGGCCTTTAGACGGATTTTTATCAGCGTCTGGCTCCAAAAAATGGGCAGAGCAGCTGGAGGACGGTGAGATAGAGGCTCTAGGCTCCCAGGTGGAGGTGTTGAAGGCTCACCTTCCAGAAAGCAGAGCAACATGCCTCCTGTCAGAAGAGAAGGTCCGTGAGCTCTCTACCAAGCTGCAGTCAGAGACCGAACAGATCAAGGCCGTCAAAACAGGCAGAGGATTTTATTGCAGAGCTCCAGAGGAAAGTGAGTGAGCAGTTTCAGCCACAAAAAGACCCACAGCAGCAAGTAAGAGAAACAGTCTCATGCTGAAAAGGTGAGAGGGGATCAAGGGCCTATCCAGGGGCCCCTCCATCAGGAATTGGAGGGCCTGAAGGCAGAACTGGAAGAACTGACCTTAAGTAACCTTTACTTGGTCACAGGGCTCACAGCTGAGGAAGAGGTCAGTCAGGCCCTCCGGAGTGAAAATACCAGGCTCTCTAACAGGCGGGAGACGAAAGAGAAGGAGTCTCTGTCCAAACAGGCAGAGTGTCTTCCCAGCGAGACCTGGAGACTGCAGCTGGAAAGACGAGAGAGGATCAGGAGCTGATCCAGGGGCCGAGGAGTGAGTAGGACAGAACTGGAGGAACTGACCTCAAAACAACCTCAAGCTTGTCACCAATCTCAAGGCTGACCGAAAGGTCAGTCAGGCCCTACAGAGAGGAAATGCCCAGCTGAAGGAAGAGCTGAAGGAGCAAAGGGAGGACTCTCTCACAGTTTTACAGGACCTAGAACAAGAACTGTTACCACAACCTGAAGTGTCTGAGAACAAACTCCCAGAGAAAAAAAAAAAGAAAGAGCTACTCAGTCTGGAAAAGAGTCTGTCACTTCCTCGGATTGAGGAAGAAGAACGAGGAGAGGCGGGAGAAAGAGTCAACAACCAATTCCTTGTATCCTCACAATTTAACCTCTCAGTTGCCTCCAACATTGACGGATTCACGGCATGAGTCTGGCCCATATACGGCATGATGCAACTTCTACATCTGGGGCGCACAACAGCCGTAATCTGCCCGGATGTGGCAGTAATGCGGGCCAGGCTTGGACCAAGTGTGGACCAAAAGTCCGAAACCACTAACGGTCACTTTCTGCCACAAATTAGGCTCCGCCCACAAGACATGTCATCGCTGTTTACAAACACACAAAAAAATGTGTGTTACTGCCGACTGTGGCTCACAAACATGTAGACTATAACTAGCTTATCCGGTTGGCTGAATCACCATCATGCTGGACTGGCAAACACACACACACACACACACACACACACACATGCAGTGACACACACACACAGTCTCCCACGCATTTACAACTCAGATTAGACTTTGTGTTTACTATCAGTCTGACAGCTGCAATGAACATGCGTTAAGGCCCCTTCAGACTCAATAAGATACACGTCTTTCTCTATTGAACGCCTGTTGAGACAATTTTCTACAAGCTCTGCTTATCTGCCTGCCGCCTCCCATCTTCCTCCCCCCTTCCATCTTCATTGCTTTTCCCTTCTCTCTCCCTGTTTGTCCTCGTCCCTCAGAGGTGTGAATCCAGATTGAGTCATCCTCCCTCTCGTGTTTTTCTTTTCTTTTTCTTTTTTTTCTAAACACAGCCTCTTCATCTTTCCTTGCTGTGTCTTTTCCCCTCCTTTATAATTTTCATGTCACTGTGTGATTGTCTACGTGTAGAAGAATGTTGGATTCAGCCTGTGTGTGGTGGGACTAATATGTCCTGGTTGTCCCCTGGTTGAAGCTAGCGTTTTTGTGTGTGTTCTTGTGTGTGTGTCTGTGTGTGCAATTGTGTTCTCATGCCTCTGCCGTGTTGACGTGAACGGATTGTCAAAGACGTCATTGGGCACAGCAACAGCATGTTGCCAGGCCAATTGATCCCTTTGGCGGAATGAGCAGAGAGGCGTTGAGGGTCGTATATTTGCGGGAAATTGCAGCATTTAGGGAATAAAGCTATTCATGTTAGCTCCAGAGGGAGGGACTTTGAATGCACTGTCATTAGAGAGCATAAATGGGCCTCCCCTGGGATTTGATCCTCTCACAGGCTGTTTAGGGTTTATGGTGCCAATACTAAAATTGACATTTTTTGAATTAAAGCCGAAAATAGCTGCGACTTCATGCTGATAACCTCTATCCAAAAGATACGAGGATTCCAGACGCCTGGACAATGCAGCTCTGTCGGTAAAGTATGAGTTTTGTAGGTGGCGTTCTTTCCTTTATCTGTTCAGCCATGATGGATATTATTAGATAGCTCGTGCTTAACATCCCTGTTTCTCTATTCAATGCTCCCTGAGATCCACATAAAAACATGGCCTGATAACCAGTGTAAATTTCCATTTTGTTTCACTTTATTATTCAGACTCTTATCACATTCATGCACATTTCTGTTTGGGAGCCGGGGTTCTATTGTTTTGTTTTGCTCCGACCAGTCATTAGAGAGTTACATAACACAGAGCGGATGCTAGGAGCAGTCTAGTTTACAACCACAGTTAAACAAATATGGCAAGTTAAAGCTGCATTAATTGATTATTTGGCCACTTGGGGGGGGGGGGGGGGGGGGGGGGGGGCAGCGTAACAATCTATAAACACAACACTCATATATCATCACCCATTAAAGTTGTTATGCTGAACATTTTAACGGTACCTCCTATTTAACCTCCAGCAGACGCAGAGCAACATGTTTCACATTTATCCACTCGCCTTTTAGATCAATTTTGGTCTCCACCAACTTTTCAGAAAAAATATCTGGATTTTTAGCTGCTAAATACTCAACTCTATGAGGGACTCCTTTCCCATCGCACATTATCATTTGATCCATTCTTAATATAACATATTGACTAGTGCAAATTATTTCCGCGATAAGTTAACTTACATTAACCTGCACGGCTGTGTCCATCTCAGTAAAGCCCGTTAACGTTTTTGTTTCTTCTTTTTTTTCAACGGATGCAGCTGTTTTTCTGGTTCAGGGAAGAAAAGTTTGTTTTGCAACTAGTATCAGGAAACAGCCATCAGTGAGTGCAGCAGCAGACCTTTTTAAATCACTGAAAAAACTGTTGATGTGTACAGAGGTTCAGAGGTCTGGAATTGAATTGTCGGGACTACGTAAACAGGTACATCAGGAGTCTATTTTTTCCATCCATTTCTGTTTCTCTTTACACATCAAGCTCATCTTTATTGCAATACACGCAGACCCTCCACATACAGCGTATGGGTGTGCGTGCGCTCACATAAGCATCACCTTCTTTAAGGCAGCCAAAAAGAGAAAATGGCACAGAAGCCAGTTAATCTGTATTCATGAGTGGATCTCATTGGTTCCACAGAGATTTGATTTATTTGCTAATCCATGAAAAAGAAACAGCCGGGGGTAAACTTCAGATAACCTCCACCAACTGAATAGCTACTCCCCCACAACACATTTCTGCCTCAGTTAAGATGAGCTGGCAGAGACCTGAGCGCCTCACTGGAAGACAGCATCCAACCTGGGGACCTATGGGTCGCCTGTCTTGCCGGCGTGAGCAGTGTTTATTTTGATTCTTTCAGATGGGATAAGTTTCCAACGCGTCGGCTCGCCTGGCTAGTCGCGCCTCTCTCTATCTTCCACAGGAAACTCTATTATCTGCTACATTTGGTTCTCTAATAGAAGGATAAAATCTCATCTGCCTCAATCAGAGGCAAGATGCATTACTACAGCAACTGTGCTGCGTGTGCGTGTGCGTGTGTGTGTGTGTGTGTGTGTGTGTCAAAATAAACTCACTGCCTGTGGCACAAGTTGGTGCTCTTGTGGTGTGTTGTCTTTGTTGATGCAGTCAGTTATTTACAGAGCTACCTGACTGTCCACTGTCAATTATTTAGAGGCAGTTAAACTTTTATTCTACACGTCTGCAGCTTGAGGCAGAGTGTCATGAATCTAACTCGTCTGTTTGGAGGTGGTCTCTTCACACTGACCCTCTCCCACGGGGGGAAAACAGCGCTACAGGTGTTTGTGCCACAACATGATCCTCCTCTTCACCGCTGGCCCTCAGCATCTGTCTGCATCCATCCTGCAGCAGTTAACCTTGTGAAACTGAACTGTGTGTGCGCACATGTTTCCGTGAGTGTAATTGTGTCTGTGCGAAGACAAGTGCCTGTTTAAGTAACGCATTTCTTTTAAACTGATGTAGAAATATTGTGAGATGCAACACAAAGGAGTAGTACGTTGGCCCAGATGGGTCAAAACAATGGAAAAGCATTTGAGTTGACCTGTCTGGGCCACCGTAGAGTCGCTTTCCTACACTCAAAACTCCTGAGTCACCTCTGCTTTGGTTCATTCGTGTCACTGCACAATTTAAATACAAACTCCTCTGTGGGAACGGACCACTTAACAGTTGCTCGTCCATGGAGGACACACGCCGGGTGTTATTATAAACCTGCTAAAAGTCGAAGCTATTTTCCGGCAGCTACAGAGAAAAGTCAAAGATGTTTGAATTGAACTGGACTGCAGCGAACACATGAACGCTCAAGCTGTGTCCCTTCTTTTCTCTCAAACAACTGAGAAGAGAGAAACGTAAATTTTTGTGTTTCAGCTTGATGAGATCACAGGCGACCTTTTCACAACAACTTAATGAGAGAACGACCTCGCTCCTATTGATATCCTTTATTGCTCTTCCTCTGAGCTCTCGGCTCTCTTGCGGTGCCTCCCACTTGTCACGGGAAGTCCAAAATATTTGTGCAGTTTACAGTGACTTAGGGTTTTGTTGCCCCTTTCTCCATGACTTACTCGCCATAAAGCATGACAGGATGATATTTCAGCCATGAAACCGTCACCACACTCTTTCTGCAATTTAGAGGAGGATTTGTGGCCGCCTGGCTCGGCTGCGTCAGCTGTGTCCTGGTGTCAAAGTGCGAGCGCTGTCAGACAGGGCTGTGAGTCAGCGATGGCGTCATGACGGCGCTGCAGCGGTCCTCATATGTGTGTGGTTAGGAGCCGGGGTAATGGGCCAATTTATGGACGAAATGCCAGCAATGTTACCAGGGGCTTTACTCACATAAAGTGATTATGGAGGTAGAATAATATGAGTCATTATCGAACTGGAAAGACCTTTTTGTAGCATGGACGATTATTCTGCAATGTATGACCACTTCTAAAAGTGTCCATTTCCACCAATCATTTAACAGATGACTCCACTTGTCCAATGCAGACGTATGTGTTTATTAAATAATGATAACTTTCCAGACATTTACTAGCCTTTATATATATATATATATATATATAGAGAGAGAGATATCTTACTGTTATGGATCAGAGTAATATGTGCACATTTACATTTTTTAAGTGAAATCAGTTTTACTGTTGTTGCTGTTATTTGTCTAGCACCTCCTCACCTGTGTTCACCCTATCTCTCTCCCTCCCTCCCACTCAGAGAGGTGAAGCATCATGGGGAAACACAACAGCAAGCTGGCTCCGGAGGTCCTGGATGACCTGACCAAGAACACTGAATTCAACGAGGCAGAGCTCAAGCAGTGGTACAAAGGCTTCCTCAAAGACTGTCCGTCTGGCATTCTCAACCTGGAGGAGTTTCAGCAGCTCTATGTTAAGGTGAGGGTGAGGAGGGGGGGCATGAAGCAGAGGAAGTGAAATCATATTATTATATGATTGATTATACAGTAATACAAAGTTTCTTTACAGCTGGGTAACATTAGGTTTTACATAGCCTACAGCAAAAGCTGTGCTCTCGGTTTTTTTTCCCATACTTATATAAAAACCTTTTAAACCTTTTAAATGACTCACACCATTGTTAGGCTGCTACATAGAAAGTTTATGATACTGTGGCTACTGTGACTAATGGCCCGGTGTTTGGGGCAAAGAGAGGAGGGAGAGCCTGTGATACTGCCACCGTGTCTGTTGCCGTCTCAGATTATTCTGGAGCTTTCTGAGATGGCACAGCGTCAGAGAGAGGCTGACTGATTTTTCATGGATGCACAAAGGGGTTAAAGATATTTTTAAATCAGTTTCGCATATCCTCTCAAGCTCTTTGACTTCTCAGAAAACGACCGTGGCTTGTATCTGGTAATCTGCAGTGATGATGATGTCAAGAACTTTGTATAGTAACTTAAATATGTAAATGAATCCAAAACCTGAAAGACAAAATTATAAAGAAAACTATTTACCATCATTTAACCTTCAGATAAAAATAAGTTTTTAGGAGGGACTTAGAAGAGGATACAGACTATGAATGTGTAAGATCCTCAGTTGAGGGGCCTGGACAACAACAGTCTTACAATCAGTTCTGACAGTGAAAGGCAGCGAGGAGTGGTGGGATGTGATTTCTTCTCTTAGCACTGTACTGTACATACAGTATATGAAACACAGGATATAAAACATAAAAAAACTGTCTTTGCATGTTTCCCCTGCTGAGATCCACATAAAATTCACTACAATAATCAAGTGTGGTGGAGATAAAAGCATAAATACTCATGCTTAGTTTCTCATGAAACCAAATCACATCATGATATGAAGTATTACTTTTATGAAGAGGTATTTCTATATTGTAAAAGAGGTTCTTCCTGTACAAGTAGTATTTTCACTTTGTGAACAAGAAGTCTTTAACAGTCATTTTTAAACACAGTCACGTCGACAGACTCACAAAAAACAAGACGTTTTTCTTGTTGTCAGTCAAATGGAATTTTTTTTTTTATCATTTTCAAATGGTTGAAATTTCAGAAATGTTCTGGCACTCCATAAAGTCTGAGTGACAGGTCTGAAGGATCAAAGTCTTGACTCAGAAAGAAAACAGAATCCTGCACCCTGTCCATCACATGTACTAACTTTATTGACAACGTTTCAAACTTCATAGAGACAAAGAAATAATGTTTATATGAGTGGTTGAAATGACAACTACAAGTATAACCACGGCACATTTTTTTTGTTTACGCAGATATTTAATCAAATGATATATTCTGAAATAGGATAATAATATACTCAAAACATGGTCAGTGCACAATCACTGTGGTGACACATGTACAACACAGGAAGATAGACTAACCATAGGTACGTCCAGAAAATATATTAGCTACAGTTAGAAAGAAAAGTAGAAAATACACCCGAATGGTCAGTTTGTGCCTTTCAGAATAAAAGCTTTGCTCAATCAGCGTAGCATTTCACAGGAATGTATATTGCTCCGTTCAAGCGTAGTGTAAAAAATCATTACGCTGCTACAAATATTATGTCTTCACTTTCTTTTCAAGAGAAAGAATTGCTGCTTATGTTGTGTGCCTTGTTTTTTTGTCATTTTTCACACCTCAGTTTTTCCCGTACGGTGATGCCTCCAAGTTCGCCCAACATGCGTTTCGGACATTCGACAAGAACGGTGACGGGACCATCGACTTCAGAGAGTTCATTTGCGCCCTGTCCATCACCTCCAGGGGCAGCTTCGAGCAGAAACTCAACTGGGCCTTCAACATGTACGATCTGGACGGGGATGGAAAGATCACGCGCATGGAGATGCTTGAGATCATAGAGGTGTGTTTGTGTTTTATTTAGTAGGAAATCCTCTCCGCTGATTCCACATTTTTAAGAACATTTCTTTTCCCTTCCCTCCTCCGCAGGCCATCTACAAGATGGTGGGCACAGTGATCATGATGCGTATGAACGAGGACGGGCTGACCCCTCAGCAGCGCGTGGACAAAATCTTCTCCAAGATGGACAAGGACCACAACGATGAAATCACCCTGGAAGAGTTCAAAGAGGCCGCCAAGTCTGACCCTTCCATCGTCCTACTGCTGCAGTGTGACATGCAGAAGTAGAGAGGGATGGGTGGAGATACAGAGGGAGGGAGGGGAGGGACGGGGGAAAGAGTTGAACTGAAACAAGAGAAGGAAAAAGGATATGAGAACAGAGAGGCAAGAGATGAAAGGGGGGGAGGTACAGTTAAAGGGAGGAGGAGGAGACAGGTAGGGAGGCTTTTTTTGAGGTAGTGATGACTAGAAGTGAACCATGTTTGGAACACAACAGACCTCTGATTGATGCCATTCTTTTCTTCCAGCACTGCGGCACTTCTGCTTCAGTCTAGATGGGTCTCTTTATAAATTCGGTCTGGTGATCTGTGAAAGGTGGAAATCCTGCCAGCTCATTTTGAAATAGGCCAAAAAAAAAAAAAGAAAAAAAAGAAGATATATAGTAGGGATTTACAGAGGAAATACAGTCAGTGGAAGTGTCACTCACACTTTCACACTGTCAGACTCGCTGCCTGGCATGTGAGACTACAAGGCTGCAGGGTGACTTGAGTGCAAATGTCAGCTGTCTTACAGCTACGACGGCTACATGCTTCTTGTTTTACCCAACTTTCTTATTTGTAAAGTAAAGTACATTGGCTACTCCTTCCAAGATCCTAATCTTAAAAGAAGTAATTGCAGAGCAGGTTGTTTTCATTTGATGTAAGTTAACATGGAATGTATTATTCGATTACGTATTACCATTTCCCATCATTTCCCCAAATCACACCTATTTGTTTAAAAAGGAATAGTTTATTACTTTGGAAAAATGCGCTTATTCACTTTCTTGCAGAGAGTTTGATGAAGAGATTGATATCGCTCTCCTTTGAAGCTGGAGTCAGGTGACGGTTAGCTTAGCTTAGCATAAAGAGTGAAAACAGGGGGAAAAACAGCTTGGCTCTGTGAGTTAAAGAAAAATCTGCCTACCAGCACCTCTAAAATTCACCAATGAACATGTAATGTCTCCTTTGTTTAGGTTTAACCTGTACAAATACTGAAATGTACAACAAGCTGCAGTTTTGTTTTTCTTTTGTTTACCTTTTGAAAGAACCATGCCGTGGCTCTGCTGAGCTGAGCTAATCGTCTCATGGCTCAAGGTTCATACTCACCATACAGACGTTAAAGTGGTATTACTGGTGATAGAGTGGTTTTAGGAACCAAATAAACATATTTTCCAAAAAAAAAAAAAAAATCAAACTATTCCTTTAATGTATTATCAGGTACCAGTCTGAATTCTGGCACCCACAATGCCAATTTTGAAACACACCCAGTGTTCGGATGCTGTGCTCCGTGGGAAAGCTTGAAAAAAAGGAATGGCATCAAACCAACTGAGAGCCTGTTGTTTGGTCCATATGGTTCATGTAGCGCGACAAGAGAGAAGCAAATGTTATGCTGATGGAGATTTATGTAAGTGAATATTACCATTAGCCGTGTGTGAGTAAGAATGTGTGTGAGGATAAATGTGACGAGCAAAATATTCTTGTTCCCAGATCAACCTGCCCCCTCTGCGTGTTTGTGTGTGTGTGCAGTTGCATTCATTAGTTCCTCAACAATCCACAATCAGTCAAATAGCACTTGAAGAGCGCATCTCCGATAGATTACAGCATGGTGTCCAGATGCTTTACACTCTAAGTATGAGGCAGGCAGGTGATGAATGTCTCAGACGGCTGCCTCCCGCAGCATGGTGAAGCATACTGATGTGCTAATCAGTGACTTCTGGCTGCACGTAAAGCTTTTCCACATATGCTAGCAAAATCAATATCTTATGATTACATTCATTTCATTAAAAGGACATGTAATTAGGTTAAAATAAAGCCGTACCCTCTACATAATGTAATCTGGACCCTCCAGCAGGTTAACATGCTCCCTGCATGGCTCTCATTGGGATTTATTTTAGGTTACATTTGCATACCAGCTACAGTGTGCCGATGGCCTGAGGTAACATACAATGTGACAAATTTACATTATGTTTTTAATTTTAATGATCGCAAGAGGAAGAAGAATGACATGAAATAATTACAGCAGCTTGTAAAATTTAAAGCCATCATGTGTAGAATTCTTATGAGGATATAGTTTCCTTCACAGTCGAGGTTTTTGTTTGGGAGAAAAATGCTGTAAAAACTGGCACAGTCTTGTGTGAATGTGTAAGTCTGTTCAAATTCAACACACATTGGCTTTAAAGCCCCCAAAAAATTGGTTTCAGAATTTCTTTAAAACATTTAATATTAACGGCTACAGAATCTGAAATCGATGTTCAAGGTTGGAAAACAATTTCCTTAAAAGTTTAAAGTTTAGCTATTGGTCAGTTTTGCCATTGCTACATAGCCAGTATTAGCAGTAACAGCTGTTTACTTACCAAGAAAATTTGCGAGTTCAGCATCAAACTTTATGAGCAAACGACCCTGCAACTGCCGTCACATTCTGATTCAAATATTGCTAATCTTGGATTGGTCGAAAGAAATAAATGAAATCACCTTTTTCCAACCGAACCCCGCCCAGTATCTAAGATGTAACCTGTCTAATTAATTTGCACAAATATAATTTGCCAACAGTGCAATAACTCACACTTATGAGTTGTTTCATCGTTAGAAAATATTAGATTAAGTTCTTTCTCTGTTGCAGCTAATTCACTTTAAAAAGACTGTTACTGTTTGAGGTATTTGTTTCATGCATGGGTTCAGTTTTAAATGAGACTTTTAACTAAATTCTGATGAGTTATTATATTATCTGCAGGTGCATATGCTTTGGATACGTTTTAACTGCCTCTCATGTGAAGTAAAATTGTGAGTTTTGGCAACAAAACTGAACTAATTAGAAGTCTGAAGCAGAACGAGAAAAAGATAAACATCCAGAATAATATGAAATGTGGTTTTGCCTCTGTAAGACCAGCAATTATAGCAATAGAAACTACAGTGTGAAGTGGGGATAATCAGGACAATAATTACATGCTGTATGACAGAAACGGTATTTCTCCGAAAGGCCAAACCTGCTTCCATGAAAAGCTGAAATAACCGTCTCTTCCTCTCCCACTGTTCTGCTCTCCCCGCTTTTTGTCTTCCTCCTCCCTAAATGTCAGAGAGGAAGCGCTTTGATAATATGTGAAGGGAGAGGAACTTTACTGAACTCAGCTCAGATCTAAAATCAATGTGAAAAAGAGCAAAGGTTGAAGAGGAAGCTTGGTGTGTGTGTGTGTGTGTGTGTGTGTGTGTGTGTGTGTGTGTGTGTACGTGTAGGTGTACGTGTACGTGTGCTCACAAAGCAGATAACTAAGGTGTTATTCTACCTGTACATTGAAGAGTCAGAAAGCTTGTGGATTATAATTACAACCTCTGTGTAGTCTGGTGGATCAGCTTGAAAAATCCAGGGGAACAAATGTCCACTACTATTTTACATTACATAATAAATTAGAGAGTTAGATGAGGAGATTGATAACACTCATCATACAGTATCTGTATGTTACATATATTAACTGTTAGCTTATGTTAGCACAAGACTCCAAGCAACAGAAATCAGCTAGCTAATTAACTTTTTATACAGAGTGAAGAAACAGAAAGATATAATTAGTGATTTACAGGTGTAGGTAGGCAGATTTTTAACCTTTTGGACAGAGCCAAGTTAGCTAGCTTAGCTTTTAGTGCTTAGCAAGCTAAGCTAACTGCCTCCTGGCGGCAGCTTCATATTTAGCATAAAGCTTTGAAAGTGGTATCAACCTCCTCATTTAATTCACACTAAGGAAGATATGCGCAGATTTTCCCAAAATGTTTGATAAATGTTTTTATCACATTTTATGGTAAACATCAGGTCAAGGACAAATACGACAGAGAAACAGTATTTTACATTTATAGAAAAAAAGAACCACACAGCTACGAGAATCCAGCTTAAGATATGTTACAACAAGTTTCATGTTAATGCGAAGTCGGTCATCTTAGTTCTAACTGTGTGTTAGCTTTTAGAGTGAGGACCTGTGAGGGGGCTGTATCTTCCCTTTGTGAAGAACTGACCTGTGAACAGTGCCTGTGGATTTATGAAAGGAGGCAGCTTGTCTTTAAAACTTAGCAAGTTGACAGATATTTCCAGGACAGTTACCTCAGTTAGCAGCCCCACTACCGTGAAAAGACTTTTTTTGTTTACTGGATCTCTTGTTAGGACTCATTGGAGCAGATCATTGTATTGTTTGTGTGTGGCTCATCAGTTTCCCACCCACTTTCTCTCTGCAAGTCAGCAAGAACATTTGACTTCTCTCTTGTCAGTGAATCAGATTTATCTCCTTCTCACCGAGCCAATGAACACGCTCCCTCCCTAAAGCTGAAGAATGAGCCCCCTTTGTGCGATTTGTAATGATAAAACTACATGTACATTACAATACGACTGTATAATCGTATTTATGAATATAAACAAATATAATATGTAAATGTAAATGTACCACTAGCGTAGACCTAATTTCATATGATGACACAGCTACTGTGTGTGTGTGTTTGTTTGTGTGTGAGTGTGTGTGTATGTGTGTGTGTGTGTACACGTGTGAGAGAGTGACAGAGTGAGTCTGAGTAACTGTGAGTGCTTGTGAAAGCTCGGTGTGTGTGACACTTTTGCGAGTGCTCACATGTGTTTTGTATTTGTATCATTTGTGTAACAAGAGATGCCTCAGTCTAGTTTAACTTTGTAAAAATCTGAGTGTAAACCCTCACACTGAAGCACTGAGTATTATTCCCCACACCTACACTTGCTTTTGTGGTCCGCTGGTAAACGGTCTGTACTGTCTCCGATAATGGGGCGTGTCGTTTTGTTTGCTGTAGCCTACTGTTGCAGTTCTACAAGTAATACTCACATATAGAGGTCTGATTTCACAAAAATGGCAGAGTTAGCCAGCAGGGGCGGGGGTGGGGGGGCGGGGGTGGTGGAGAGGTGGGGTGGGGGGAGGTGTCTTTGTGAAATTGTTGAGAAGTTGTTGCCAGGAGAAGTTTGAGGTGTGAGGAGAAGGGTGTCAGTGATGTAAAAAAAAAAAAACTGTCCAGTGTCACAGTGTCACCCTGCGGACAGAAGTATGACGTCACGCCTCACAACATCTCAACTACTATACAGCCTTCCTTTGTTTATTATGTAATGAACATGCCTGAAGATCAAAGCTAGCAACATTATATGATGCAAACAACTTAATCAGGCTGCATTCAGTCTTACAATCTTTTCTTTTAAGAAGTGCAAAAAGCACAAAGTGTAACTTTTATAGTGCAAATCAACTTGTTTTGTAGGTTTTCTTGAATCATTAACATCATCTCCTTATTGCCAGAGTGTAAAGTCAATGTAAAGGAGGCGAGAGTGCAGACCTCCGTGACTGAAACAAATGAGTCAAGAGGATAAATGTCTCCAGACATGAAATTGTTGGTACGGAAAAGGATGTGAAAGTGAAATTTTAAAATAAAAATGTGGAAGTAAAAAAAAAAAAAAAAAGCGAAAGACAAAACAAACAGTTTTAAGCAGGTTTTGTCATGTTACTGAATAAACTATTGGTACAAACCGCCACACTTAAAGCTGTTAAATGTGTGACAAACCCACAGAAAATATCCACTAACTCTGCAGTTCTCCATCAGCTGTGTGGAGCTTTTCAGCCTGTTTCAGCTCAATGTACTCGACCTATCCGACACCAAGAAACACACAGTCAGTGACGAGCCAGTGAACGAGAAACAAATCCCTCAGGAGTTAGTGGAGATCAAAACACAGGTAAAGAGAGATTGAGTGTTGGACCTGGGTCGTAATGTGTAAATACATGTTTGCTTGCACATGTTCACTGTAACAACTTCATACGATGATAATATTGCGTTTATTTTTGGCTGTTTTGCTGCCCCCAAGTGGCAAAAACCAGTAAATGCAGCTTTAAAGGCCCCTCATGTAGGATTAGAAAATGCTAGCATCAAAAAGACAAGTAAAGATCCAATTCCCACTCAGAAAATCCAAACTTTAGTAAGTAAAATTATCTCAGTTCACTGGCAGATATTTTGCACTTCTGTTAAGAGTAGGTCTACCAGAAAGAACAAATACATACAAGTCAATGTGTTTTGTTGCCCCTTTTGTGTTTTGACTCACTGTATTAATAGGCTTTGATTAAGTCCCATTTTACGTGGGGCGGTATACTAACACTTTCATTAGAACAGATTGGCTCAGAGAGTGGCTTCACAATGTTTTGATCTCCACTCTCCTCCGCTGATTAGCTTCTGTCCATCCTAATTATCACCAGCTCAAAGCGAGAGAGCCACTTCGTCTTTCCTCCCCGAGACTGCAGACGCTAATGGTTTTCTTGTTTCTTTGTTTTGATTGCTTTCACATCCTATGTTTCCCATGCTGTATCCAACTCAAAACCACACTGACGACTCTCAACATTTTACTCTGCAGATATTATGTGCCAAAGAACGGGACTGTGTTGCGTTAGAAAAATGAAGTATATTATTGCTGTGGTTGTATCAGGTGGAGTTTAACATGAGGTTATGCTGTATTGATCACATGATGCAGTCCATCAGCTGTCAGTCCGCAGAAAGCTCTGGACGGGCGCTCTGAGCTGTGACATGAATATGAACATAGATATTGTACTTTTTTTGACAGGGGACCATTTGTGCTCAGTTGTGCAATATAATTCTATTCTTCAACATTTCTCTATGATGTTCATGTAAATGTCTATTTGTCCCGTCGGATGATTTCGCTTTTGTTTTCTTTGTTTTTCAATATTGTTACTGTAGGCCGCTAGAACAAAGACAATGTAATTATTTTTGTTACATAGAATAAAACACATGGATGTCAACTGAGTAACTGTTTTGATTCGGCCCATGTGTTTCCTCCGATAGCATCTTCACACATTCAAACATGGTCACACACACACACACACACACACACACACACACACAACAGTGAGCCAAGAGTATGAGTCATCGTCTGGCAATGATGTCACACTGCTGCAGTGATGTCACCACTTGTGCTGTTCTCATGGTAACCATGCTGAGGCCACAAGGCAGGGAGTACATAAACACACAAAACACCATCTCACACCTACATTATTACACATATTGATACAAAGGCACCAAGGCGCGCGCACACACACACACACACACACACACACACACACACGTCTATGTGAATTCAGATGACATTACATTGACTTACATTTGCTGCAGATTTACTCGAACCCTAACCTTAACCTAAATCTAACCTTTAACCTAATGTCACCACACACACACACACACACACACACACACACACACACACACACACACACACACACACACACACACACACACACACCCATGCCCACACACACACAGTCAAAATTCAAAGTGAAAATTAATGACTGCGGAAATTAATTTTGCCTCTTGTGTCTGCGGACACTCATTTACTCAGCCGGACAGCGACAGAGAAATAATTGAACACAATGAAATGACTCATGAAGATTAAGCTCTGACTTTATGAATTTTAATGAAGACATTGTCTTCACACAAGGGCCAGAAACATTAACAGACACATTTTGTGCTGAAGAATCAAACACATTTCCTGTTTTTAAGTGCTTCATTAAAGGGCAATACCAAGCAATTAATTTCAATTTCACTGGTTAGATAATGTGTTTTCCCGAGGCTGAATATGTGTGGACATCAATAGAAAGACATCCAGATTTATCACAACTTTGGTTCCTGTTTTGACTAAACTCTTTTTTTTTTTTTTTTCCATTGCCCCTTCTCCAGCCATCCGTCATGGATCAATATAAATCTATTCTGAGCCCGGCTGTATCAGGCTTCAGCTCAGTGGAAAACCAAACATCACAAATGCACACGCAGAAGCTAAGCAGCAGAGAAACAGTGAATCACACTGCAGCAATAGAGGTCACGGTGAAGAGGTGCAGTTTTGCAAAGCGGCCACAGGATGGGGCTGTAAGCTCAGTTACACTCAGCTCCAGCATCTGAACTGACGTCCCGTCTGTGACATTTTCACTGCAAAGGCTTTGCAGGGACCAAGCAAAAGTCAGATGTTTAGTTCCCTCACAACAATCTGTGTGAAAGCAAAACGCAGCAGAGTGAGGAAAGAGCAGAGTGGAAACACACAAAGAGAAAACCTTAAATTATTATTGGGTGAAAACAGGGAGACAGTCAGCGGAACTCAACTACAAAACAACACTTTAACCCAGTCACTATCAGTGAGCAGTCAGACGGATGTGGCTGCTAAGCAACCCTCTCTTACACTGTCAGTGTCCAGCTGATAAACACACAACCACAGCGTGTAGACAAGAGGAGATTAATGAATGAGCAGAGGAGAGAAGAAAACTCCACCACCACAACTGCTCCTGCTAATACTACACTAATGGTACTTGGTGTGTTTTGAGGTTATCAAGAATTATTTGAGGCCACAAAACTTTCTTACATTGAAGAGCTAATTACACTGAGCTGTAATTAGCAACAAATTATGCTGCAGAACATATTGCATTATCTTGGATTTTAAAGACAAAGTCAGTCACTGCAGCTGCTGTGCCGAAATACAACTAGTATAACTACAATATTTTTTATTATTATTGTTATTATGCTGATTATACAATACAATAACTTAAAAAAAGAACAAGAAATATTTATGATATAAATAAAAAAACATAATCAAACACTAAAGGACATATGCACATACAATGATAATTAAAGCACAAATAAAACTAAGTGTAAGAAGTTCCATAAGTGTGAGTTTTCAGCCTCGACTATGAACAAAAACATCAGATTTAAGTCTATGGCTATAAGTTAAAAAATTATATTGCATTCACTTGTGAAAATACGTTTCAAATCCGTCCTTAACTGCACTAGTAAGCAATAAAGTGAAGCTAATATTTGGGGTTTTACCTTTCTGAGGATAATGAATGAACAAAGGACGAAGGAAAAGTCCTACTACTTACTAATTACTATTACCATGACTACCAGTGCAACTAATCCTTCTACAAACACTGCTACCACACCACGGGAGCGTTACTGCTTCTACTTCTGCTCAACTCCCGATTCGCTACATGACATCAGCGATTATTTGATGTCGCAAAACTCTCTTTGTTTGAAAAGTCAATCAAAGGCGACTGTTACTGACCCAGATTTCTGCAGAGAGGTGATGTCAATGCAACGCTGAGATCACATCTGAATGTTCAACTGTGCCAAAAATATCTAACCAAGCATTTCAAAAGCAGCGCTATTATTAATGATACTAATACAAATAATGACACAGACTATACCACTGCTACTTCTAGTGGTTCTATACTACTGTCTATCTCCTGGTTCATTTTACTCAACTTATCATTTGATTATTTATTTCCTGATAGATTAGGAAAAAACTGACCCACTGCGGCTCCACAGATCAGAGGTACAATGAGAACACTTTAGAAATGAAGTGAACGTGTATAGGTACAGGGCCACGCTCTCTCTTCCTGCACCGAGACATCAGCCTTGAAGATCTGAGGTAAATTTGTGAAGCCACCTCTGTGTGACACATGACAAAAAAACCTCACAGGCATCTGGCGGTCGTAATCCCTGGCACTGTGCTGTGTTCCCCATGCATGAGTAAGGACGCTAATGGCCCTGTGTTCAACTCGGTGTACAACCTTGGTTTTAAATGAAGGTTACATCCATTATCTGCTATCCTTTAGGCTAATTTAACTCACCCCCCTCTCATCATCTCTGAGTTATCGGCCTCGGCTCTTTTAAACTGAAACCTACTTATCCTTAATTATTCCTGTTACTTTTTGCTTTTAGGTATGTTTTAACCATCAAAGATGACAAATAACTTTATTTGAAAATGAAATAAGTTAAAATGAAGAGAAAATCTGCCAATAGGAGGCGAGGTTATACCGTTTTATCCTAATAATAATAAAAATAATAAAAGATCACATTACAAAGTGCTTATGTATAAGGCAACAGAGTTAAAACGAGAGAAATCAGAAATACAACAAAAGCGTCTTGGTATTAGAGGGGTGCAAATAAACCAAAGTGTCACCAGCAAGAGAGCATTCAGTAAAAAACAATAAAACCATAAAAATAAAGTCTCAAGTAAATAAAAATAGAATAAAATACAATTAAAGCAGTAAAAGTGCAATCCATAGTACCGCACTCCTTTAAAAAAAATTCAGTTCTTTTCTGGATTAAATGGCTCATTGTCATGGCTATTTTCTGCTGTATACTTAGTATGTGCCTGAACATCCCATGAGCCTCTTGGGCAAATTGCACCGTCAACAGAGAACAGCGGGGTGTTGGGTGCTGGGGTGGGGGCGGAGCCATGCTGAATAAGGAAGCAGAGCTGCGATTGGTCAGCGCGAGGACAGAGGGGAATGGACCAAGCCGGGGAGCTGAGAGATTGATTGAATGGGACAGAGAGGGAGGGAGGGAGGGAGGGAGGGAGAGAGGGAGAGAGGGGGCACTGAGTGGGGAAAGACACAGGCAGAGAGATAACAGCAGATGGACCGCTGCACAGCCTGCAACACACTCTCAAAGGACAGACTGTATGAGTGACAGAGTGTGTCTGTGTGTGTGTGTATGCATGGATCACAGAGGAGTGTGTGTGTGTGTGTCAGTAGGAAAATTGGTTGTGAATGAGTGAGCGTCTTTCATGTGCTCTGGAACTGGATGCAGTGAGCAATAATCCTCTTGAGGAGAAACAGGATACAGACAAGTGAACAGGAAGCAGAGGACTGAACACTTTTGCTCTTCACACTTCGGCTGCTTTCAGGGCAGGTGCAAGCCCAGCAAACCTTCTCTGTAGTAAGCCTATTATCAATGCAGGAGAATCTCGATAAATGCTACAGACTGTAGCGGGACATTTTGTTCATTCGCTTGCACCTTTCTTTTTTTTTTTTTTTTTTTGCCTAAGAAGAGAACTGTGTCTTTATCAGAAGGAGGAAGACGGTTCGCAGGGCACCTCTGGGAGCACAGGAAGAGGGATTCTCTATGGTGAAGATGAGTCTGGACCCCGTACAGGTGATGAGCGGACAGGTCAAAGAGCTCAAAGTTGCCCCTTCGTCCAACGGGGAAAGCAGAGGATCATGGGAGGAGAAGGAAGAGTTTGATCAGGATCACCTGGGCCTCACCACCAAGCCAAAATCAGTAAGTCTCACCGAACGTTTATCTGTAAGTACGTCATGGTTAGTTGGGAATTTCCAGAGTACAAAAGTTTCTTCGAAACATCCCTCTGTCCTCCTCTCCTCTCTTCTGCCATGCTGCTCCTCTCTTCCCCAGCTCATCCTCTTGAGTCAGATGTTTACATAGCCCACGTGCAGCTTTAAGCACAGCTCATTAATGAGGGGCCGGGGGAGGCCAGATGAGACAGTGTGTGTGTGTGTGTGTGTGTGTGTGAGAGAGAGAGTGTTTCAAACTTCTGTCTGCTACATCCTTCCTTCAGATTATGAATTCAATTTTAATAGGAGACACATAAGACATTAAAAAAATAATAAAAAAGTGAGGGATGAAAGAGCAAAGCAGCAAAGGTAATTCACTTGCATCAGTATTCATTCATGACCATGCCTTTCATGATTTTAGAGGCTAGGCTAACAAGCTAACCTACATAACCTGCTGTCTGGAGTACATGGTTTTATGTATAGCTTTTTTTCCCCACTGGACTTTGGTCTAAATGAGACATCTGGGTTTATACAATTTCTACTAGTTTTTGTACTCATCAGGACAATAAATTAAATTCTATCTTGTATGACAGTCTCTCTTTCAAAATATAGGTATGAAACTAAACTCATAGGAGATGAAAAGGAGAACACACCACACAACACGCCACAGTACTGTTGTATACAACTGGATGAAGTGACACTGAAAGCGCCACAACTAGATATTTTCTAATCGACACACCAGATGTTCTTCGGTTAAGTAGTTTGTCTCTATTGTGAGCATTGCTAAAATCCCAAAACTTTAACAATCTGAACTTCTCAGAGACAACTTTGTTTCTAAGAAACTTCTGAGAAATAAAAAACTCCAGTTTGCAAAAGGTTAACATGTGTTTGAGCTGAGAGTTAAAAGAGAGCTAGGCACAGTGAGTGGCAGGGTTCAGTGCTGTTTATAGCAGTGCAGGACATCAACATACTGTACAGGGCAACGTAGCATTTTCCAAGGAATCAGGGGGACGGGCCTCTGAGCCAGTTTGAGTGTGAAACTATGAAAGAGAATGATTGAAAGTTAATGCAAAAAATAATTTGGGTAAGACAGTATCATAGTAACCAAACAAAAAGAGAAGAGAATAAAAAAAAAACAAATAAGAAGGAAAATACTGGTGAGTGCTAAGTGAGAACTAAAAGTAGCTAAAAGCTGAGTAATCTCTGCTGCTTGAGGATTAGTGCAGCCGCAGTGTTGTATTTCCAGACTGTAAACATCCATTACCATGCAGCAGTGACACCGCTTAACTATCAATCCAAATATACGGCGTTACACCACTGCAATAAAGATATAGCACCGGCCAAATTGACAGCTCAGATACATTCATCTGAAGGATGGGTTTAACTGTACTCGCATGTAAAAGGCACCATATTTAGAGTTTTAATAATAGCATTAGTGTATACTGCATGTGATTATTCATCAGGGGGAATGGACCAGGCAGATTATAGGGCTTTTATTCAAATGAAAGCCTGTTGAAATTAGATGGTTACATGACAGTTAAAACTGAGCAGGACGAAGTTGAAGCCATGATGACATCAGTTTGTGTTTTTTGTTATCACGGTATATAGTACAATATACTGTATATCGATATATGAAACTTGTTGTTTCTTTGTGTGATGCATATTCTATCTTCAACACGTTTCAGGCATTACATTAATATACTAGAGGCCTAATATTTCTATACTACCAGGCACATTGTAAAAACTTAATTTCTTATTTAGTGTTTGAATGTTTGATTGACTCTAAAGCCCAGACCGATGCTGTCTCAAAAATCAAGAGAACAAATTCAGCTAATGAAGAGCTTTCCCTAATGATACATTTCCACAGATGACAGCCCCGTTATACAGACCCAGCTGCCCAGGAGAATGAATATGAAAGATAAATAAAGGATAATGATGGAAGGTGTCACTTTTTTCAGTTTTTACTAAACAACACCGGCCTCATTAATATAAAAAGAAGTGCAGTACTAGTTCAATACTTCTTTCACTTAATTTATAGTAGTAGTTATATCATTTTAATTAACAGGTCAGTGTAATTAGGTAGCATTCACTTTAAATTAAAGCCAATTTTAATCGATATTAAATCACATTGAAACTGAAGAAGAAGGCAAAGAGGCTCAGGGGCTGCAGGTGAGATAATTTAACTTTTTATTGAGACAGAAAGTCAGAATCGGTGCAGCGTGTATCTGCTCTCCTGTGAGCTGCAAACTTGACAATGACTGGCTAAATACCTCAATGCCTTCAGTAGCAACGTAACTCATCGTTATTTCAAGGAGCATATTAGCATTGGCTAATAGTGTCTGGAGGTTCAATTGTTATTTTCTCATTATATACCGGGTGAAGACGCCTAAATATATCAAGTATTTTAAGCATTTTGACGATTTAGTTTTTAAGCACATTTCAGGCTGAAAGAATACAGAGCACACCAACATAATATTAAGACGTAGTTTGGTAGTAAGAGCTTTTACTTGTGTTAATGCTACGTATTTTGAACACTGACTGGCACAAAAATGTGTGTAATGTAACCAAACTGCAACAGCAAGTCTCTCCAAAGTCTGCAGGCTGCAGGACTCAGGAGTAATATCCACTGGCTAACAGGCTAACAAGCTAACAAGCAGTCTCTTCAGTGTTCTTCAGCATACAGGCTGCAGTCTGACATGTACAGCAAGTGTTGAGGGTTCTCTGTAGGAGAGTCGCTATCAGCGGCAGTCAAATCAAGGCGAGTTCATGCAGTACCGAACGGCCTCAGCAGTGTTAGTGCACGCATCTACCGTGAGCCCTGAGGGGAAACATACAGTATACCACAACCGCTACCAAGTTCTTGGTCTGCCCTCTATGCTTGATGGGTGGTTTGTCTATGAAACCAAGAGGAAAAGCTGATGGCGAGAAGAAGCCTGCAACTAAGGGTGATGCAAATGTTTGGATGATTCCTGCAGCCAAGGAGTCCTTGATGTGTTGGAGAGGTTGGAGAGGTTGGAGAGGTTGGAGAGGCGGCTGAGGAGAGGGGTGCTGGGCAGCAGGTTGATGTCGCAATCGTAAATACGATAGGGAGGCATAGTGAGGGTTTTCTGTTTACTGAATACCGCCTGAAGGTTGTGGTACACAGAAAGGACCAGAGTAGAAAGAGTAGAGTAGAGTAGAAAACAAGTTTCAGACAAGGTTTGTAGATTTCAGACAAACCAGCACATTAACATTGCTGTTACTGGCAGTGTGTTCAGTCACACTCTTGTGTAACCATATCAGGCCAAGGCCTGAACAGAATGCATCATCACTGGCCTTTAGTTATCTATAAATATCAGCCCCCCCCCCCCCCCCCCCCCCCGCTCACCCCCCCTCACTTTCTCTCCACGCTCTCACTGCTTCCCTTTCCTCTTTCTCTACCTGTTGTCTGGAAATCCCTCACACTTCTTGTCGCTTCATTCTCAGACGGATGGAAGGGATGTCTCACAGCCTCAGATATGTAAATAACAGATGACTCATGGATCTGGGTTATGCACAGATACCAGTCCTGCTGATCTGGCAAAGCTCTGACAGGATTAATATATAGTGGGAGAAAGGGAAGGGGGGAGGGGGCGACAGGTTCAACAACAATTTCCTTTTCTGTGCTTTACCAGGCAATAAAGGACGCTGGAATTCCTCAGTGCAACTTCAAATAAATACATGAATGTTTAGTTTTCACTCCCAGCAGGTTAAATTATGCCTTTGCCACCACACAGCTTAATAAGTAGGAGGCGATCATGGTCACTGCGGGTTCCTGCGAAGGGAAGCCTTGTGATCGATGCATTCCCAGTAGGTAGGAGGCCCACTGGGAGAGGGCAGGCAGTTAACACTACCAGTATCAAATCACAGTGAAGAACTGGCATCTTGCTCTGGGTTCACTCCCAGACTGTGTGACATTTTAATTATAGAGTAAGCTGACTCTAATGGATAAGCTGCACCAAAGGTCTCATACATCTGCAAGGCTGTTTCTGTGCAGAGGAGAAACCCATGTGTTCCACTGTAAACAGAGCAGTTTGACCCACCTGGGTCAGACCTCTGTTATACACAAATACTTATCTTCATAGTTTTTAAAGAATGTGAACGTATCATTGCAAAAAGAACATCCATCCTAACAGGTCCCATTATGTTTGAGGAGAATGTCAAAATGTGAGAAGTTCTTTCTGTTGAATAAAAACAAACTGTCATTCTGCTAAGGTGACAGGGAGACGAGCCCGGAAGGTGGAGGGAGGCGTGTTCTTCGTAAGTATGTCCCATCATCACGTGAGGTCGCAGGTTGTGTCCATGGTTACTGAATGACCCTCACCTCTGCCCTTTCACCGTCTTTTAACCTCCCCTGTGACGGCTGACAATGTGCCTGCATGGTCACGGACACGCCCACTCCACTAACCAACAACCTGACCTGATGCATCATCTCGTGTGCTGTCATGTTCATTCATATTGTGCCGGAGAACCACTGGCTGGACTGAGCCAATGAACCCGCTTGCTGTGTCACCAGACAGCTGCACAGAGTTATGGCTCTTTAATATGTGAACTCATGCTTCTGTGATATTAGAGTCTTGATATTAGTTGACAGACTGCATGCTCTGCCACAGGCTGGAAAAAAAAATCTACATTTATCCTCACGGTGTGTTATAGAGGCCCAACTAACCCTCATTCTGTGCAATGAAATATAAACTACAATCATACTGGAGTCATTGTGAAATTTTCCAATAGTGGATAAAACTGTTGTTGGACATATTTGTGGAAATAATGTCTAGGCTTTAAACTTAGAGTGGGCACGCTTCCCATGTCAGCGGCTGACTGACATTTGAGGGCCGGCCTTTAGAGGCACGCACCATGGTGTAATTCTGACTGCAGCACGTCACAGCCCTGTATAGTCCAGGAACATTGATAAACGATGTGTTTTTCTGTCTCTCCCTATAAACCATTAAACATTTAGAAGTACCCATCATGCTGTTATTTCAAAAGTTGAAGCTATCGCAACTTAGGCTAACTAGCTTCCACTCTGGAAGGAGAAGCTAGCTAACCCAGCGTGCTAATGTTCCTGCTCAACGTTAGTTTTCCTTCATATTATCTTAATGTCAGTTTAAACTAAAAATAAAGCAGCTTTTCTCACCTGAAGGTTGCTTCCAGTAAAAATATAAATCATGCAACGAACAAATGAAGGTAGTTAGCCTATTTTTAGCTTCACCCTACTCCTGCGCTTTCGAAGGTCCTGTGTGTTAATTTAGTTTCATCCTGACAGATTGCAACCTTCACCTGAGCCCTGGGGAGAAGCTCTTTTTCTCTCTGGTGACAAAAAATAAAGCTGGTCTTACAAGCGTGTAGCACAAACATTGCCTTTACACAGACGTGTTTATATACACATGTAGTTAGCTACACCTAGCTAAAACCAATGCACTCTAATGCAACATCATGCAATGAATGAAGGTTATAATGATCATAGTGTTGATAGGTGTGCCTATTATTCCGTCCGCCTCATTCAAATCAGTGAGGATTGGCTAAAAAACAGACGTACCTCTTTGTAAAATACAGTTCAGTCCAGCAGCAACACAAATTACAGTTGAATCAACATTTCTATCAAAAAATGTTTTCTATCAAATTTTAATCTGACTTGATGTGATGTGATGTGGGTCGGGAGTAATCCTGACAAGGCGATGCATGTGTGTGTGTGTGTGTGTTAACAGGTAAGTGGGTGACATGCCAGCAGGCAGCGGGGATGGAACAAGGCTAAATAGAGGGACAGTAGCTCAGTGCTTCTGTCAGCCTGTGGCCTACTTACCAGCACACAGGCATCGGCGCATGGACACAAACATGCATGTGTCTCAATACACAGACACATGTGTAATGCATGTAGACTTACACTGACCTACAAGCACAATTTTTGAATGTATTGTTATCTTGTGCTTTTTCTTTTTTTGCATTTGCATGTCAAGTTATATTAAGTTAATTAAGTTAGTTGAGTATATAAAATAGTTAGAGTTAGATTCATTTTATAATTAAATCATTACAGGAAACATGCACGATTTAAAGCTTTTTAGAAAAATACATTTAACCAGAACAAAAGATACTTGCACCCATGTTCCACAAAGGCAGAGTTGTGTGCAGTGGTACAACCTTCAAACACACACACACTTCCACATGCACATTATTGCACTTTAAATTAGTTGCCCCCCCCCCCATCTGAGTTCAGCTTCCCACTGTGGGCAATGATGCCGGTTGCCCCCGTAGGAATGCTGCCCTCTCCCTCCAGACAGCAACACTCAAGCGTAAACACACACATTAGGCAACACGAGAACAACACGAGGCCACCACGCCGTCTAGCAACCGTTCATTTGAGTCTATGGAGAAATAAGCTTGGGTAAAAATCATCACAGACTTTAGTGTGTCACTGACCATTCGACAAACTAAATATTACAATCACCTCTTGGTTTTTTGCAGCATGATTCAACAACAAAACTAAAACCTCCAAGAATACCACAGAGATCAATGAAGGAAGTATCTTGTGTTTCATATATAAGGAGGGGCTGGAATATTTGGTATGTGTGATGAAAGACTAGGACAGCACTAATTGCCACACAGACGTTTTTGGAAAGACGCCCTTCCTCACTGTGTGTACAGGCCAATTCACAATCAATAGACGCAGGTAAGGTTAATTATAGATATCCAGCTGGAACAACAGGTCTGTCCCAGCAGGGGGAGCCACATTCACATGATGTAAATTACTGAAACCTAAAAAACAGCTTATAAACAAGAAATAAAAAGACAAACAAAAGAAAAAACAACATCACTTGCACTCAGATCTCCTTATTCAATCCAATGGGAATGAGGGATTCTGTCTTTGTTGCTCCGTGGTATATTCAGAGTCTCAGTTTCCATGTAATGTAGTTCACTCAAACTGCTGTTATGACTATTAAAATGCCAAGCCACGATCGTGTTTTATCAGCTGTCGTCAGATAAGCCATATTTATAGTGTAATATGTGAGGTATCACTAGAACTAGGTTTGAGTAGATCGCTTTATCCAGAAATGCATCTTCACATCCCCTCACTTCGAAACAGTCACAGCGATCTTCAGCATGTGACTAGAATTACAAATGCATTTGATCCTCACTAACTGACTGTATGGATGACTTTAAATCTTTCCAAAATTTGTCAGTTTCAATTTCATTTCCATGATTTTTGGTTGTAAAAAAAAAAAAAAAAGTTAAATTAAATGCTTAAATTGTTATACATGATCTTTAATTCTTTTATGCTTTTCTGCTCTTTTAGTTTTTTATTATTAAAGTAATTTTACCAACTCGATAACATTATGTTATTTTAAGATATTGGTGGGCGGGTTTTGAAGTTACCGTCCGACGACAATGCTTATGAAAATGTGAAAGGTGGGGCTAAGCTTCCCTCAGAGTTGACAAGAACTTACACACATTTGTAAATTGCTCTCAGCTGTAGTGAACTGCATTGGACTATGGGTCACCACGTGGATGAACATACGTAGTCTTCTTATCTCATGATTAGAGATGACACCGTTCCACTAATGACAAGATCCCCATTCATACAGTATGTTGCTGCTCCATGATACTTTAATGACATTACAACAGATAACAGGCATGACAATAAGCATGTAGCCCAGCATGTATTGTGACGTGAAGAGTTTCTTTTAACTGCATCCAAAGAAAGTTTTAATGATGTTCTCCATACCGTCCCTTTAAAAAAAAAAAAAAAAAAAAAAAAAAAGGTCACAGCAGCAGTTGCATGCTCTTGTAAAAATTGGACATTCAAAGTATTATTAGCAGGGTTCAGTTTTGTGGGACACCGCAGGTAGAAAATAGGATCGTCATCTCTCACTTTCCCCCCTGTGTTCTCCAGTCATCATTACTCCTCGCTCATCTCCCCCTTTTTTTTCTCTTCCTCTTCATCATACCGTTCTCTATCTTGTCTCTTTTTTTTTTCCCCCCGCAGCCAAAGCCTGAGAACGCAGTGACCATCGCCGTCTCCTCTCGCGTCTTGTTTCGGACCGAGCGTGAGCAAAAGGTGTTTGAGCAGAAAGGAGTGGAGGAGTATCTGAGATTCCAGATCGAACACGAGAACGAACCCTTCGCCCCTGGACCTGCTTTCCCCTTCGTCAAGGTAAAAGTCACACAAACAAACAGACGTACAGCACAGACTTTGACTGACAGACGGGTGGTTTTGCTTTTTTTTTTTTTTTTTGCTGTCCTGAGCTGACTGCTGTGTTCTGACAGGCTCTGGAGGCCGTCAACACTCGTCTGCGGGAGCTGTACCCACAAAGTGAAGAACTGTTCGACATCGTGTTGGTGACGTACAACCATGCGCACGTAGGGATACGGCTAATCAACACCATCAACCATCACAGTGAGTCTTACAGAGATCTAATCAAGAGGGAGACGAGCTTCAGTGCCTCCATGCAGGGATATCAGGTGCTTTATGCCCAGCGTGGCAGACAGTAATGGCAATGACGCATCAGGTTAAAGCCACTATAGAATTTACGACATTGGTGACCCTCAGTGACACTGACAAAATACACAATGAGGCAGTGATAGTGCCTTTAAATAGCTTCCTGTCATAGGGTAACGGCCCGTTGATAGGTTAGTAAGATATCAAGTTTCTACACCCACACATACACTTCCGTTTGACAAGGTCATTATCTCTCTCTCCATGAGCCAAACAAAACATATGCCCCTCTATATGCACACATCCCGCATTCAGCTACTGTGCCTTAAAATGAGCTGTCAGGATTTCTGTAAATTTGTGATGTCACAACTTTACAGTTACCACCCTCAGCCACCCAGAACCACCGTCCAACATATTTGTTGTTGTTTTAGGTTTTTTAAGCTAAAAGACAACTTGTTGCTCAGCTAGCAGCTACAAGACACAAAGACAGAAACAACAACTAATAGAAATATAAGAAACCAGTGGCTGAAGTTTTATTTTTACTAGTATTCAGATCTTTAGCACACCTTGTTGTGTCCATCCCGTGTGAGTTTTTATTGAACTGTTTCCTTATGCAACTTTAAGACAGAGATAACATAATCCAAGTCGGTCCGGATACCGAAGCTGACGCAAGCTCAGCTGAGGGACAAACAACAAAGTGTATGAACAGCTGACTGGCATGATCCTTCCCAGGGTACTCTTAGACCCTCTTATGACATCGTCCTCACAGACCACTTCCTGTTCCTCAGAGCTCCGGGCCGGGGTTGAGCTCAAGATGACGTCCTCTGGGACGCAAGAATAATCCAAGAGGCCCGAAACAAAAACAGGTCTGATGGCCTTCCAGATGCTTCCATGTTAGATGTCTTTGGTGGCTCTCTGTATGAAGGGCTCAGTGCATTCAAACAGTCCCCTGACCTCTGACCTTTGCAACAGAATGAAAGGAAAACATGGTCTCTCTGATGTCACAGAAATAAGAGCTACAAGACATGATTAATATTACCTTCTCCTTTAGCTTTTCCCATTCGAAAGTGCAACATGATCGCCACAGAGAAACACTTAAATACACATTAATTTCTCATCATCTACTTACACTTGCTATTTTTAACAGCTGCAGGATGGAGTATAAAGTTTCTCTCCTTGCGTTCGAATGACCGAGCACAACTACACAGTTACACATAGCTCAGAATGACAAATATAGGTGACTGCTAGCAATTCATCCATCTGTTTAGCATGTATACATGGTAAGACCCGGTGGCTAAGTAATGTGCTTCGTGTGCAGTAAATTGAGAGTTCATGTGATGACATTATCATTCTCTATGGAAATCAGACCTGGAGCCACTACATGGACTCACACAAGCATCAATATTCATAACATTGAACATGGACGCACATACCTGCTGTAGCGGCTACGAGAGTAAAAATATTAAACTGTGCAATGAAGCTGCTCGTACTTTGACGTGACAGCAGTGTCTTCAAGGTCCTGCTGAGTTCCTGTTCTCCTATTACCATGTTTTAGATCTTCGGAACAAGTAAATAAATCATACAAGATGGATTCTATCAAAACATTATGCGGGGGGGGGGGGTGTACAAAGACATCAGTGGCGAGGACATTTTCCCTCTAGTGACTCCCACGCTCCAGCGCCCGTCTTAAAGGCAGGGGACACTTGGGAGGTTTAAAATGATGAGGTAGTGTGGGGGTCAAACCCACGAGGGCCCGACTACAAAGCTAAATAAACCATTTAGGAAATGTGAAGAGGACAGTCGGTTCTTTGAATGATGGAGAGATCACTCAGGGGGTTTAAAGCAACACTGTCTCTCTGTTTCTATCTCCAGCTCCATCCGCCTCCAGCACATCCATGAGTCACACTGCACAATAACTGTTTTTGTTTCCGCCTGTATTGTCACTTCATACCAGTGGATACAAGAGTTTAACACCGCTGACATTAGATTTGTCTGAATGGAGAACTGACTCATGCTAATGTGGAGACTCTTTAACAGTAAATGTTTTCTCCACAAGATCCCGTTGTTGTTTTTGTGTGTTTCTCAATTTTTTTCAGACCAAAGACACTTAACCATGAAAATAAAAGTCACAGACCCTCCCCCCAACATCCCCAAAACCAATAGGGCCTTTATAACAGAGTAAATTATACAGTAATAATATGTGTGACAGTGTGAAATATATATATAATATATATTAAATATTATATAATTTTGTTATTGACATCTCTTTGTCAGAATTAATTGAGATCGCCTCCGAAGATATTCCGGTGTTGGCCTCTACATCCAAACACAACGCAGACACGAAGTGATTAATGTCATACGGCCCACCGGCCCGTCCCCGGGCCAATCAGAGGGAGTAAAAACATTTGTCAATATACACAGGCTGTACCTCGTTAGCTCGGTTAGAGGCTCAAGAATTCAAATATTTAGTTTGTCTTGCACTAATTATAAGCACATAAATATCTAACAGCATGGTGTACCAGCAGACTGTGGTGACTGCTTACCGTAACATGTAGAACTCCAATTCTCTCTCCATTCCTCCGTTGTTTATATTCCTTTAGCCCGTAATGGTCCACAGGTCACAAAAATCAAAAGGGTTCCTTGGAAAAGTATACCAGGTTGTGAATATCGTCATGAGTCCACAGCAGACCATCAATCGATTACTTATTTGCTGCTCTTCCCTCGCTTCCCCTCCTCTGCTTTAGCTGTATCGATGATGATGTAAAAAGTGAAAAATTCCATGACTTTTTTTGATTATAAAGCAGGTCTAGTTTCTACATTAATACTGGGAAAGTATCAAAGCCTCAGTCCACAGAGAAAAGCACAAAGCCTGTATTCAGAAACTGAGCCTTAAAACCAGCCATCAGGACTTCTGTAACTCTGTGATGTCACAACAAACCAGTCACCGCCCTCAGCCATTTTAAATTTTTTAATTGATCACTCGGAAAATAGTCAGCCAATCAGAAGAGAGGCTCAGAGCCTGTGAAACTACATTGAGATACAAACTACATTGTCAAGTTTCTTGCCAAGACTAATATAACTTTAAATAAATACTATAACCTTGCAGTTTCTCTTTTAATAATGAATAATCAGTCTCCC
The DNA here is from genome assembly GCF_021018895.1 of Seriola aureovittata. Taxonomy (NCBI): domain Eukaryota; kingdom Metazoa; phylum Chordata; class Actinopteri; order Carangiformes; family Carangidae; genus Seriola; species Seriola aureovittata. The sequence continues at coordinate 21,560,697 of NC_079379.1, read as the reverse complement.
TCCCACTAACCTTCTCTTTTACTATATCTCCATCTATCCTGGGTGTCATCCACCTATTGTAACCTTTAGCTCTGCTCAAATTCATTATATCACGTCTCCATCACAGCATTAGTCTATCGCTCTGTAATCATGGATGTAATGACCTGATATCACTCTCCCCGGGTTCTTTACACAGCGTCTCTCTGCTAATCTTTGGATCAGGCCACCACACATTATTAAGAGGCTCCCTCAGCCAAAATGCAAACAGACACTTTCCCACCAGTCTTATCCCTGTAGCTCTTATCTGCACAGCCCCTCGCCTCTCCTCCAGCCCCCTCCTTCCCCCTCTAGTTAAACCCCTTCTCCACTTGTACTTGTAAGTTTATCCTGTCACCCTGTCTCTAACCCCGTCGTCCTCCCACTTCACCTCCTATGACTCCTGAGCGTAAACTCTGTGACACATTCAACAATCTGCAGTCTCTGGGAGAAATTAAGATTTCTGTGTTTTATTTCTATCACCCTTTAAAATTCTATTAAACACCGAAGTGAAACTAAAAACCTCACCACTGTTTGTCTCTCCGGTCCTCAGACTTGTTCATTGAGAGGTTTTGCATGACGGGGGGAAGCAGTCCTACTGGCTACCTGAAGGCCTGGCAGACCAACCTCTACCTGTCTGCTGATGCCGAGAAGGTCAGGGAGGCACTGTCTGAAGGTGACGACCACACACACACACACACACACACACACACGCGCACACACACACGCACACGCACACACACACACACACCTGTGTGGACGATACAGTCTAACTTTTGTTACTGCCGACTATGTGTATGTTATTGATCTTCCTGTATAAATGTTAATGATGTTACTTGTGGTCTGTAATTATCAAAAAATGAGGAGAATTACACTTAAGGATTCTGTAAAGAGAATACAGCAGTAAGAGATTCCTTACTACAGGTGAAGAATAACAGTCTTACTTTTAACCATTAAGAATGGTTCTCAAGTGATCTCATGATTAATTATGTCAGTTATGTTCCACTGTAAAAGCGAGTGTGATTTATATTTTATTAGTTCATTAAGTTAATTTGAATTAATTTTATTTACATTCATGATGTGTGAAAAAAATAGACTTCACAACTAAAAACGGAGACATTTCCGGGGACAGCCTCAGCAAACAAGGGCGTCTGGTCACCCTAAAAAAACATGATATCCTGGGGGTTGGAGATTAAAGAACATGCTCTCGCACAGTGTTTGACTTTTTTTTTTTTTTTTTTAAGGAATAGCTTTCATGTTGTAAATTGAATCAAACAGGCCTCTGGTTTCAGAGACCTTGATGAGGCTTTACTCAAGTGCCGAACAACCAATTTAGATTTTGTGAACTTGATCATAGCCAGGACAGTAGTGTCCATGCAGCAACAACTGTTTTAGCAAGTTTTAGTTCATTTATTTTACATACAACTGCACTACATGTGACAAAGCTGCAGTGGAGTTGGAGAATATCTTTCCTTCCAGGCATCCACTGATTTTCATTCATTTCCCTTATTGCAAAGAAATGTATTTGCACAGACATAAACTTGCTTCACATGGGTAATCCATCACAGCAAACATCGTGGCTGCTTGGTTTTACTGTTGTCTATGTAATTATAAGTGTAAGTGCAGAATAATTTAAAAATGGTTGGCAGATTTGGCAGATTTATTCGATGTCAGATTAATGGAATAAAACTCCGGTCCTGCCTTTAAACTGCAATTTAAAAGGCAACACACACACACACACACACACACACACACACACACACACACACACACACACACACACACACACACACACACACACACACACACACACACACACACACACACACACACACACACACACACACACACACACACACACGCACACGCACACGCACACACACACACACACACACAAAGCTCACTGTTCTGGATGTATACATTGTGATTTTTTTCCCCTCCTGTTTGCATAATAAGTACCACTGACTGACATCTTCTCCAACGCTGCAGTGACATTACCATAAATCACCATATTAATATTTTCCTCTCTTTGTATTTGCTTGATTGACTCCTGCGTGTCACAGCATATCAAGACACACACTAAAGGGAACAGCTGTAGGAAGTAACATCCCATTTGCTCTGTCTGTGGCTCTGAGTGTGTATCAATATTTGAAAACATGTGGCTTCTCTCTGCCAAAGAAATACAGGATGGTAATATGCTCAGCTGACAAGGAGCTGGGAACAGAATATACTGATGTGAAATTTTTGAGACTTAAAGTGACAACCGCTTCGGAAGATTTAAATTTGTTCAGTGCTGAACATTTCATGCTGCATTATTACTGCTGTCAAAGAGGAATAAAACACAGTGAAATAGGCGGACTACGGTGGCCCTGACAGCTCAACGCACTGCGAGTAATACAAAACAAGCAAATTCAGAAAACATCTTCATCAATTTGACAACACACGTTCTGCAAAATACACACAACACATCCAAACACAGAAACGTTCACTATACACAATACGCTTGTTGTTCAGTGCTTTGTGACTTATGGAGTTAAAAGCATTGAACAACAAGTGCGTCCCACACGGGCGCAGTCTTGCAGCCCGTTTTCTGTATTTGCTTTTGTTGATTTGTTGTGTGTATTTGCCTGTGTCTTCTTCAGCTGCAGTGCCAGGTTGAAAAAAAAATTTGAATTGGATTAGTTGACCCTGTTCAAATTTTCCAGATTTCCACTTTCTCACTGTAAGAACCAGAAAACAACCGACTGTTTCTTCTGTCTCTGTGTATGTTGAGCCAGAGGGAAAACTAGAAGAGTGCTGACACACACACACACACAACGTGACCACAAACCTCTCAAGGTGACTTCGGGGACGTTCTTCATGTGACTTACAAGCTTAAGGTCACTAATGACGAGAATCTGTGGGAAGCACACGCCCACCATCAACCCTCCTCCTCCTCCTCTACACACACACACACACACACAAACACGCACACACACACACACACACACACACACACACACACACACACACACAGTCAAACAAAGGAAGTGTCTTTGACATTTAACTTGAACGATTTTAATTAGTTTCAAAGCCATTTATTAATACTTCCTGTAAGCTGCCACTATAAGTATAAGTTTTTTTAATAGCACTGCAGCCGAGTGTGAAAACCGTCCTGATTCATTCTAGCTGTAGCAGGAAATGAAGTGGTGAACTGAAGTGAACTGCTTTTCCTGTGTTTCTCTTCACTTGACAACCAGCACAGTCTCATCTTTTTACCATCCATTGAGGAGTCCAAAATATTTCTCAGATCCATTTTGCCAATAGGACATCCGATAGGTCAAACTGATCGTGAATGCCCTCTGCTGGACCAGAGGGAAAACTACTTCAAACGCTTTGTTGTGCTTATAAACTAAATTTTGAATTCAAAAAGGTAATACAGTTTCAATATTTAAGTTAATTTTTACCACTTCTGACTAAAGTTCAAATTTTGAATAAAAAGTATTTGCAGGTATCAGAGTCTGTCAGTCAGTCTCTTGCTTTGGGTTAGTGTTAGAAGTGATAAATCAGGGTTAGGATTAGGGATTAGTTAGTGATAAAAGTGATTCTGATCCAATCAACGTGTGTTTATCTACATGTATTAAAGTGTCTATGGCTTTGAGTGAAATGAAGTGAAGTAAAGAAAGACAAAGAAAAGTTTGTACAACTTCCGCGCCTTCAGCTAACGTACTGCTGAACACATTATTACCAATATCTCTCCGTGTGTTTGTGTTCAGGCATCGCAGCAGCCACCATGTTCATGCCAGAGAAGCAGACGGAGGTATCGGAGACCCAGCTGAGGGTGGCGTTTGACGGTGACGCCGTCTTATTCTCTGATGAGTCAGAGCGCATCTTCAAGGCCCACGGCCTGGACAAGTTCTTCGAACACGAGAGGGCAAACGAGGACACGCTATTGGATCATGTGTGTAGTTTTTACTGGAAATGTCTAGGGGACAACTTCCCTCCTGAACAGTAGCTAATGTGCTGATGTACCTCAGGCTGAATAATCATAAGTGCAAATTGCATTTCACTCTTTCCAAGAAAGGATCAGGTTTGTTTTTGTTTTTTTTGTCATTTATTAAAAAAGTAAAACGTGGCTATAATAGAAACAGAGGCGACTAAAGGTAGGTGGGTTTTAAACCCTGATCTCCTCTGCAGTCTTCACACTGCCATTTCCACGTAGCCCTAATCACCTGTGAATAATTATGCAGATGTTCACGATATAATATCCATTTCATTAATTGATTATTCTATGAATAAATTATGCAAAATGATAAATTATATGATAGGATGATAAATGGTTTCAAAATGCTGTCAGTTGGTGTGTGATTCGGTCAGACAGCCAGCAATTTATAAACTCAGCTTGTGCAGGCTTCATACTGTGCTATATTAAAATAAAATGGTGCTAATTCAATCAAGGTTTGCTTGTGCCGCATGCACTTAAAGATGTGGCATGACAAAGCAATAACAACTAATGATGCATAAAATACACAAAACACGACACTGCAACACAAGGGAACACGTAATATCACCAGCTCTGCTTTATCATCATCTGTTCCCCTCCTGCAGGGTCCCCTGAAGGGCTTCCTGGAGGCACTGGGGAAGCTCCAGAAAAAGTTTTATGCTAAAGGCCACCGCCTGGACTGTCCCATCCGGACTTTCTTGGTGACAGCTCGTAGCGCAGCCAGTTCTGGGATTCGGGCACTGAAGACGCTCAGGGCCTGGGGCTTGGAGATCGACGAGGCCTTGTTCCTAGCAGGAGCACCGAAGGGCCCCATGCTGGAGAAGATCAGGCCGCACATCTACTTCGATGATCAGATGTTTCATGTGGAGGGAGCAGCACAGATGGGCACCATCGCTGCCCATGTGCCCTATGGCATTGCACAGAAACATAACCTCAAACAGAAAACCAGTGCGGGGAAGTAGACAGCAGGACTTCAGGTGCCAATGGTACAGTCATTCAGCCGGAAACGGAACAAGAGAAGAAGGATGGGATGGAGAAAGTTTGGAGAGTTTGCAAAGATGAACTTGTACTGTATTGTATGTGGAAATGCATCATTTCCACACTGTAGCATTTGTATTGTAAGTCTGTTTTATCAAACTGTCTCAGCTTAATGCTATCATCTTAGGAGTTAGACACAGGTCTGGATAGATGTCAGGTAGAGGTCTAGAACCTGAGATGATGTTTCAAAGCCTCAATATACTCAATACTGAAGTGTTTTGTCGGATCTGTCTTTATATGCAGGGGTGCACATAACTGTTTTGGTCTGGTTCTCCAGGGAGCACCTGTAGATGTTGCTTGGTATGCAGCACAGTTATCCTACTACCCTCCTGACTGCTCTCCTCACTATCTCCGTCTGTGGTAGGTGATGATGTAGTCCTACTTTTTTAAGTGGATGTGCATCAGGAATGGAAGGCAAGAGTCTGACAGGCAGGATCGGCACTTACTTGATGTGAAAATTCACATGCATCTACTTAATTAAAAAAGAAGGCTAAAAGCCACACAACAACTGATTACTAACATTAAAGGGGCTACCTGTAAGTTTTGCTATTGCTACATAACCAGTGTTAGCATTAACAGCTGTTTACTTACTAAGAAACTGTGCGAGTTCAGAATCAAACTTCATTGCTTTACTCTCTAAGAGCTGTCTCCAGAGGTGGAAAGCAACACCAATGTTAACTCTTGTCTCTATCACGTCTTTTCTTCCACTGAAGATAGCACGCTAACCAGCTAGCCCCTGCTAGTCTTGTCACTTTCCGATAGCGACTCACTGTAGCATCCAATCTGCCCCTGAAGACGTAGCGCTGCTCAGAGTGCGTATTATGACCTTTTGTCTTGTAAACCCCAATGTTGGCCGAAGTTATTTTCAGACGACAATCACCACCACCCACCCCAAGCAAGAAACTACATTCAGCAGCAGAGAAAACTTAAAAAATAGCCCCTTTAACACATTTGTCATAATCTTACCAGTAATGTGTGGAAAAATCCTAATGTTTCAGTCATTAACTGTGTCCCAAAAACGCCAAACCCAAAAGTGTTGGTACACAAAAACACCTCTTTTCCTATCATCTGCTGCGCATCCTTTATTTCCACCACGCTGCCCACCAGTTATGTGCACCCCTGTTTATATGGGAATTTCAAAAGGTGCTTGATTGCTGCTGTGACCTAACTCTGTTTCACTCACTACCACTCGTCTTCATAAAGATGACACCTCTTCAGTGTTTGCTGGAGGATACTGAATGAATAGATTCACTGACTCCTGTCCAAGTAAAGCACAGAGACTGAACTGTATGCTGTCGACAAATGAGCCATAAGAACAATGCAGTGATATTATAAGGTTTAAAGTTATAGTGTTGTGCTGTAGCATGAGAGTCATAATTTAAAGTTTAAGTGTCAATCGTTTCACAGAGTTTGTTTGGAACTATACAAACTGTATTGTATATTACTGAAGATAGCAATATAATCTACTGTTGTGTTAGTGCAGAACAAATAGATGAAGCCATAAGTTTCAGTTGGTGCCTTAGTTTCAACAAAGACACTATTTTCAGCCATGTGGAGCAGCACTTGGGTCCTCGACAACTGTTGGATGCAACGCCATTGAATTCAGTAAAGTAGAGTACAGACATTGATGATCGCCAGACAATGAAACCTCCAAAATTCACAATTTATCTGCATCGCCGTTAGCATGTTGGTGTTCTCAAAGCCCATCTGAGCCTATGTGCACCTGAGGCTAACAAAATACTTGGTAGACTGATTAAAGTCGATTGAGTTCTGTTCTGAAATGTTCCTAAAATATTGTTGCTCTTCATGTGTATAACAACTTGACTTTGCTCGCTCAGGCCAATAGTTTTACTCAACTCGTGGTAAGCAAAGTAAAGTTTTATACTCCATCCATATTACCATATCCAACAAAAATTTAAAGTTAATTAAAGTCTAGGGCCTAGCATGGCTTGTCTTGTTTAAAGATCCCATATTTTCCTCTTCTGTGTTTTATTTGAAGTGCTGATCCATCAGAAGATATATTTGTGGTTTTAAAAACCAAAAACCATCTCAATGTTGTTTTACATCTCCTCTCTCAGGCACAACAGGTCGGTGAGCCAATCAGAAGAGAGGATCTGAGCCTCGGGGGGGCAGTGACTGCTTTGTTGTGACATCACAAAGCTACAAAAGTCCTGACAGCCCGTTTGAAGGCTCAGTCTCTGAATATGAGCTGTGTGCATTTCTCTGTGGACTGAGCGCTTTGATACTTTCACAATATTAATATAGAACCTAGAATATAGAAACACAGATGTGATTTTACCGCCCTCTCCTGTATGCCAAGGCTAATACAAAGTTTTACACTGCTAAGATGGTGATTGATGTTGTAAAATGTACCCAATTTAACAGCATCTGGCAATCAATGCCCAATTGGTAATCAATAACTAATTATCAGTATGATTTATGTGCAATTGAAAAACATGAATTTTTCGTTCATTGGCAAAATGGCTGCGGTGGCCTTTTGAAAATGTCAGTGCACTTCACCTCGCTCTGTTACTGCTGGCAGGGCCCAGGAAATCTTCCACCTAGTGTATATTTAGCAACGCTTCATTACGCCTCATCAGGCTCCGGAGGACCACAGAGACGAGCATTTTCACAGCCAAAACACATAATTGAACAGATGCGTCTTTTGGCAGGCGTTTGCCCTAAAATGACGGCTGAGTTGTCGGAGGATGAAGTTTCAGCCGGGTGATCTAATCAGTCGGGGCGGTTTGGACTTTAGGGTGACATTCAGGAGAACATTAATGAAGCAATGTACGAACATTTCAACTACAAGTTTACGACGACTACAGCAAAAATGGCTTTGCAATAAGAAAATGTAAATGAACAATAACTAAATAAAAAAAATAAAAACATTACAGTGCTTGTATTTACTCATTAATGAAAACAGCCACAGACTGAATGACGTCTATAAAGAGGATAAACACAGAGGTCCTGTATGAGGAGTCACTGATGTGCACTCCTTCGGTCCACCATTAAGTGGCAGCACCAGAGTGATGAATGATCTGCTGCAGCAACTGGTCTTCAGTCATCGCATGTTGTTTTTATTCAGGATGAAAAATGATTAGCAGCTTCATCCACGTTAAAGTTACTTATATATATTTCTTCATTCCTTTCATATTTCTTCTCCCTTCACTCTAATATTTCACTCTCGTCGCACTGAGCAGAATCACATTACTACCCACACTTTCATTCCCCAATCCACATATCTATGATAAATGGGTTAATATTCCCAATCATTCAGAGCTGAATTGGATCTTCCCAGCAGAGTCTGGGTGATAAAAGCCAGAAAGCGCCAACATCCAGCGCTGGTCTACCTGGCACCGTATTGCTAACAACACCACAGGGACGGGCCCTGCTGGTAAACGCTGATGGATTGACATTGGTGTGGATTTTATAAGCTTTAAAACAGCAGCGAGATGATGTCTCCAGCAGCATACAGTGGCGTTGCAGGGGGCAGAGAGATGAGACCCTGCAAAGCCTATGCACGGTTCATAATGGCACACATGCGCAGGATGCCAGCTGTATCCATAAACTGGCAATAAGCATCATTGCGGATGGAGAGTAGTGAAAGAGAATGCCAGATTGAGACAGCGCCTGGGGACTGAGATGACCATAACAACTCGCAGTCAGTGGATAATTGCTGGAAGGAGCTCAAGTGAAGTACAGGAGGAAATTGCTGAGGTGTATTTTCATTTCATTCATCACAACTGCTTCTCTTCTTCAAAAATCAGGAGTGCAAAGGAAAAGAAACACAGCAGATTCTCCAGAAGAGAGGAGCAATTTCACAGATGAGGGATATGTTCCACTGACAAGAGATTGATGACCAAATGGGAGACGTTATGTAACAGCCCATAAGCTCAAATATAAGCTGTCTTACTGCCAGATGTGACCTACAGAGCAGAGGCTGAGCGGTGCTGGGGGGGGGGGGATAACAACACAATAAAGAAAGACAGAGCAAAAAGAGAGAGAGAGAGAGACAGATGGGCTTGCCCCAAAGACACAGATATGAGGAGTGTTGTTTTCCTTCTGCTCAGTTACAAAGCGGAGCGGCACCCGTGGAGGGAAAAGATGGGTGACTCACTCAGTCTTGGCAGAGCCGCTGGTCAGACTCAGTGGGACTCGTGTCCCGTGTGAGACCAGTAACACGATGTTTTTGATCTGATCACTTGTTTTTTGTCTGCCATACACGCCGTAGCTCCTTAAGCTCTGAGCACACACTTTTCTGAAAAGTGCTGCAAAGTTTTTAACGAGCTATTGAGCTGTCAACACCTTTCAGGAGGCTCCTCTCTCTCTCCCTCTCTCTCTCTCTCTGTCTCTCTCTCTCAAGTGTTACTCTCTAAAAGTGAAAAGGAAGCGGTGAGAGTTAATAACCTGGCTCGAGGATGTTAATTTAACATTTAAACCCTCCATCAGGTTTGTAATGTGCAGTATCCTTGTTGAAATCAATAGCCGCTTCAAAAAGTGTGTGTGTGTGTGAGTGTATTGGCCTTGGTATTCATTAACTCATCACAGACTGCATTTCAGAGAAGCAGCTGGTGACAGGAATGTAATGTGTGTGTGTGTGTGTGTGTCTTTATTTGGGCTATCTGTGTGTTAGGACTGAGGAGCTGAAATTACAACTCAACTCAAGAAACAAATAACAGCTGCTGTTGATTAAAGGATAAATCTGGTGCGTTTTTCATGTTGTGAACCAAGTGCCGTGACAAAACTCTAATGAACTCTAATGAACTTCGGGCGCTGTAGTTTATTTCGAGTTAATCCGTCCGTCCTGCTGCTGTAAATATTCACCAAATGTGCATTAATCCACTGTTAAAAGTGCGTTAGAGCTGAAAACTACAGCACCCAGCTGTTTTAGCAAATTACTAAGCTTTTAATTTTTTTTTAAATTGAAACAATATATTCATGAGCTTTTTATTATTATTATTATTATTTTTGTTATTTGTCTTTTTGTTATTTGCCATTATTGGATAGTGACAGGGAAAGAGAGCAGGAAATGACGTGCATGTTAATCACTCAGCTTCCACACTCCATTGGTTTTCTGGGTTGGTTTTTTGGGTTTTTTTTTTTAATGCATAATATAATCTTCATTAATCCCAGAGCCACAACGGGGGAAAACAAATTGATTAATTAAATCATTTCCATTTCATCAGATTTTTTATTGCAGATTTTAAAGAAACAAATAGTTGAGATTATGTAATCATATGACAAAAGACACTGTAAGGACCATTATTTTCTAACAAAAAAAGTGAGCCAGTAAGTTTTTAATAAGGCACTGAAAGCTCCAAAATGGTGTAATAGGTTACTGGCTCCCAGAACAAACTGTTTTACTGTCTGAGTCACAGACTTATTTCAGGCGTTTTAATCAGATTCTCAGTGTTCAACTGAAGGAACACCTTGTTCAATAGGTGAATCGTGAGCTCCCCTGCAGACCTCGTTTCTATGCACTTTCTGCCCCATTTTTAAAAATCACAGTAAAAAAAAAACACCGGCTACCAAACAACACCTACCTCCAAATATAATACAGTACTTATATGGAGGTGACCTGTGGCTGGAAACGTGTACCGACCTTTTCACATCCAGCACCGTCAGGGTGGAACTGACTGTGATAGGACCGCCGCTGCTGTGCCCTCAGGCTTTGTACAGTACCCTTCGAAAATCTGGTATTTAAAATGATAGGTTATGATGTGTTAGCGCAGCGGTGTGTGATGGGCTGCTGGAGAACGGTGGGAACACTTGACTTCAAGGTGGTGAAATAGAGACCTGGAGTGGAACAGAGCGATGATAAGAAAAACCCTCACCTGACACGAGTGTTATCAGCGAGAGGATATGACCAACGGCACAATCTCCTTAAAACACTTCCTCTTTCATGCTTATGTCTTTTTAAGTGGTTCAAAGTTTCCTCTAGCAGGATTCATCCCCCCATGTCGGTATCCATAGAAACAGATTAAGGCTATTCCTCAAGAGAGATAAGAGCTGAGATGGGAACACGAAAGTTGTAGTGCGTGTGTGTGTGTGTGTGTGTTTGAGGTAAGTAGTAATACATGGATTGGCCTTTACAAAATCTGTTTTGTCACCAATACATTTGTTTCCATGGCGACCTTATCCATTGTTGAGGAAGGAAGGGAAAAGATGCAAGAGGATAAAGGTTAAGAAGAAGAAGAAGAAGAAGAAGAAGGGGAAGAAGAAGAGGGTTTTTGAGAGCCACAGAATGGCAATGAAAGGAGGATGCGAAGGCAGACAGGAAGTGAAAAGTGGAAATTAGGAAAAGGCATATATTTACCGAACAGTAAATGTAAGTAAGTGTTTGAAGAACAGCAGCTTTACATTTGTTCAGATACATACAGGTATAGACAGTGTTGAGGCATCCGCAGGACCACCTACAAACACCTGAGGCGATTACAACACAGGCTGTGCAACAGACGTGTCACATGAAGTGTGTGTGCATATCCAGGAGGGGAACACCTCAGTGAAAGAGTGGTGAGGCATGTTGCTAAGCACTGACAGATCCACAGAGATCGAGGGGATAAAAGTGTGGGCAAATACAGGAATGAAGGGATGGAGGGAAGGAGAGAGCAGACGGACGCGCTGGCAGAGACGTTTTACTTCACAGAGCTTCATCAGATGGATTGATTTTTTTTTTTCTTCATACAACATATGAGCAGGGTTTAGCCGAGCCGGATTCAACCATATCCAACTCCACTACACATCACCAGTCAGAATCTGCCTGGATCAGACGGGCAAAGACGATTTATACACAAAAAATGACAAAACAACAACATTTTTACACATTTAAGGAAACACAAGAGAAGATGATTGAGACTATGATCCGCTGATTAGCTTAGTTTAAGAGCTAATCTGGTTCTGCTCAGACTTAAAAACTTCACCAGCACCTCTAGAGCTGGATAATTAACATGTTGTGTCTTGTTTGTTGTGGGAACCTGGCAACCTCACAATGACAACAAGATTCCTGGATGTGCCGCTGTCCTGCTCCTTGTCGAGACACAGTGTCCAACTCCCTGTAAAACATCTTGTTGTTACATCTGAGTTTGTGTAACAATTACTGAGCTTTAGAGGCGCTGCTTCGGGACGAGACACCAGTTCCAGCATGTTAACACCCCTTCGGATTGTAATGCAAAGACATACAACATGGTAACAGGTGAGAGAAGCCAGCCGTCGCCCTCTGCTTCTATAGTCGTTATGCTGAACTAAGCTAATCGACTCCCAGCTCTAGCTCAACACACGGACATGAAGGTGGTTGTTATTCTCATCTAACTCTCAGGAAAAAAAAAAAGCACATACGTTAGTGATGCATGTTGGGCTCTCTCATCCAAATCCACATGCTTGCATAAATCATCCACCCGCCACCGGAACTAATTATTTTCCACATTTAAGAGACCCGCACCCGATCACACGCCTCCTTTTTTGGTAACATTAAAACGGCAACAGGTATTTGCACTAAAGCCTGAACACAAGTCTGACATTAAAACTCTGAATGTCACTGCGACTTCCTGAACAAACACTTTAAAAGCTCATAATAACGTTTGGCTGCTGCCCAAAATACATAATAAATCATAATGGTTTCAGCAGTCCAAACGCTGAGTCTAATTTGTGCCGGAAGAAAAAATTAAGCTTAAAACATGTTCACATTTTAGAGAACGCAATTAATATTTTTCTCATACATTATATATTGTTTCACCCATCTGCTGTTAATCTGAATGTTAATTTTTTATGACCCCTGGATATAATATCACTAACATACGTGTGGTTCCGAAAATGTCAAACAACGACTGCAGAACAAAGAGGAAAGCATTAACTGTCGAGCAATGTAATTATTAAAGCAGATGTCATGAAATCAAATCATGTCAGCGTTATTGACTTAGTGTTATTTATAATTCCTCTCTGATGCACGCTGAGCAAATTAAACGTGACCACCGAGGAGTGAGAACAGTATCATTTGTATTTGTGTTTATAATTACACTTTTACTTTCCAACCGTGCCTCAATTATGCAAAGCAGACTTTAGAAACCAGTGTCCTCTAATGAATGCGTGCGGCCCGTTGAACCGCTGCCTCACAGAGGTGCAGCAAAACAAGAAAGGAGCAGCGAGCCGCACGCACACACAGTCGGAGCTATAATTTCTCCGGTTATATTTTGTTTCCTAGGTTTTTCTAAAGCGTCGTAGTGACACTTGAGCGAGTGACGCACGATTCATTGTTCGCCTGAATGTCTTTGACAAATGAAAATATGAATAAATTAAAGTGATGCACATGTGTTGTGCAGCTGCCTCTTGCCTAATTACTATATTTAGTATAACCTGAATTTTTAGTGTTTTCACATTAAGTTATTTGTAGCTGTGTTCGTAACTGGGCAAATCTGAATCTCTGAAAGTTTGAAAGTCACATTGATCATGTTTTTTTTTTTTTGTCTCAGTTTTGGAGGATTCCTGCAGCAAGGGTTGAAAAGAGCTGTGTATTATATTTAATGGTTAGATTTCAGTTAAGTTGTCAAGATAGAATTTATGTCCAGACCCACTGTGGAGACAGTAAGAGGCGATAATGTGAACTGATGAGTAACAGTCAAAGTAATATTATCCTTTTTTTGTCAGGTTCTTCCATCAGAGCCTCGACTCAGACTCTAAGAGGTAATAAGATGAATAAAATCTAATAGAAATGTTTGTTCTCATTGTTATGCAGCATTTTTTCCTCAGTCAGGATTGTAAAGACCACAGACACAGACTAATACATCACACATAATAAAAAAGATTTCTTTGTAAATCTAAAACATTTTATTCCATTTCTCAGTACATCAGTATGAAGTATTGTATTTCTGTATTTGTCTTTTTCATGCCGAGGTGACAAAACCTCTGATTCAAAATGTGACATTAGGGTCATAGAGAGAAAGGCTTTTTGCACCCAACAGCTATAATAATTAGTGTGACGGATGCAAGCTGGATAATAGCAGCTGATAGTTCACCGCACTGAGCGGCGATGGCTCCGACCTTTTATTCACACTAAGCAAAACTTTTCTTTGGAGACGGACTTTAAGTTAAATTTCCACCCTGTCACACAATGTTGAGTTTTTCCTTCCTGTTTAAATCATTTATTGTGTCATGACATGAACCTCAACAGGTATGGATGTTAGATAAATCACCAGTCATTCAATCAATCAATCAATATCGAGGTGCATCGGTGTGTATTGTGTATTACCGCCAACTGTTGATCAGAGGAACCACTGGCTGAACTATCTATTGCATGAACCCAGTGCAGTATTATCAAATGTTAGTTCGTCATTCTTACTGTTGTAATAATAGTTATACTGGAGTTTTTCTTTCATTACAGATTCTTCTTAAATCTCCTTTTTCAATGGTTGACTTGATTCCGTAATGACTCTGTTCATGACAGTGGAGTTGTCACCAGTGGCTCTTATCGCTCATCCAATTTCATGTCCCCCAGCCGCCCATTACAGTGTGTTCATTCAGTATCCATCAAGACAGAACGGACGCTACGGAAAATGAGACAACACAAAACAAGAAACCGACCAGTCTGAGTGGTGCATATGGAAATGTGAGGCAGCTGTTATTGGGTATAATGTCTGTCACTCCACTGTGTCTCCGACAGCTGCAGACAAACCTGCGTACGGTTATGTTGATGCAGAAATATAATTTTTGTTTATGCAGATAACCAGCACCATGATGTTCACTGTGTGACTTTTTTTTAAAAACCTCATTATGAATTTATAACTTATTGCATAACTGGTGGAGCAAAAGTGCTCATTTATTCATGTTTATATTCCTCTGACTTGTCATTTTCTCTGCATTGAGAGAATCTCCTGCAGTTACCATAGCAACACAACTAACTAATCTGGTTAAGACGGGTAAACCTGAAGTGCCTCGGCGAATGGGAACAGGCTTCCCTGGTTGATTGCACCCGTAGTTGTAATTTAATAAGAGTCTGCTAAATGTGATCTCACAAACTGTAGCAATGTAGAGAAGCCTCCGCGTTTGAGGTCTGACAACCCTTCGGTGAAATGAGTAGGCTACGATAGTATGGAGTCAATCAACACCTCCGTTAAGTGTGAAAAAAAAAAAAAAAAAGATATACCATCTGGTGTTGTGTGCTGAAACGCTGGCATATAACTCAGGCTAATTAAGCTTAAGTGGGCAGTGTCGCTTCGCTTTTCACTATCTGCTATGGGTTTTTTTTTTTTAGAGAGGAGCTAATTTCTTTGCTCATTCAATGTCTTGTCAATTAAATGTAGAGTTTTTCTTTTTCTCTAATGGCACAGGAAGGGATGGACCGTCCTCAGATGATCTAAAGCACTCTGAATTTGCTACAAAGCTTCATGCCAGCTCTGGTACAGTATATGGCTGCTATAATCATTGATCAAAGAGATAATGTTTCCACTAATGGATTTAATGTGCACAGATTAGCCGCAATAATCTATGTGTGTGTGTGTGTGTGTGTGTGTGTGTGTCTGTGTGTTTGTGTGGCCTGACAATTAGGGAGGAGGAGAACTACAGACTGGATTTCATATTTGAGCAATAAGAAGATACGGCCATTCACCAACTGTGTGACACCCTCAAACACACACATTTGGGGTGTGTCATAAATAAATGCGAGCCATTTACCATGCACAAGGGCGGCAAGCAATGGTACTAATTTCAGATTTTCATAGTGAGTGTTAACTTTAACCAGATCCAAACCAAAACTGAATGAGTTCGTCGTTGACCCACTCCCACCATCAAACAACATATCCTCCCTGGTGAAGCTAGCAGTGCCAGGACCATGACCAGGATCATTGTTGTGGGCCACATGTTGCTAGTTTATTGTGCACCAGAAAATACCCGAGAGCTGACTACAAACACTTGCCACTGTTGAGTCTGTATATGTGAACAAGGCGTAATACCATAAATTAAAGGTTTGACTTAAAGGTCTGACTTTCTCAGCCCATCTGTGGCATCTGCTGCAGCCCCTCTTCCTCTACTGGAGATGTGCTTTTGTAAAACCAGGTGACAAATGTTTGTTTTTGTTTTTTTTTTTAAAGTAAAGGCTAAAGGCTTCAGAAACAGATCAGCACTGTGGTTTTTAGCAAACATTTCTCTAACAGGAGCACCGTCTACCATTGTCTATTTGTTGGGGACTGTTAGCTCTGGCGCTCTGGTGGGTGTTTCCAGCTGCAGGAGGGTGTGTATGTTCAACATAGTGAGCGGACATGTCAGCCTGTGCAACAGTGCGGCTCATTAATGTGTTTTTAATAGGGTCTGGACGACAGTGGAGCTGTGTGGCTCAGAGGAATAAGATACATCAGGCTTTAATACGAAGACGATACTTAGTGGGTTTAGTTCCTTGTTGGTTTTGTGCATCTCACTGGATTTAGATGTCAACAAGAAAAATATTGAAAATCAGCACATTTATTTGTACTTGACTTTACAGCAACAACCTCCATCTATCACTGTTCACTTAAACTGAATTCCCAGTGCAGATACAACACAAACACTGACAAAAATACTCTGTTTGGTGAGTTTTACTCATCTTACTATCATTTTGACGACATTTGCTCTTCACATAGATAAAAGTACAAGATGTAGCGTGCACACACACACACACACACACACACACACACACACACACAGTCAGTGGTATGAGTCACAGAGCAGCAGGAGCATACAGATTGCAGATAGTAAGAGGGATATTGAAGAGCACTCAGATTTAGATAGTGTTAATTTGCAGAAAGACTAGAGGTGTAGAGATTAAGAGAATTAGAAAAATAAGAGTGGAAAAAGAGAACAGAGAGGAACAGATTGTTAAAGCTGTGACAGTGTGTTTCCTCTGTCCTGTAGAACTGGATGCCGTTTTATCCCAACCAGGCAGATGAAGCAGCAAGCTGTCACTCCAACGATGACCAGTACAACCCACCAGCCACACACATTCATTCATTTACATGAGCATTCACATTCAAGCTGTAGACACACACACACACACACACACACACACACAACCTCGTGTACACCTTGCTCCATCACTGCCACACTGCGTCTCTCTCTCCCTGAGGGCTGCAGCACAGGGATCCAATCATGACTGATGGCCTGTCACACACATGACAACGCACTCGGCAAACGAGCAAACACACAGCTGTGCTGTAAGCACACACGCAAACACACCCGCTCCCTACCTTATTGAGGTCAGCGAGGTCTCGGCAGAGTGTGCGCCTGTCGAGCTGGAAATGGGCTGCGGGTGTGAACCGGTGCTCAGGTTGTGGATACGGTTTCATGCTGCAACTTTCTACAGGCGCTCAGTCGTGTTTTTTTTAACATTTTCTGCTGCTGTCTTTTTACAGATCGTCTGGTTTTTGAAAGATCAAAGTCATTTCACATCAAGGATAAAATCAATGTAATGAATTCACAATCACTATAATGACGCACCCTTCAGGACTCGCTTTCATGTTTGCTGTTCCGAACACTCTGTCTTGATGTGCTGTGTTTTAGTTCGACACAGACAGAACCTGAAACTTCATCAACGGAAAATTTAAGTAAACAAACACCAGACCAGCTTCAGTATTTTATGTTCCTCAATAACAGTATCTGTACTTCAGGCTGTTCATACTAAACACATCTGCAACAGATTTACTGTCGGCATCTTTGATTGGTTCGTCTACAGTATTGTTCATCATGAAGCTAAAGTGTTATTAACCATAACCAACAAGTCAAAGAGCCGGTTACTTGATGAAAAGATTGTGGTGTTGGTAATATAACTTTAAAAAGTCAATGTTGTCTTGAAGCACGAGATGAGACAGGTTAATATTTATGCAAGGCTACAATACTTCACGAGATACAACCATCCCCGCAACATGTTCCTGAGGTTTACTTTTCACATTCTAAGACAAATCTCCAGTTTCTATTAAATATTGAAACCTTTGTGATTTTAAAGTTTAACAGTGATTACATTGTGAGCACAGAAAAAAAGGGAAACTACAGCTCGACACAGATTACCTACATCATCGTAACTCGGTTTCACCCATCTCCGTAAAATTCACCCGCTCTCTCTTCTCTAGAGATTCGGTGTCTCACCTATTTTTCACACATAACGTGCAGCAGAAGTTGACAGGGAAAAGACCTGTTGACATTCGTAATGACATCACATCAGCAACATTACATAAAACTGACACCTTCCACTATAGTTTCGATATCTAGGCTGAATCTGAATATGACACAGACGTGAAAAAAATATATAAATATTCAACTTTTTAACCATTTTGTCTGAGCTAAACAAGGCGACAACACAGGTATCTGAATTGTTATCTCTGTTGTTTGCCAAGTTCCAAGTTCCTCTAGATGAAAAACATCCCAGCGTTGGTTTATAGCAAGAAACTGTGTTGAAATAAATTATCAATAGCTGAGTGACAACAAAAAGAGTTGCACTGGTCCAACGAGGACCAAGTTGTCAAATCCAACAACGCTCAATACAGACATGAAAGCAGACAAACTAGGTTACACTGCAGCTCCTTAAAAACAGCCAGTATTCCTTAGTTAAAAAAACAAACAAACATGTAAATTGCAACAAAAACAATAAGCTTCTGAGGCCATCCTATATGCCGTGTATGAATCCAAACAATACGTGTCAGTGGTGAACTGCGGCGCCTCTTGCAGCATGAGGCTTCAGTATCGAACGCCTCTTGTCGCAGGAGGGAAAAGAGTGTGTGTTCGTGTTTGTCCTGTTGTCCATTAGCCAGTCGGCCATGATGCTCATTCTACCTAGGCGGTTGAACGCACAGGTGGAGCACACCTTGATAATCGCTAGCATGCACTCAGGGTCCATATGTGCACATCGATCAGCCGCGTGTTCAATATGTGCCCCGTGCAATGCGCAGGCTTGTGGAGTTACTGTACAACCTAAAGGCTCAGGTGCAGCGGAGGTTTAGAAACTAGAAATATTGGTATTTTTCCAACAGCTGCTGAACATAGTTTATGTTTTTCTTCTCATATTTCCAAGTGTTGCATAAGTTTAGTTAAATACGTATTTCATATTTTATATTTAATCAATCAAGAGCAGCTTGTTGAATTGCAGAAGCAGAAATTCAAAATGAAAAAGTAAGTGCGTTCCTGTTGTTGAATGTCAGAACTAGTGTGAAATATGATCAGAGCTCGTAAATATGCTACATGTTTACCAGCAGTCAATACCAGGGGGGAGCGGTGCAGATAAAGAACTAATATTTTATCAGCACAACATTGTCTGAGGAAATGAGGTTCGAGGTTTTCCCATATTTATTTTTTCTTTTGTGTTTTTAGTTTTGTTCCCTTTTATCTGTCACTGTGTTGCTGAATATACTGGAAAAAAACTGGAGAACATTAATAAGATGTTATATTGTTTTCACCTCCTGTCACAAGATTCTCCAAAAAAAACTTATCTGACAAAAAAAATAAAAAAATAAAAAATGAAGCAGCTTTTCACTGGTTCTCCTCACACCTCAACTTAATGTCTCCCCATTTTCACTTATCAACCGGCTCCTGGCTGTCGTTTCATATTCAGCTTCAGGAAAGCAAATCGGCCCAATTCCTCCGCTGTGAGAAGCCTTAGAAAAACAAGCCACCATTAAAGTATCTCTTAAAGTGAGCAGCCAATCTACAAACCCACAGTAGTTTCAAATTCACGTCTATTGTTTTTATTGGCACACTATTTAATATTCATAATTGTTTCCACTGTATAGTTTTACTTTCATTTTTTATTCACTCATACCATACAATACATTGTAATGTCACTGCAGAGCTTTAGTGCAAAGTAAAAGCCAGATGCTAACTAGTCATTTAGCTCATTATGTGTTTTTTTAGCATCGTTTGACTCATTTTTTTCCTTTAATTTCTTTTAATCTGCATTTGTAAAGTGGAGCGGCGGCGGCGGCGGGAAGGCATCCCCACCCTCAGTCAGTGGATGTTATAGGCCTCTAATCTTTTGAAACATAATCCTTTATTTTCGATATTTATTTCCACGGCTCTCGACTCTCCGAGCTCTGATTCAGTTGACAGAGAAGTAATGTGGCAGCTTTTCGTTCTCCCCCCTTCTCCCACCGCTGGCCAGATGTGTACAGACTAAAATAATATGCCAAAAAATGTTCCCTGTTGATATGTACTGAATATTACAATAATTTATGCTAAAGGCGTTGAACATCAAAGTGAGCTGAGCTGAATAAGACACAATCAACCCCTTGAACTTAACTGCGTCATGTTCATACATGTTCATGTTCCATACCTTCGTCAAGATGAGTTTTATACTGTTTATTAAACAACCACAGGTACTCACCAGCTAATTGTTGTACTTGTGCTTGAATACTTAAAAGAAAAATGTCGGAGCCCTACTCAACCCTCTTTGTCTGAGTCCTGCCGTACAAGTAAGCAGGTAAACAGTGTGGAACCAAACCCATGTGCCCACTAACCAAACCCCCCCCCCCCCCCCCCCCCCCCTCTTCCCCACATGACGCACCGACAGTCCCCCGGGAGAACATACCAGACGTGTTGTTCGAAACCTACCTGGCAACAGTCGGAGTCATTTAGCCTCCTCTGCTCCCTGCTGCACTTATCGCAACAGATTACACAAACGGCGGTGGAAACCTCACTCAGCCCCGCAGCCTGTGGCAACGATTCTCTCGATGGCCCTTCAAAAACAGAGAGAAGCGGCGCTCTCGACAATATACCAGCGCTTATTTTGCTGCTCAGTCAGTCGTCGTTATAGTTTGTTTGAAGGAGCTGTTCAGTTCAGAAAAAGAAATGTCCGTGTTAATTGTATCTGTACACAATAAGCAGAATGTCACCCTACTTGTCTGCACTTCAAATTTGTGTTTGTGACACACTCTTCAAAACACTCTCGCTGGCAGTCGACTGTTTTATAGAACGTTTGGCCTCAGATCACCCTCTTCACCATGGACCATGAGCACATTAAATTATATAATATAATATATAATAAAATAATATATAAAGTCACAAGCAAGCTGTGATGTTATAGCACCTGCCTGCTGCTCTACCATAGTTAAGGAGAAGTGCTTTGTTCTGTTGCTCACTTATAGAAAAGAGATCTCTAACCTGCTGAATAAAACACAAGCCTCTGGGCACTAAATGTCTCAGCGCTGTCACATCACACGCAGTACTGGACAAATGATGTGTTGTTATGTCTTGGGGTAATTAATGAACTCAACACTAAAGCATGCAGCTACACCACTACTAACAGGCTGCAACATATACTGAGTGCTATGAGCTACTTAAAGCCAAGGAGAGGATGTGGGTCATACCCGAAACCAAAGTGAGTCCTCTTGTGCGTTGCCAAGCGTGTAGTGACGGGTCACAGCATGACATCGGGGTCGGTTCATTAGGTTAATATATAACCACTGACAGAACCAAATTACTTCTGGGATGAGGGTTTTATTCATTGTTCATCATGGATTCAACAAACAGTGTCATCACCTCCTTAATGATCGGCAAACAGCTCTTAGTTACCACTCACATCCTAAACCAAGTCATTTCTGAGTAGCCCAGCCTGAAGGTAGTATTAGTTTATGTCATGCCTGGCTGAGACATCTAGTATTAATCTGAATGAAAGAGAGTAAACAGCCTGATTCAAAAGGCGAATAAGGTTGGTGGAAAATGTACATGAATAAAGTCAAACTTCAAATCAAATTTCAAATCAAGCTAACTGCAGCTTTCAGTTTGAGTTTTACTAATCAACATAAAGCAACACGTTCTCTGCATCACTGTTGAAAAGCTGTCTTGCCCCTGCCGTTACATCAATGGTGACCACATGCCTTCATAACCATCCTCCCGGCAGCCCAGCCCCTTCCCCAGCGCAACAGCGCTGCTATATTTAGATCCAGGACCCAGAATACAGTAGCCAAGTAATCACCCTCATCCTGTGTGAGTGATGAACTGCTCCCAGACTCCCTCTAAGGCTCTGCAGGGGGCTGAGGAGCCTCTGCCAAACACCACGGTGATCTGTATCAGCTGCCACATTAACAGTAACACAGACTTTCATTTTAGTGTCTGCAATCAGACTCACAAACGTGCACAGGTCCCCAGGGCTGTGAGCGAAACAATCAGAAACACGGTTATAGGTGAGCATGTAAACACACACACTCTCACTGGGCGAGGTTCATACACGCAGAGATGGCTGACTGTGATGTTCTAATGTAAATAAATTTTACCTTGACATGACTATATGCCTATACTGGGGGTAAGGTCACAAACATTCACGTTAATTAATACATAATGATAATACAATATAATACAGGAGATATCTCAATCTGAGAAGCTGGAAACAGATCTATAATGGTGTGAAACCAGTAATGGGGAATGTAGAAATTCTTCCCCTTTAAGATGACTCAAGGTCTCAATTTACCCAAACTTGGTTACCACGGTAACAGTCCCCTCCTCTTTCTCACTCTCTCTCACTCTCTCTCTCTCCATCTCCAATCTATTTTAATTAAAGTGTGCGAGATGCCAAAGGCCAGTCAGTCTGTCTAGTCGCTGCCTCCCCAACTCTGTCCTGTCATGTTTGCTGTGACTCACACAGACATTTCCACTCCATCATTCCTGTGTGTGTACACCATTTCCCTTTGTTTACCCCCCCACCCCCACCCCGCGCTCCGAATCATCCATTTTTTAACAGTACCCTCCTCCGCCACAGGTTACCGTAGACTGAACTATTGCGCAATTCAACATCAGAAAACTTCTGGTAAAAAAAAGTTGCATTTTCCAACTTTTACCCTCTTTCATTTTTCTTCCTTGAGGCTCAACGCTGAAGTCAAACTTTTCTTGGAAGAAATGAAACAATTGGAAATGATGAATCCACATATTTGTGCAGCCTCTTCTCTTGTGTGCTCTTCCAACACAGATTACAGTAAAACAAGAAAAATCCTTCACTTCAAGTTCAATTTTGGTGGAAAAAAGACATAAGGCTAAGTTGTTCATATAATGAATATTTGACTTTTCATACTTTCATCGAGTCTATAAAATGAAATGTTAAAAACTAGTGACAACAATCATGACGCCCAGTGGCTCGTTCTGTCCAACAAACAGTCTACAGTGTTTAAATACAGAAAAGCAACAAATTCGACAATTTAAGTGGTAAATATTCAGCATTTTAGCTTGATGAATGTTATGGTTGTACTAATTTAAATTTTGACTACCTGGGAGCACCAAGACTAGCTACAAAACAAACAAAAAAACACAAACAAACACATATCTAACAACTTATCGCCTTATAAAAGTAGTTATGGCTGACAGCTAACAATCTATTTACATCCAGCAGATATAATGCCGCAATGAGAAGCGCATTATGTAATTTTACCCAGTGATAATAGACAGATTTTAGATCAATTTGATCAATTTTCTGTCTGTTCAGTTAATCCATTGTTCATTTACTTGATTTAGCAGCTTCTTATTTTGTGTTTGGATGCAGATCTAAACTATTTACATAGTTTATGAAGCACTCCTGGTACTTTTCCTCTGTCTCATTCCCTCAGCTGCAGTCACTTAACCTACTCTATTCTCACAATCTTGTTTAAATACTAAAACCAAAGCACAAATTAAAGGAAGAATAAACCCTTAATTGACACCCAGAGCATGAATGTAAGCTGATTATGATAATCATATGTGCAAAACAAACTGTGTTTTGCTTTCTAACAACATGCCGTCCCCTCCGCCCGCCCCCCCGCCCCCCCGCCCCACATCCCTGGAGGTAAGATCGGAGGAATTAGATATCAGACCACTCATCTGTCACATCTCATTCTTTACGCAAGTGAATTCCAGCTAATTAATGTGCAGAGAGAGCAACTCAGAAACATTTGACCTCCTCCAGCTTAAAAATAAGTCCCACAATCCTTTGGGCTGGCAGACCTGCGCAACGAGATGTCCCGATTTCCAGCGCATAAGTGTGTGTGATAATTACTGCAGTGCAGAGGCTAATTGGGCCAATGCATATTAATTCATTAAAATGTCTCCCTGCTGGTATCCTCTTCAAATCTGGGCCTCATCTGTTGGAAGGGTAGGTGTCCTCGCAGGTTCCTGAGAGAGATCCCAAGGATTTATTCTCAGTTAATGTCCACAGATATCAAGATGTCTGTCAGAGCCGAGCACGGATATTCAGAGGTGCGTTCTACTGTACAATCGCCTCGTCTTTCTGACACCATTTATTCTCTTTCCTTTCTGCAATTGAGACTTCTTTGATAACTGATGCTCACATGGTTAAAGGTCCTTGAGCTTTGTTATGATCAGTGTATGTGTGGGTGCATGTGTGTAAGAGAAACAAAACTAAAGGTTACAAGGGCCCATAGGGACTATTGTTGGGGCCTGGATTGAGAATGGTTGCCATAGCAAACTGCTTAGTATTGACTTCTGGCAAAGACTGAGATCCTCTGGTTTTTGTCTGATCCGTATCCCGCGTGTGTGTGTGTGCGTGTGTGTGTGTATGTGTGCGTGTGCATGTGTGTGCGTGTGTAACTGTGTATTTTTAAGCTGTTCATCTGAGAAAGCCTTTTATTACATGTTAAATGAACCAAATGAGGAGATAGCAATCAGCTAAAAGGCAAAATGAGCTTCTGCACAGCAACAGTGAATACAATAGAGGCAGGCTGTGACCTTAAGCCATGGTGAGTATATGAGTGTGTGTGTGTACGTATGTGTGCGTGTGTGTGTACAGCCTACCTGAGGCCATATTACGTATATGCACCAAGGGATGGATACAGAAAGTAAAGCGCCATCGACAAATTATCCATAGATAGCACCAACTATCAAACTGGAACATCATCAGTCACAATATGTCTTTTTTGCTTTGTGAAATTCTTTGTTATTCATTAGAAGAATACATAATTGAAGCCGTAGGTGCAAAGGCTATTTTCTAGAATGGAAGAAGAGGGTGGAAAAAAAATCAAATTATGGCTAATCAACGGCCTAATAGAGCATTTGAAAAGGAGCTGAAAAGACACTGAGGAAATGTAGATAAATGGGGAGAGAGCGAAAGTGAAAGGGTGAGGCAGAGGCGTACAGTATGATGGAGTCGTGACAGAGGAAACGAGCAGAATGTCTGACCGGGTGGTTTATGGCGGTGGGAGAACGGGGTGATGATGAGGGGAAAAGGCAAACCAAGTTGAAGAGTGGAGAGAGGAGGAGGGGGTGGAGGAAGGAGCACTGGGTGCCTCAGCAGGGGCATGAAAATGAGTTACTGCCTCACCCCGTTATTACTGTAAAGAGGGAACAGAGAGGAGAGAAGACATGAACGGTATTCCACATGTTCTCTACCAGCTGCTCTTCACTGAAACTATATGACATTTACATTAAGTGAAATATTTAAATCCAAAGGAAATCCATCTTGCTAAATCCATCCTATCAGTCAGTTCCCACCCCCTTCATTCAGAGTCAGATTCTACCCTCTGGCTCACGGTTCAGACTTCCCCCTGTACAGAGCAACAGAAACAGGCACTCATTCATTCCCACCACCATTTCCCTCATGAACTCAGACGGCGACGGCGGGAGGATAGCATAGCATAGGATGGTGAGATTGAGATTTATATATAGATATGCATATAATCTGTTACGCACACAGACTTACATATCCATACTGTTTTTTATACAGGTGACATGTTGATCTTGTAAAGGATGTCACTGCACTTTATTGCAGTGACTTTACTTAGTCTTTTAAGTTTATTTTATCATCTTGCATCTGTATTTTAAATTGTTTTGTATTAACGTCTTGCTGCAAAACCATTTGCCCCCAGGGACAAATAAAACTGAAGCTGTAATAGGAAGGAGTCAAAGGTTACATTCAGATTTTAAGTATTGAATTTGGGATAATAATACTAGCATCAAGCCTGAGGGGGGTATAGGACAAATTGGATGGATATTTTTTGGAATAGTCATTTCTGTTTTGTTTTTGTTTAAATGCCAAAACCGAACAGTAGCTAAACAATCTGAGAGCGCTGTCAGTATCTCCCAACAGGATGGGAATATAAATCTGGGTGTCATCATCAGGTTTAAAGAAATTTACATGCACTCCATGAAGGGTGTTGTCAAATAGGATTGTATAAGATAAAAAAAACAAAGCAGTGGTCCGAAAAAAGAGCAGAAAAGATGACAAGGAAACGTTGCTGTAAACAAAAGTTACACACAACATGCATGAAACCATCCGTGCAGAGGAGACGATGAACACACCTCCCACATCTCAACAATACTGGTACAACAGTGTAAAAGAAACTGCAAATTTTGGAGAAGTATGTTCCAGGTTATGTGTTACTTTGTGATAAAAAAATAAATTAAAAAAATCAGATCTATCCCTTTAAGTTTGAGCCACAGTGTGAATTCAGTGTAAAGAGTGGAGAAAGAGATAAAGGCATAAACATTACAAAAACTCAGGAGGGAAGGGAACAGAATGTAGGTCGACTGAAGTGAAAGGGGAAAACTGTACTGTAACTGAAAGCCATACTTTTTAAATAGACATGAGGGAAGAGATAAGGAACGAGGAGGCAAAAGAAATAATCAGTGATCAGATTAGCAGCAGGTCAAGCAGGCGTTCACTCTTTCCTCAGATCTCTCCTTCGCTCAGTGTGGAGTCACTACTCTCTCCAGCTCTCTCCAGCTCTCTCCAGCATCCAGCGCAGCCCCCATGTTCCCACTAACATATTCTGGCAGCATTCCTAATGGCACTCCTCATAACCCTCCTAAAAAACACTCACAGGGAAGAGACTGAAACTTTGAAGAGAGGCACCGAGAATTTAAGGGCCTGCCACCGTAATTATTTGATGTTGCAGTGAGCACAGCCCAGAATTTTTTTATTTTTTTCCTTCATCTTTAATGGTGCCACTTGGGAACGCACTCAGGCAAAGTGTGCATTACTGCCTATCTATAATTGATGTGTCACATTCACCACACAAAAAAGTGTAAAGGGATACGCCACACACTCCAGATTGAAATGAAGGCATTCTGTAGCTCAGGCACACACACACACACACACACACACACACACACACACAAACACACACACTGTATATTCTACTGTATATTTTCCATTCACTGCCTTTATTTTATCAAGCCCAACTATAACTCTTACTTCTTAGAGCACAACTGTAATCCCAACTCTTAACCAAACCTCCTTACAATGTATAGCAGCTTTAAAGGTAAGAAATGCTCCAGGAAGTTTCCAACCCCATAGCGCCTAATGACTATAAGCTGCTCGTACTAATATGGTACAAACACTGTTAATGTATCTTTTCCATTCACTGTCTCTATTTCCAATAAGCCCACCTTTAACTCTTGCCTCTTCTCTTCTCAATCTTAACCAAACCTCAGTGTAATTTTGAGCAATTATAGATAAAGGTGCCATAAGAATTTTATAACCCCATAGCACAAAATCATTTTGTGCTGATACAGTTGTGCATGCACTGTATACCAATAACTCACTGTTTACTGAGAATTCTGGCTTTCAAAACTGGTTTTCCGTTGCAGACTTTGTTGGGGCATCTAAAATATTTTAGAAAGGACTGAGATAGGAGAAGAAGAGATGAAATTGGAAAGGTTCAAGATTGAATTTGAACCCAAAGGTTTCCTCTACTTACAGAAAGCTGACACTAAGGTCAATAGGACCATCAGCTTTTTAGATACACAAAGTTTACAATACAAAAAAGGATGCATTAGGAGTAATTAAAATATTAATTGTAATATGTGACCAATTCAAAATTTGACCCAGGGAAATTCAGATGTACCTCTGTTGCTTTATGGGGCTTGTCAACATTTCATATGAATTTTTGTGTTGACACTCCTCTAGTCTCATTTCTCTGAGCCGGTTTATGACATTTACAAACTGATTTTGTGATTTTGAAATTGTAGGCTGTGGCTCAGGAGGTAGAGCAGTGGCTGTAGTGTAAGGCGCTTTATGAGTTGTCTATGAGACTAGAAAAGTGTTATATTAGTCCATTTACCATGATTCTGTTTGTTGTTGTTATTATTGTTCAAGTTGTTTGCCACTACAGAAAAGGATAGGAGGTTTATCTTTGGACAGTTTTAATATCTAGTTCAAAATCCTGCCAGAAGAAGTCAACTGAATCTGCTGTTTAAGACTTAAAAACCAAATCCAATAACATTTGGACCTTGACTTGTTTATATATCCAGTTCGTGAATGTCAAATAAAATGTGAAGCTTGTAGTCTGTAATTTGCTGCTCACTTTGAACAAAGTGCAGACTGAAGGTGTCTGAGACAAGATTTTATTTGAAGTCAAATGTTTAATTAGGGTTAGGATTAGTCAGTGTGTAAAAAACAACCAATACTTACTCAACCTCAGCATCGGAACACTTAATGATATGAGGATGAGACAAAACTATAGAAGCTTTAATAATGCAGTGACGGTGATAATTAATAAAGACCACTGATTATTCTGAAAAATAAACACGATGGGCAAGAAATGTGACTGTATCAGTAACATCCAAAGTAAATCCTCCACAAATGTTCCACAAAATCTACATAGTTATTTAGTTTATTGTCATAAATATCACATACAGTGGCTTCTAAAACTTTTCAAACCCCTTCGCTTTTTGAAAAACTTTTATTATTTTATTGATTTAATTTTGAATGCATAAAACTGCAATTTTGCCAAACAATCATCACACAATAATAATAACAAGAATGAAAGATGGATTTTTTTTTTTTTTTTTTTTTGCAAATTCCTTAAAAATTAAAAGCTAAAATCTCTCATTTACAGAGTAGATTAAAGGGCAAAATGGAAAATGAATCCATCTGAAATTAAATCTACAACACAAATAAAGTGTGTAAAAAGTAAGGGGGTCTGAATACTTTCTGAAACAACCGTATATGAAATAAGTTTACACAATCAAAATTAAATATTCCATTTAAAATACAATTATGTCAGCACATAAATAAAATGACTAAACATGGATCCTGTTATTCTAGTTCTGTTTGTGTGACTGACTCCTGCCCCAGGCCACAAGTACAAGGTATAACCAGTCATTAATAGCAGCACGTTGCTAACTCAAGTATTTCCAGTGACTTTAAAAATACAATTTGCACCATTTGTTATATCACTGTGCTGACTGATGATGTATCTGGCTCAGACCTTAAATTAACTCCTCTTCATCTGTGTAAGAGCTTTTGATTATTCTAAAAATAATTGTGTAAGACCACACACACACATACACACACACACACACACACACACACACACACACACACACACACACACACACACACACACACACACACACACACACACACACCCAAACTAGGAACATATAATCCAGCAGAATCCTAGAAAGTGGGAGTACAGTCTTTGCACTGTCTGGGCTGGTTGGCATTGTTAGCGCAGGCCTATTTTGGCGGGGTGATTATGGGAGAGGCCAAACGTTGCCTGGGCAACAGACAACTGCATCCAGCCGGCAACACACGCACACTTTCTAAATGAGGAAAATTCATCAAGGGAGTTGTCTTGTATACACACTGACACAACAGCACAAAGTAATCCCTTTATCCTAACACACTCATAAACAAACACACACACACACACACACACACACAGACATTACTCGTGTGGAGTGTGATGTGTGTGATCAACTGTCCACAACAGTGCTAATGAGTTGCTATTGTAAGATGCAGCTGTGTGACCCGTCCCTGACTCTCTACCACACAGCTACAGGCGGATTATGCTAATGCACATACTTAAAACAGGGATATGACGACAGTGAGTTATTTTAATATGCTTTGTTGCTTTATGGGACGCATTGATTACATCGAGAAAGTTGCTGCTTTTTCGCTAGTGGCTGTTTCACGCTAGTCTGAGCCAAAACGGCCTCATGTGCTTGTTGCTGATATTGGTTTTGTTTTATTTGGGCTGGTAAAAGCTTGAAATTCAGAAAGAGAATGGCAGGGGGAGCAGTAAAAAAGGTAAAACAGCCAATTCTGGCTGTAATCTGTTTATTAAACCGTCCAGACTAAAATCCAAATTCTCATTACTCACTGCAACTTCAATCACACTGATGCAACAAATAAAAAAGAAACCCTCAATTAATTTGAATGAAAAAGTCAAGTTGCTGTTTTGCTGCTTATGGATTACACATAGTTTTCATCAGCACCATTCTCCTTATTTGTATTGCTGGTACGTTGGCAGGTATGACTCAGTGTAGGGCTTATCTTACCCACCCCAGTAGCTGCACTAGAGTAATCAAACTTACCCAAAGTCAAAATCCATTTATGGCAGATGTGTAATACCTTACTTCCACTTACACCAGAAAATAAATTAACCTCTATAAATTACAAAAAGAGGAAAAACAATAGTAAAAGCACTGTGCTGTGTCTGGATGATGTATGGTTTCCCTTAACTCTCTGAACAACCATACACAACATGCAGCATATTGTAATTTATAATCCTCTCGTTATTCAGATCCTTATTCTTGATAATATTTATCATTATTATAATTCATATTAGTCAAATGAGAAACATCTGAAGAGAGCACTTGGCACACGCATGGGAACATTTGTGTTTCATCAATTTACTTTTCCAGTATTTTATTTGAAGTATTGATCCATTAGAAGATATATTTGTGGTTTTAAGAACCAAAAACCATCTTGGTGTAGTTTTACATCTCCTCTCTCAGGCTTCTCTCTGCAGCTCTAGTAACAACAGGTCAGTGAGCCAATCAGAGGAGAGGAGGCTCTGGGCCTCTTCTTATTGGCTGACTGTTTTCTGAGTGACAGAATAAAAATATAGCAGATTTCAGGTAAAACACTCAGGGGAAACAAATCCTGCAAGGTTGGGTGGTGGGTCCAGGTGGGCGGGGCTTGGGGCATGGTTGAGAGTGGGGAATGGTTTGTTGTGACATCACAATGTTCCAGAAGTCCTGGCGGCTCATTTTAAGGCTCAGTTTCTGAATACAGGCTGTGTGCATTTCTCTGTGGACTGAGGCTTTGATACTTTCACAGTATTAATATAGAACCTAGACCTGATCTATAATCAATAAAGACATGGACATCTACCCATAAGACAGTTACCTTTGAAATTTTATTTCAGTGTTATCATATCTCAATCATACTTTTCATCCAACAAATCCTCCAAATGACAAAATGATTTGTAACTTTTGTCAATGCCTTCCCATATAATTGTTTTGAGATCTGGCGTCACTATATATAATATAATTTGTCAGTGGCAGTCAACAGGTATAAATCGAGTTACGTGGTTAAGGTATGGTTATAGGTTTAAGCACAAGAAGCACTTGGTTAGGGTGAGGGAGAGGTGAGTTAAAGTTAGAGAATGATCATCTTCATGGTTTAACACAAACATCAGCAGACAGCAGTCTCTCATGTCAAAGTCCAGCACCTTGTTGATTTACCCACGGTCCATTTCTCTATAACAAACCCTCAAACGACTTCCACCTTATCTCCTGAGAGACAAGAGTCAGAGCTCACGTGGCGGCTGATGCTGTTGTTTTCCTTGGGAGGACAGTCTCCACCGACAGTTATCAGCACACTGCATACATAATGATGTTTTGGGTTATTTTTTGCTGTTTGAAACATGTGGTGCACAGCAGAGGCTAAACTGACCATTACCTTCTCTCTGTGTGAACGGTGTGTGTGTGTGTGTGTGTGTGTGTGTGTGTGTGTGTGATTTCTTCACATAATAATGAAACAGAATCTACCTGAGCAAACTTTAATATCTTCCACACTGTGTTGGTAATTTATTTGTGCTGGTGCTCAAATTACTTACAATAACCTCTGTGTGTCTGTTTGTCTATTTCATGTATAAACTTAATGTTATGCTGCCAAGAATTCAAACAGCTTGAAGAAGAAAAAAACAAAACAAACCCCAAGCATAAAATTATTAAATGGAATTGCAGGGATGATTACCGCCAGTCATCAAATTTGTCAACATCCATTTGTCTTCTGTCACTTCTTGTTGGTTTCCTTACTGCTCTGATGTCCCAGGGCGGGCGACAAAATGGCCGCTGTGCTGTAGCATGCTAATGAGGTGGAAATCCAATATTTCAGGATCCATAGCTGAAGGCTCCCGAGGTTGCAGCTCTTTAATTTGGAGTGTCAACATCAAACCAGAGGTATGTATGGAAGGGGAGTGAGGGGGTATAATACTGTATTTAGCGCACACACACAGATTTATCAGTCAGTACTAGGAGTGATATATCTTCTGATTTTCCGATATGCTCAATACACCTTAATGATATAAGTGACAAATGACATAACTGTCAACCACTTGTATTGTCAGAGAAGCCTTCGTTCATCTCTCCTCATGAAAGACCTTCTATATATATATCACTTGTTTTTAAAAACAACGGTTCACAGCCTTGGTTTTGTTGTGTTCCTCGTCTGTTCTGTCAGTCACACAAGTGATCAGAAATCTCTGAAGGCTACGGAAGCCTGACGGGGCCAGAAACATGAGCAGTCAGATGATCAGACAGATTCTAAACAATAGTATTTGATTTGATGCCATGTGCTGAAAAAATTGACTTTAAACTGAGCTTCTAAAGGTTCTTGTTAAATTCAGTAGCCATGCTTTGATCATATCTGCTAAACGATCAGTATCGGCACACTGTATTTCATTGATTTCCCTGCCGTATCCACTCATGCTAACAAAAACTACTCCCTCTATGTACCATTGCAGCTCTATCACACTGTCAAGACTCACGATGGAAAGCAGAACCAGAGTGATCATCTTTTATTTATTCCAAGCTTTTTCCTTTCCTGTCAAAATCTGGTGCCTACATTACCCACAATTCAGCTCAACCACCTACAGCTGCAATAAGCGCAGTCTCTCATGTCCTGTGCCCTGTATGCCCGACTATTCACCCACGACCTCTTCCTTGTTAAGAAAAAAAAACGTTGCCATTGAACCTAATCCAGAAAGTCATTATGTGTCTTTTTGTAACTTAATAGTGTATAAACACATTTTGTAGGAAGCGGGGTCGACCAGAAATATAGGTGAGAAATGCGTATCGCTCACAGTGCAGAAGCTCTCTCTTTAGTTCATACGTTTTCAGTCACCTCATTGTATCACTAACGGTCACTTATACACCAAATAATCAAAAAGGATTAGTTGTCTGATTCATATTTCGGGGGGAAGTCTGCTGAGAAACATTTCATTGGCTCTGTGTACAACATGTAGGAGAGGCTGTAGCCCAGGAGCAGCTCAAATCATTAGTCTGAGTATTCATTTAGATCAGTGATGAGGCAGCGACGTCAGAGCAGATAATGCTCATCCTCTGGCCAATGGCGTGTCCCTCTGTGGTCAGAGTGTGGGCCAAAATCATGTTATTGTACACGTATGACAATGAGCCTGCAACATAATCAGTAATCGTTTTAAACCATTTGTGTTATGTGCACAATGTAGAATAGGGTGTGATAGTATTATCTATTAGCAGGTCCCCAGGCTGGGACAGTTTAATAAACAGTTTCAGCAGCAGATTTCCGACATGACTCACAGGCAGCCTCATTATCTCAGTGATACAGTACGTATGATGCACATATTCAGGCATGGATGGCTATAAATGCTCATTTCTGACCTCTACTAAATAACATCTGAGAACGTGCTCCAAACATGCTTTGTCATGATCAATGTTGATTTACATATTGATCCTTTTTCTGAAGACTCTTAAACTGGGTCTGCAGCTGCGGGACAAAGAATTTCAATATAATGATTTTCAAGTCACCAGTTTTCCCATTAAGCCGCCTATTCTCTGCAGAGGAGGAACTATCGCCAGAAGGGTTTCATCTTTTCAGCACATTCAAGTTTTATTCTCACCGTTATATAGAACCAACAGGCAAGTTCCTATTTTACTTTCTGCACATGTGCATTACACTGTGCATAAAGGATCTGTTAGAAACCTGTGTAGCATTAAATGTGTATGACTCTGTCAGTAGTTGTTTCTTCATCCATCCACAGCCTCCAATCATTTCCACTTTTTAAACTACATGAGTTACTACATACTACTACAGAGCCGCAGACAGAGACTTCCTTTAAAACATAAGAAAAACCAACGTGTGTTTATGTGCAGTGAGTTCGACTGGAGGAGCTTCGCAGATGCTGGTTCGTGGTCTTAATCTTTCTTAATGATTTCCTCTGATCATCATTCACTCTGGTCGGATTCTTCAACTCGATGTGTTATGAATCTGCATTGATTGAAGTCCCTCAAATGTTCACACAACTGGCTTAAAGAAAGGAAAAAAAACACATTCTTCTTCTTCTTTTCTTCGTCTTTTTGTTTCACTATCTCTTCTAGTGCCTCCTCTATCTGAATGATTTAAGACACTTTAATGTTGATTTCGCTGTGACTTTAACATGAGTGTCCTCACAAATGTTGAATAGGTCCTGTTCAGACCTGCATTAACATGTGTCTTCAGTGATCCATACACAAGTGGTCAGCTGTCAGTACGTCAGTACACACCTTTCTTTAAAATGTGTCTCCACATCCGTCTCTAGTGGCCACTTGAGATGAGATGTCACTTCCCCGGTTTATATGCAAATAAACAGAGTCTGTTGTTATTGCGCTTGTGTGTATGTGTGTGTTAGAGAGAGAGAGAGAGACAGAACGGGGCACGGAGGGGTTGAGCAAATCACTGCGCTGCTCACACCTCTACACTGAAATAAGGTTTTATCCATCTGAAATAATAAAGCATTTTTGGTTCATTATGAAACTGTGTAGGGACCAATCGGATGAGGCAGAGGACGTCAGTTGAGTACACGGCCCTTCAATGTGGCCCAGATCATTTCCGAATGTGGTCTGAGTGATCGGATCTCGAATACGTTCTCAATGCGTCTCGGGTGCGTTCACACCTGAACTTAGAGCGGTCCACTAGTGATCAGATCACCTGAGACAGATGTCAACACCAGGTCTGAACAGGGCCATAAAAAGACAGCCTTATGTTAACAGTACATAACCAATACAAGCTGAAAGGGGGGAAAAAACATTTTCAACTTTCATATGATACAAACATTCAGATATAAATGTTTCTCCAGTCATTAACGCACCACAAAAGTTAGCATGTCTATTAGCAGTATTAGCTCATAAATCAGTGCAGTGCAGCGACGGGAAATACCAACCAAGAAGCATGAAGCTATGACGCTGTTTCCACAGACATGTCCAAAAATAGCTCTATCCTATAAAAAAATATACACTGCAGTATCATTACAGTTTGTATTTAGATATACACATTGTTTTACAAAGATATAATCATGAAAAAGGGGGAAATTCTTGGCATTCAGAAAATGTTTCGCTATGATTCAGAGATTTGGGGTTAAAAGAAATAACTGCACGACTTGTACTGTAGGTTTTATGCTCTCCTTCATCTCCAGCTCCAGATGAGTCATTCCCGCTGCACTCAACTCATCAATATTACAAGACCCTTCCTCCTCATGCCAGCAGGCCCAGGCCGCATTACTAATTTAACTTTTATTTTTCTGTTTTCTCTGCCTACCTCACCTCTGCCTGCTGAGATGAGTCGAGGCGGTACGAAGGAACATAGTGATGAGCCGACGGTCCCTGCGAGCTATAGGAGATCTAAACCTCGCTGTCCAGCCGTTGATTTAATGAACCACTCGTACCGTCAGCCTGTTGTGGAAAGGCTGGTTCACATGTAAGGCAGCCATTTTAATTAAGGTAAAAGATCAATCACTGAATTAGTAAAGATTTTTAAACAGGGTGTTTGTTTGGATTCTGGCCTTCAACTGTATTATTAATCAGCGTCCTCAGAGTTGTGAATTTATCACTCTAACAACCGCAAAGGTCACTCTCAGCCTCGCCTCATTGACATCCTGCATTTTGCATCCTTGAATTGGCAGACGAAGCTCCGGGCCTGTATTTCAAGGCCTTGAGAAGATGAAAAACTCTAGTAAAGTATTAATATTGATCACTGTGGCTAGTTTGTATTGATTAGATGGGTTGTGTTGTATTGAAAAGCCAGCAAATGCAATACTTTTGAC
Organism: Seriola aureovittata; assembly: GCF_021018895.1. NCBI lineage: Eukaryota > Metazoa > Chordata > Actinopteri > Carangiformes > Carangidae > Seriola > Seriola aureovittata. The sequence goes on along the minus strand of NC_079379.1, from coordinate 21,524,664 downwards.
GTCATGAGTGAGTGTGTGCTTGTAGCACTATGCGTGTGTGTGTGTGTGTGTGTGTGTGTGTGTGTGTGTGTGTGTGTGTGTGTGTTACGTAACCACAGTGTGGCCTTGGTGTATTCTCCTCTAAATGCTATTAACTAGTCCCTGGCATTTAGCCAAGTCTAATCCTCTCCTACAGTTTGTGGTGCCGTCATAGATTGTGAGTGAGCAACAGCTGTATCAAGTGCTACTCATCATGTCATAGTAAACCATTATGAATTATAAATGTATAATCCATTGTAAAGCAAATATAGTATCTACAGTCTACGGGTTATCTCCCCCTCTCCTACTATTCCTCTGTCACTGGATGCTGAGAAGACCTTCGACACAGTGCAGTGAGAGATTGTGTTTAATATTCTGAACTCGTTCTCATTTTTTCACTTACTGCTTGTATCATAACTTTATATTCAGCCAAAAAAGGCCGGGCATCCCCAAGTTTTACTGTGAATTGCTGAGAGGGATTAGACAGGAGTGTTTGATACCTTTGCCTTTGCAAAAGTCCGGAATTAAAAACATTACTGAACAGTAGTATTATAAGCAAAATGTATGTTTTAGGATTTAAATGCAAAATTACTCATGGAGAACAGCCCCATCAAGTGATAAATCATCATATATACTATATTCAATATATTAGGTACTATTATCAGTAATAAATACAGCTCAGTGATAGGCTAATTAGGGCCCGAGCACCGACTGGTTGGACCGACCTATTGGAAGTGCTCTGTTTATTTTTATTCTCTGCTATAAAAATAAATCACCTTTATATTTTATGGGTCTTGCGCATGTGTGTGGCAAAATGGCTTGATAACACCCATATAGAATTTCAATGAGGTAGCTCTCATGCTGTGTCTCATCTACATGTATGAAATTTGGTACATACATGTAACATGCCAAGAGTTACAAAAAAGCCTTCGGGAGCCATACCCTAAACACAACAGGAAGTCAGCCATTTTGAATTCGCTGTTCGATATTTCGCCATGGAACAGGAAGTTGTTGTAACTCAAATACACATTGTCCAATCCGCCCCAAACTTCCATGGTCTGGTTTACACTTGATATAAAGGAACATAATGCATGTGGGCTGCGTCAAGTCGCCTCCTCCCTGCGACTGGGATAGAAAAAAGGCTTAAGGAATGGAAAGTATACACAGCTTTAGTCAGCCCAGCAGATACTGACCTGTAAAACTTGACTTGCAGAACCACATTCATTTTATAAACATTTACTCCTGTAATTTCTTGTGGTCAAATATCTCAGAAGGGTTTATTAGAAACGGGGCTATCTCATCTATCTCATTTGTTTATGAGTACAAATTTCCAGTACAAAGTGTGTAGCCGAGGAGGATGGTAAGCGAAGTCATTCATCATCATCAGTTCAGTGCGAGGGCTCGCTCAACGCTGCTTGCAGCTTTAATTCATTAGTTGGTGGAATCCGACTGTGATGATACAGAAAATATTTTGTTATCTCTGTAGAAAATTCACCTCTTCAAGTCAACGATCCTCAGCAAACTTTAATCATAAACTAAAAGAGTTTCAGAAGTTCTTGATTAGTTCTGAGGTAATCCATAACAGTGGAACACAGCTCAATATTCATTCATTTTTGGTATACAGCATGGTATACAGTATATTGAAAAAACACTTATTTATGATATCTCTCAGATCTAATGATGCTGGTCGAGATAGAGGTTTAATCACGTAAAACAATGTCTTTTTGTTTTCAAAATGTTTTACAAGTATTACTTCCGTCTGAAATGTATTGAAGTAGAAGAACTGCTTAGGTCACATAAAAGTAAGTTACTTTCCATCACTGAACGATGCAAATATACAAGATTGTTTATAGAATAAAGGAAAGTTCAACAAGCCGAATATCTATATGGTGAAGTAGCTTTGTTTATGCATTTCCTAATTTCTATTTAGCACTCCACATTTCAAATTCAAAACTGTAGGAATTGGAAAGTAAACCGATGAGGCAAGTGTCGTCATCTAACGTACGAGAAGAGTGCTTTCAAAGCCAGGATGCCAAAGACATTCACAGTGAAAAGCCTCATTATAGCAGGAGAACTTTCATCACGATGGGGGCGATGGGCGATGCACTCACAAATGAACATCCTATTTGCAGCTTTATGCACAGTCACTCGCCTTCATCTGAAAGATGATATTCTTCATCTCGGCACCAAAGACAGTATACTGCTCTGCTTCATTAGCAGAAAGCAAAAAAACACAGAAGCTTTTCACCTTGGTCTAAAAAGACCTTGAACCATCTGCCAATTTCATGATTAGGTTATGATGCACAGACTGTTGTGGGGGTGGATTGCACTCTTCTATAGTGTGGCTTTTTCACTATGGGAAAGTAGTTCCTTGAGATAAACAAAGGTTTGAGGAATTCAAAATATGAACAGTTTTATTCAGCACTTCACCTGGAGAGCCACAGTCATTTTATAAACGGAGAGAATTTTGTTCCTTTAATTTCTTGTGGCCACATATCTCAAAAAGGTTTATTAGAAGTGGAGCTGTCTCATCTATCTCATATGTTTATGAGTACAAATTTCAAGTTCGAATTGTGTAACCGAGGATGATGATCATTCATCATCATCAGTTCAGTCTCACACGTTCATTGAGTCCTCCTGTGTTGATCTTACAGGTGAGAACATCCTCTCCTCTCAGCCAAAGGAGATTAAGTGGAAGCATTAGAGTGTGCAGTCAAAGCATTAGCGAGAGTTGCTGGGTGCATTAAAACTAGCCGCCTCAGTCTGGCTGCACTTCAGTGTTTAAGTCTTCTAAGAATTATGCATCACCATGAAACGGGAACCTCTGAAGCCGTTTTAGATTGTGACTCATTCCACGGAGCATTATGTATTCACTGCTTCTCTTAATTGGTTGTAGCATTTTGACAGTGACCTGTTTTTTTTACAGCAGTATTGTGTTTCACACAGTCACGACTCGTTACAGGAAGTGCTTGCATATTTAAAACAAGCTGTGTGAAATGGCTTCCAGGGATGATTTTCACTGGGATTACAAAAAAAAGAAAGTCCCTCTTCCTCTCTCAGAAATAGCTGTGCTATAATCCCACTGTCTGAACACAGGTGATATCGGATGCTGCAGGATTAACCGTCACACAGCGGACAGGTGCTGGGGGAAACCTGGTTTCCTCCTGACAAATCATCTGGTAACTGCAGTTTCAAATCCACATTCTTATTACATGATCATCCCTTGGTGAAAATACCAAGTTTACAGGCAGACATTACTCAACATTAGTTAAGCTTAGTTTTCAAATATTCAAATTGGCAAATTGTGCCTTTGGAATAAAGGCAGTATTTTTTATGTTCAGTTATATTACTACTAGCCTCTTATATCTATATTATATTTAGTACTAACCTTCAGGTGGATTCACAGTGGCCTCACTGTTATCATGGACTGCCCTGGGCTGCATTTTTTTTCTACCCGCAACCACACTGATCGACCCACATAGATTTATTTCTGTTACATCAGCATGTCATGTACAGCAAGCCAGAAATATTTAAAGTACAGGCCAGCTGGACAAAGGTGAGTTTCAGCAGAAGGTCTTGTAGATCTAAATGAACACTGCAGATATATGAACTTGTCCTTTGACATAAACCATGGCATGAGTGGAGACATCAAACCTGGAACTTTTGCTCACAGTAATATATTCTCTGGACCTTGATCATAATTTGTGTCCTGCTTGAATTGATCAGGAACAGGCACCAAAGTCCAAGCAGGGTCAGAAATGAATGCACATTTGTTTTTTTAAATATACTAATATTACATCAGTACTTAAATAAATTTAGTAATTTAGATCAATTGTGACCTAAAAAAGAACAACATGTATTAATGTATATGTACATGAGCCTGAGTTTGTTTCAGTCAAGCACATTCAGGCTATATGTGATATGCAGAGTTCTGTCTGAAGTCCAGGTCAGGTGGTACAGTGATCATACAGTAGATACATATAGAAAGATTAAACTTTTTTTTCCCTTCAGCTTTTTTTATGCGTATTTACAATTTATGAATAAAAAACCTGAGTTGAAATGGCAGAAATTAAAAAAAATCTTTAAGTATTGCAAAAGATTTTTTAATCTTTGAAAGGTCGGCGTATTGATAAAAACAAAATGGAGACAAAAAGGAGACTGTTACATTCCTTACATTTCTTCCCCACTTGAGTTTTGACTGGCGATTTATTTATTGCCTCATCTAGTTGTTACTCCTTTTCTATCGTGTTTTTTTATTCACATTTTCTTTTGCAGAATCTCAAAAATTCTCAAAATGTGGGAATTTGACGCTACATTTGGATGGAAACCCACCTATAGTAGTATGGCTATTTGTAACCAACCATCTCTCTCTTGAAATGATATCTGCTCTTTATTGAACACTCAGAGCTCCCCTGCAGAGCTAGTATCTCTGCTGCAGATGCAGGTGAGGTTCAGGGCACCACTGCTGCCATTGTGTTTCCTGAAAAGACAAATATCCAGTTACATGTCCAGCTCCATTCATTGATTTTCCACATGTCATGGAGCTTGGGTCAAATGAAGCAGTGGAAACCGCTCTGACAGGTACCATTAATTTTTTTTTTTTTTTTTTTTATAACTGTTACCACCTGTCATGAAAGAACAGGTAGTTAGTGCCAGGTAATTTAGTTGAATAATTTGAACCATAAAAAAAACTAAATGGGTCCAAGCTCTTTCAATTTTCTGTTGCAGTGTTTTTCTGTATCAGTAGCTGGCAGGAATAAGCCTGAACCCAAGCTGTTACCTAGCAACGCAATTACATTGAAACGGTCCATAAACTGGATGCAGGTCCTTGAATGCACCGTAGTTGTGTTTGTGTGGTGTGTAACTCCAGTTTATTGCTGACCGCAGCAGTGTACTGTGAGGAAGAAAACAGACCCCAAGCACTGCAGCTTGGTAATACAAGTTTACTCCGATAGTGATGCCCGCAGGACTAAAGATATACTGTAAACACACTGAAGAACCTGATGCTAACTCACAGAAATATCAGCTTATGCAGAGCTCCTCCAGACACAAACCCGCAGCTTGAGGTGTTGATTTGATATGTGGAGGGACAGTAGGAAATTGTAGAATTTAACACGTTCGTCAGATTCACTCCTCCGGTAGAAAAAGAAAAAACACCCTTTGGTTAATTTAGTAGATATTTTATATTGGGCACAGTAAGCGGTATGCAAATCATATTTTTGTTTGAAAGAACCTTACTTGTTATTTGTGTTGGCAAAAAACAGCACAATAAAAATGTCACTTGAATGTTAGCAGTAGATAGATCCAAGCTCGTAACTACTGTATGTTTTTCCGCTTCTGATGCCAGTAACATTTCTCCATGGCTTTGGGCAACCCACTTGTTGTGCTCGGAGTACTGCCAGATTAGATAAGGCTCACTGTTGAGTTTTTGTCTTTGTCTACAAAATCCAGAAATGAGTTATCATTGTTTTTTACTTTGAATATTTGACAAATAAAAAAAATCAATAAAACTAAAATTGTTCTGAAAAACTTCAAATGTAAAAAATTTCAAAAGTATAATATACAACATAAATAGTAAATAATTTCTTGTTTTACTTCATTTTCTTCCTTTTCGCATTTACAAGCACTCATGGTGCACAATAAGGACCTCATTTAAAATTTCTTTCCCGTGATTTTGGCTGTAAACTAAAATGTCTGTGTCTTCTTGCAGCAGGAAATATCAACTTTTTTGTTGTTTTTACTACATAACACGATATAGTTTAACCACTACAACATAATTACAGTGGGGTCCAAAAGTCTGTGCCCCCAATTATTCAAACCTCATTCCCGCCTCGGTGAAATAACCACCCTATCCCGCTGTCAGCACCGACCCTGACCCTGCTGTATAGCCTCGAAATGAAACAATGAATATCTAGGAGAATACAAAAAGGGAAGAACTTCGAATAATCGGAGAAATAAATAAATTAAACTACCATAGGTCAGCTCTGAATCCCATACCTCCCATTGGCTAAGAAAAATACTGTACGCACGCTCCTGAAAAACAATTTAAATTATAATGAAACTAAGAGGAGAAAAAATGTCCGTCATCCGCATTAAGACAGAATGCAAAGTAAAATTTACCTCCAATTAATTCCACCCGCACAACCTCATGCGATAACACCATCCACCTCATGGCGGATGATTCTAATAAATAACTATTCATGCTCAAACTTTGAAAGGTCACCTCCAAAAAGAAACATCCATTGAATGCCAATGAAACCAGGAGAAAGGAGGAACTGTAGATAGACTGATAATAGTAAAGAAAAACCATAGTGACATTTTCACAAATATCTACTTCCAGTCAAGTCATTACACATTCCTGTCAATCACGTTTTTCCCACGGATTAATAACCCACATCAGTCCCTTTGCCATCTACACGCAGTCGTAACCCCTGTTTTTCCAGTCCTAGTTCACTTTGTGATGTTGATCCTGAAATCCTCAATCAGGTTTTGTCCCAGGTCACTGTCTCACCTTGTGATGCCCAACAGGGTTTTTAAAGCTATTCTGAGAAGCAGCAAGGTCAGGATGACTAGTAAAGTCATCGTAAGGACGGGAGGAACGACAACAGCGACTAGTACAAGACAAGACAAGAGACAGACTTTAGATGTGACTTTTTGGAGATTTAATTTTGTTTTCTTCCAGTTTGAAATGTTTGTTCTTCCCCGTGTCGCTACTGTGGTACTTGTCACTGGTAAAAAGAAAAAAATATATTAAAATGCACCTTATAAGTTTTGCTCTGAGATAAGGTGTTTTACCCAATAAATTCATTTTAACAATCATTTATTTGATTTTATTAATATCATTTTAATAACTTGCATAAAATGTGCTATAAATACACTTATTTCATGTTCTCCTTATAAATATACAATGTTAATTTTAGTTGGCCCTTTCTCTTAGAAATCTTGCCTTAAAACCACATTTCATGTTTCTTTTTTACTCTTGTTGCTCTTGCTTGTTTATGTGCCTGATTTGTTTAAATGGAGCAGAGCATCACTCCAGGCAGAGATATGAAGTACTTGATTAGCATCAGTCATTTCATTCATGCTTCAGTATCATCGGCTCATTCACAGATGTGTGGTTATCTGCTGACTAGTAGCATCCAGTCGTAGTCATAGATGTGTACAGCGCGGCCATTATAACCCGACACTTCCCACTATTACTCTGCTGAAACACTGTCGATTTAATTAAGATCTAACGCTCATGTTTGTTAAGGGGGGATTTGTTCTCTCAGCAGATTCCTGATAGCTGTTCTGATTGGTTCAGTGTTCCCAGCAGAGGTCTGGTATAAGATCACATCTTTCTCTCTCCACATCCCCATATTTCTTTTCATTTTCAAACTTGTAGTCCTCAGCCCCAGCTGACACAATCTCAAGTGGTATCACTTGAGTCAATTTATCAGATTCCCCAAGACCTGTAAACAGACTTTGATGTGCGATGAATTCAACCTCATATAACCTGCTATGAATTTGAAATTGAAAGTCAAAAAGTAGCCTTACAATCTAAAAAAATATATTTTCTGTCTTTCAGAGAATAACTGTGTCAATACAAAAATGTATTTTATTTCATATTTGTCCCTATATCAAGAGTGATGTTGTCATATCTGTTAACTATAAGGGCATTTGTTATCACATATGCAGTATACATCATCTGTTCATCAAGTTTATAACATACAGGAAATACCCACAGTAACATGTGTATGTTCATATATTAAAAATAGCTATATAATGAATTTTTATATGCAATATAATGTTGCAACCATATATTTTAAAATATATAGGCAATTTATATATTTATGAATTAAAACAACATGAAAATTCTTATATGTGTTTTTCTTATTAATGTCTTGTCTAATGTTTGTCTTGTATTGTATGTCTAAATTTCCATTCTGGGAAAAGACTTTCCCACTGTAAATAACATCAACATATATTGACAGGCTTTGGGATGGATATATTTTTATGTAACATATGTCTACAATATCAGCATACATACATAAACATACATATTTGTATGGGCTGGACAAATGTCAATAAATCAAATTGCTCCAATTTCTAATGGTTTTCATATAAATATTTAAATGTGTTTTTATTTTGAATGTACAGATATTTCATATATTGAAATTTAATATATGCACATATATATTGTTTGCCTATGGGTGTGGATAAGCAAGTTTATCAAAGCCTGGTTTGTCTTCATATAGGAGCATTTATGGAGCACTCACACATACGCGTTGCATTAACACCTGATGATGGGCCTGTCTGACACTTGGTGCTGGCACAGTCGTCATAGTGACAGCGGCCAATCGCAGGGTCCCGCTCGAGACACACAACATATCCAGCTTTTGAGAAAGCTACCAGAGCAGTCATGGATGCCAAATTGGTAGCAAGGCTAGCTAACGTACCATGCTAGCTGTACATAAAAATGCTAAAAGGGAAGTACACGGGAAATAACCTCGACAACCAGACGAACACATACCAGATTCACCAGCTATCTCTGCCACAGGGTGATTCCCCATCGTAATAATCAAACTCCCCTCCTTCCTTTTTTACTCCACAGAGTGAATGTTTGAACATTGCATTGTTGCCAACCTGTGATTTCCTGTATTTAAAGGCCTCGGTGGTGAAGGACACTGAAAACAACAGAAGGCTGAAACACTCGCGTCAATAAATAATGAAATAAACTGATTGTGGTTTCTGTCATTTAAGAGTACGAGGCTTTGTCTAAAACAGCTCCTGATGCTTTATCCTACTTCAACAAAGGTCAAACAGGTCTAATAACACTCTCCTTTGGGGAGACGAGCTTCGCGCGCAGCGAGGAAAAGTCTTTCTAGAATACTGAAATGAAGGTCAGTTTTCTGGGCCGCTGTTTCCCACAGTGACCATCCCGCCTGGGGAAGAGGAGATGGAGGATGCAGCGCAACGCGACCGCTGCACAGTTATGCAAGACCAGAGAAAGTGCAACAACAGCATTGAACCCTGGCACAGAGGAGGGAAAGTGCCAACAGTACACAAAACACAAAGGAGAGGGAGAGGGAAAAAGAGAGGGAACGAGAGGAGGAGGGGGTAATTCAATCACATCAGCGTCCTCGTTCACAGGACAGAGAGACAGAGAGCCAGAGTTATGAACAACTAATGAAATAAGCAAAAGCTGACTCAGATATTTGTCCCCATCTTACGCTCAGGGAAACAACAGAGGTGAGACAAGGAGAGGTATGAAGGTGTGGGCAGAGAAAACACCAGGAACAAGGCTGGATGCGAAAGAACAGAACTGCACCACAGTAACTCCTCCGTTCCTTCAGATCAAAAAAGTCATGAGGAAGAGACGGGAGAAAGAAAAAAAGAAAAAAAAAAACCCTCCCATGCAGCTCCCCATCCACCCTAATCCCTCTGAGCTGAGGAGTGCACGCATGATCACACACACATAGCCACTATCAGGCTTTGAACACACAACGCTCCATGCCTCAAACTTCTCCCGATCATCCACACTCCCATGATCACCCCCCCCCCTCCAGGTTTCTGCTTTATCTCCTCTCTCCTCCTGCAGATAAAACAACACTGATGCTCACCCAACAAACCACTGAACACTTCACATAAATGCACATATAATGAAGCTCTACTGCCAGGACTGGATCTACCCACCAACCCTGTGATGAGCAGATAACGGAGGGGCTACTGGTCATAATGTACAGGATAATGTTAGAGACATGTATTCCAGCAACCCTGACTAATCCTATAATTCTGCAAAACCCGTCTTTTTTTCCAACCGTCAGATACGTACCGGACCTCGGTTATCATGGTTACAGTAATAAACACTGTAACAGGAGGGGTGTACCTACCTTTGTCGCCATGGTTACTGTAATAACAGTCACAGCTTTCTTAGGTTTAGGTTAGGAAAAGACTGCGATTTGCTTTAAAATAAAAAATAACTTCTCCTCAACATTAGACGATTTTTGTTGTCATGGTTGTCACGCTCTCCTGTGTCATATTCCTGTTTGGTTGACCCATCCATCCACCACAACCTCCTCCAAACATGGAATTTGTCGCTCCTTTATACGACGTCACCGCACTTTTCCCTTTGCTCCTGCCGTAATTACTACGACCACTAGATGTCGCCAAACAACAAAATGTTACTATGGGTCATAATAATCTGTTGTACAAACGACCTTTTTACAGGAGGACAGTCTCTAATATGGTTAGAAAATCTCACTTAGTATAATATATGTGTACAGCAACTATGATATGTTTAACGATGTGTGGTTGTTGCTAATAAACTACGGTTTATTAACAGCCTTACTCAAAGCCTTGCTACATATACAGTACACTACACACTACACACTACACACTACACACTACACACTACACAAAACAGTGGGAATGATGTGTTTATATGGAAACGCTCCAACTTAGTTATGAACAAATATATGGAAAAGTCATAAAATTTCTATTTGTAATCTTTGTGATATCCACATTCTCTTGTTCACGGTTCCTTTCATCAGTCTTTCTGAAAACGTGAAACACGCTCCTGGGGTTTACTGTCCATATTCTAAGATTAATGATTATCTACTAAAGGAAGTTAGAATTCAAAGCCTTTGTGATTTTTAACTACATCAAACAGCAATTAATTTTTTAACAACTCACAGCTCCCATTCTTTCAGCACAGCCGTGTGTGCACTATGTTATTATAACTCTTTCTCCCTTATCTATGATGTGTCCTCTCCTAGTGTCTTTTTTTTTTTAACTGTAGCTGTGATCTCTCCTGTCTAAGATCCTCTACACTTTTCCATCCTCCATGTTCATCCTCACTTTCTGCTAATTAAATGATGTTAATTACAGTCAGCGAAAGCAGCGATTTCAAACCTGCAATAGCTGTTCCTCTGCAGCGGAAACAGCAGGTAAACACAATACTGAATTGACAGCTTTTAAGTTGAAGTGGCATTGACATCGAGCAACATTACAGTTTATTTGGAGTCGTGTTTTTGGCAACCAGATGAATATAAGTCTAATCTTCACTCTCTTTTTGCTCTCGTTTGGGTCTCCACCAATTACTGAAGAAAATAATTGCGTCTTTAGCTGCAACAACAATGAGCTCACCACTGGGAGCGATCCCTTTCATCAGGTGAACCACTATTTATATGAAATTATTGATTATAGCAGCAAATACTTTGTGTCCACAAAGACTAAGAAGAGGCGTGAAATCAAAAGGGTTGAATGTTAAATGGACTGCACTTAAATAGCACTTTTCTAGTCTTAGAGATCACCGAAAGTGCTTTACAATACTTATCATATTCACCCAATCACTCACACTGATGGTTGAGCCATCAGAGGCAATTTGGGGTTCAGTATCTTGCCCAAGGACAATTCAACAAGCGGACCAGAGGAGGCGGGGATTGAACCACCAACCTTCTGATTAGTGGGAAACCTGCTCTAGGTTCAAGGTTGTTGTTTCTCCCTCACTTTGTCTTGGACTATAAGACCCCCCCCCCTCCCCTGCATCCGCAAGAACAATATCTCAATCCAATTATCTGGACAGAGACTTGCGCATCATATGAACATGCTGTGCGTGGCAATTGTAATTCCACTCCTGCCATCCTCCACTCGTATCACATTCGGCATTTGATACGTCCATCCCTGCTGTGATTCCTTCTCCGCTTCTTCATTTAAATGCCAGTCTGCGATATCTCGGCAACAACATCATTTATAAATTATTCCTTATAATCAGAGACATAACTTTCAACCTCTGATTTTCATCCGCCTCCCCCTCATTTTCACAATCACTCCATTCGCCCAATATTGAGTTTTGCACTCTTTTAAGAAGTGGTACGCTGTCTGTGATGTTCTGATCACATTTTGAAAAACTGGCTTTCATTAAAATGAATGATGTGTTGAGCAGAGGGCACACACCGGCCACGTCAACAGAATACGTCTTTGACTAAATGACTAAGAGGTAATTAGACATGATCATCAGATGCTACAGTGGTTAATTAAGAAGCTGACCATCCTTGAAAAAACCTCTGCCTCTCATTCCTCGTCTAAAACACATCATGGCACAAAGTGTCGGAGGAAATGGTTGCTGCTCGAAGCGCCTGTGTGCTCCCTTTAGGTATATGTCATTTTTGATTTTCCTGTCGGGTAGTGCTGGTTACGCAGGCCAGCTGTCCTTTCAATGAGCAGACAAACCTAGTCCGGAGAGACCACCGACCATGAGTCATCTCCAACCTTTGGAGTTAATAAAAAAGCCTTCCCACGGCTCTCTCAAGTTCTGTGAGGTGTGACAAAGTACGACTGATGTCTGGCTCAGATGGCAAACCTCTGAGTGTGTGTATGTGTGTCAGGGCTGGTACTCCCTTCAACACTGATAACACTGAGTGCGTCAGATCCAAATTTTCTGATGCGTGTGTGTGTGTGTGTGTGTGTGTGTGTGTGTGTGTGTGTGTGTGTGTGTGCCTCCATATGACGAACAGTGGGGTTGCACTATAAAAAGAGCAGAGAATCTGTTTCAATCCACCTGTTTTATGTGCATTTTCATTTTGTGCATAAAAAACAGGAGTGTTTTCATTCAAAGGTGGTTCCCTATTCATTCCTATGAAACATCAAATGGATCAAATTATGAAAATACATTTCATTTCAGGGGGTTTATGATGCTCAGAGGCCTAGTCCACACGTACAAAGATATTTATTGAAATGGGGGTTTTTCTTGGTTTAAAAATTGCATCTACACAAACACTGTTTTAAAAAAAAAAAGTCTGTCTACATGAAAACGCAAAAACATGCCAAACCAAAAGGCAGCGATATAATCCTCACTTTAAAGTCAAGTTGGCCAATCAGAACCAGTCCTAACATCCCCCCTAAGACCCGAACCCTGAACCCTCACAGACTTAACGGACGTCACCTGGTAAGTGCTTGAGTGCGAGAGGCTGCAGGGGCTCAAAATGGTATGAAGAAAAAATGGGACAGCACGAAACATGTTGCCTGCAGTCTTCTACATGTTGTATTTCCTCCCTGAGATCCCTGTTTGTAAACAAACTCCTAATGTTGGTATTAATGGGGAATCACCAATAGCTCAACTTAGGCAAAGTCTGTAGAAATGACCTACAGAAAGTGTGCATAGAGGGCCTTAAATGTCTGCTAGAGATTCCTCCTGCACTTGATGATTGATTTTACAGTGTCTGTCTGTGAGTCCATGAGGGTGGACATTAGGACTGGGCTGGAGTTTCTGAACATCTTCGCCCTGGAGGGAGCTTTGCAAAAAGTTAGTTGTCAGTGACCTAAAACGCAAGGCCACATGCAAACATAGAAAAAGCTAAGTTTTAAAATAACAATACCTGCGTATGTGTGGACTAGACATAATACAACTGCTCAATTTCTAGTAATTGTGTGGGGAAAAGGGATTCTGGGCCAGTTTGTGTCACATGATGCTGTTGGATGTTGCAGTACCAACTCTGACCACTACACCAAAATCACCTTTCAATCACCGCTTTCAACATGGCTCTCCATCTTTTGAGGATTGACAGGTCCTCTTTTAATCATGCCATCTCATTTCAGCCTCTTCTTCTTCAGCGGCTTGATGGCAGCTGCCTGGAGTACCATTAAACTATTTATCTGGATGCACTCAGCTCCTAATGTTCACATAACAGAAGTGGATGGAAATGCACATTTAACCTAGAAAATTGATTTGGATTGAAACTTGGTTAATGACTGTTTTTGTTTATTTCTGTTACATTGCTATAACCAAAGGGATCAGCTGCTGTAGCGATTAAAAATGTATGACTGTACCATAAGCACAGCAGGCTGTTTTCTCTATATAGGAACATTACAGTGATTTATTGTGTATTTACATTTTATAGTGTAGCCAAGGTGCTTGTTTGTGACCCCATGTGCACTCCTCATCTCCAATCACTGACAACAGAAATGCGGAGCAGTGAACTACATTATTATACACACAGTATGGTACGCCATTATTCTATGTTGTGACACACACACACACACACACACACACACATCTATCTATCTCACTGGGAGGGAGAGAGAGGGAGAGAGAGAGAGGAGAGTAGGAGGAGGGCTGTGCGCAATGTCGGTGCCAATAGGCGCAGCGCTATCTAATTAAACCCCTACCACGTAATCCCGGCGACACCATCCCCCCATTTAAATCCACTCCACCGGCACACACCACTTTAACACACTGTCCTCCGCTGCCATCCCGTCCCGGCCCCTGGAGGAGAGGAAACGCCAGCAGCAGCAGCAGCAGCAGCAGCAGCAGCCAGAACCAGCTCCGCACCGCAGCACCATCACTGCTGCCTCTCGCCTGCATAGTAACATGGTTTGCAGGGCTCGGCTGCTGTAGCCAAGGGCCACTTAGTCAGTCAGTCACTCAGCCGGCCACTCGGTTTGTGTGTGTGTGTGTTTGTGTGTATGTGGTGTGTGTGTGTGTGGATGCGTGTGTGAGCGTGCAGTAAGAAACAGAGGTCTCGGACGCTCCAAGCATCACTATTCGTCCAGGAGGGAAGCGTCCAGAGCGAGCCCCGCGTTCCTGCATCTCTTCCCGGCTGTCCTACACACCAGCCCCGCTGAACCGGAGCAGGGATAACCCCCCCCCCCCATCCCCAGCTGCACCGACACTGCCTCGGCTTTATCGGGTAAGGAAAGGGGGTCGACATGCACACACGTATATTTAGCCTATCCAAACTATTAGCCTAATGTGTTCTGTGATGCTACCATTAATGATGTTCCGGCTTCTGGAAACGCGACACAGGCGGGTTTTGTTTACCCACAGAAACGCTGCGAATTCCGGCTGTGTGGTGACAATAAACCGCCGAGTAGCCTATAGCACAACCAAGAGTGTGTGAGCTGAAAACATTCCCGTGTACCCCCCTGCAGTTTGTTTCATCGCATTAAGACACGCGCTTTATTCCTGTGCTCAGATCTCAGGGTGCGCGTCACGGTGCTTTATCTTACGAGTGCTTCAATCGAGCAACTCGCTGAAATTAAAAGGCAGAAAAACCTTATTTTGCGCAGCCAATGAGGTGATAGCAGCACAGGCCTGCCATTTTTTATGAATGATCTCAACGCGGGACAAGAGGCGAGGATGGATGCGCATGGTAGTGGACCGTGCAGGTGTCCTCCTCAGCCTCCCAGCCACGAGGTGCATTCAGAAACAGTAGGGAAAAAAAGAAAGCCGTTATTAACTGCCTAATTTCTTCTCCTGCTGATAATTGCCCAGGCTTTAATATTCCTGATGAGACCGCTGAGTATGTGTGTAATGAACTGCATTGGCTGAGCCGCAGCACTTAACGCTATTTTGTCACATAGTAATATTATAAACTAATAGGTTATTGAATTCTGTAAAACGTCTTTCAGTAATAAGTTTATGCAATTTACCTACAGACCAGTTGGATGACCATCATATGAGTTAAATGATTCAAGGCCATTATAGAGACTTTGCAAATTAGATTATAACACTCCTTTGTAATAGGTTGAGCCTTTCTAACCAACCAGAGTGCTAATAATGCAGCTTGTGGTCTGCTCAGTTATCCCACATCCTCTTATCTCTGCTTCTCACATAACATGCAAAACATGTGCTTTATCATTTTATTCATACAGATGATTTCTGATTGACAGCAGTGGGGGGGCTACATAAATAAAATAAGAGGCAGGGGCCCAGGGGCCCTCGGGATGTACAACACGCCACCTTTAATTATCATCTGTCACTAAGGTGTTAAAGACCTCTGCTCTCCTTTCCTTTGAGATAATAAGAAACAAGCGTGCTTATATCTGACTCAGACCCTTTCATACCGTGCACTACTTGATGCATTTGCCTCTCCGTTTTCTTTCCTAAATGCCACCCAGCTGTTGCACGCCTTCAGTATAATCCTTTCAGATTTAACTGGTTTCTGTCAGGCCTGGCATTAGGCACCAAGAAGTGAAATCTGTGCAGAAAGTCGCCTTGCCTCCTCCCCACTCAGGAATATTTAAAGGAGTCACATGAGCGGCTGTTGTAGGGCCGGAGGGCGCTGTGGTCATTCTCTGGTGGCTAATAATGAAAAGAATGATGAGAGAGCTGATAATGTGGCTGTTGTTGGGTCCTAACCTTAGGTTAATGGGAATGTAGCGCACGGCGGTGGCGTGACCCGAACAAATTGATCTGCATTTGGGGGATCGTGTCCTACGGAAACCTGCTTGGCTCAGTTTGCTTGGGTTGCAGACTCCTGCTGCTGATGTTTTGGTGGGTCGAGGCAGTGTTTAGCCTGCATGTGCTAATGCTAGTCTAGTTGTTACATAAGAAGATAAATGTGTGCTGGAGCACTACTCCCTCAGTCACTCGGGCTCATAAACAGACTCGCCTGCACACACACACACACACACACACACACACACACACACACACACTCATAACTTGTATACACATGAGCAGAGGTTTTAACCCTGAAGCGTTAAGCACCCTTCGAATGATAGATATCGTAGTCGAGGTGTGTGTCAGTGTGGCAGGTGCAGCGAGAGAGGGAAGTGGTTTCATTATCATCGCTTACTCTCTTCAATGGTTGTTTTCCTGCCTCTCTCCTCTGTGTGCAGTGTAATTCTGTCTTTGGTCCACACCGCAGGCTTTCACAGGAACAATGCAGTGTTGCTCATATATAGGTGACCTTGCTCTCGTATGAAACAATTCTTCGACAAGATGCTGCACGGATGCATGGAATACATAAGTAACACAACCTGAAAGTCACTTTGAATTAAGCTTTTTTTTTATTTTATGATGTCATGTGAGCGCGAGGTCTGCAGTGGATCATGTGATACAGACACACAGGCTCAGCATTTTGGAGCTCTGCACTTTGTTCCAATGAAACAAGTAAAATCTTTCACTGTTTCTGATGCTGAGAGGCCTCCAGGCTTCGGGATGGGATGGGTTACCCCCCCCTCCAAGAAAAGTCGTGTTTTTATATCTTCTGGCAGCATGATAGATGTGGAAGGCCAGTGGTATTTTCTCAAAGGACAACTGTAAGGGCTTTATGGAGAAAAGACCATAATCACTGAGAGGAAAGTAAAGAGATGGAGTCAGTGTAAAATGGCTCTGTGGTCTGGTGGTATAACGCAGTGATGGGGAGGAAATGGTTTTGTTTATTTTTTATTAGAGTAATGTTGCATTTTGTCTTCAGCACTTTGTTGTTAATAGCTGCCACTTCGCCATGAACCATTATCATCATGATTGTGATGGTAATGACTGCTATTACTGATGTTCTCAATACAAGACTTCCCCAACCAGGAAGTAGACTGCGGCGTTGTATGTTCAGATGTTTACAAATGTCCAGTTTTCTGTTCGTAGAAAATACAGTGACACTGTTACTGCTGATGTTATAGTGTTTGACGTTGACAGCTGAGACTGTGGGTCTTGAGTCAAATGTTTAAAAAAAACTCATATTGCGGCGCAGAAATGTGACATCACCTTGTTCCAAATTAGCCCCGCCCACTTCAAACCACCAAAAAACTTTTTGAACAATTTTGTGTTCATGTAGGATTTCATTAGTCATGGTAGAAATCTGATGGAGAAAAGAAGCTTTGAGGACCAACCAGGACAAGATAACATTAACCAAATAGTTTTAGAGTCTCAACTTAAATGATATAGGTGGCATATGAAATCAAATTTTGTAAGAGTTATATTGGTTGTTTTGGAAGACGAACAATTGTGTTGTTTAGGTATGAAGACTTTTTGTACAAGCAGATACGGAGCCTGTCTTCTCAATTTACTCACCTCACTGTTGCCTGGATATGTATTTGTATTATATCTGGACAGCCTGCCTCAGTAAATCAACAGCCACCTGCGTATATATGTTAGTTTTATTTATTCTGAGCACCATAAGGAATTACACCGATGTTTGAGGCTGACATTTCTGACTAATGGTGTTTTCAAAAACCTGGAAACACCTTAAAGGGCAACTGATTTTCACGCATAAAGTTCGAGGTACTCACAAGAGACATGAAACATTTTAAGAAAGAACAGTGTTCTCGATGAAGATATTCGCAGGTTTTGGAAAGTTCGGTCTCTCCAGACCTTTGTCAGAAGTGTTTAAATCTTCCTGACGAAGGTCTAGAGGTCTCAACAAAGAACGGTCAAAATGTATCCTGCAGAGGCAGAGACACCCTGACTTGTCCCCAGTACGGACCAAGCTCCAAAAACACTGGATCATACAATTTCCATAATGCAACTCATTCATTAGACTTTCCCTGACTCATGTTTTTCTAACCACACACTTCCAGTTTGTAACAAAGGCTTACTGTAAAAAAAAAAAAAAACATTAAAGTCTTAAACATGAGCCAAAAATAACCCCAATGACATCACTATGACATCCTCAGGGTTATTTATCGGACTTGAAAATCTCCCTCCAGGATCACAGAAGACATTATACAACTGTTTGCACTTACTCCTCGGGATGAGTAAAATGAACTTCATGTGTTAAATAAGCGGAGCGCTCCTTTTCTCTGATGGGCAGAGTAACGTTTCCTGGTAAGCCTCCTCTCTGTGTGGCTGTGTTTTCATATGTGAGCGTGACGTGGCCTGCATGGATTGACACAAGGTCTGTGTTTCCCATGCGCGCTGTCAGCCCTATAATCTGCCCTGATCCTACCAGGGAGGGGCGTCTCCCGCCCGTTGGACATACAGTCTGATAATGCCCGTGATAAGGCTGAGAGCTGCTGCTCTGCTGGAGGTGGACTGGCTGGAAGCAAAAACACAGCACTGCCCTGAAAGCCAAAGATTTTTTGCCCATCAGTCTGAGGCGACGCTCGATGTGGCCCAGAGCTCAATCATGAGAGAATCCTTAGTGTATGAACCTGGGAATAGTGGTTGTTAGTAGTTGAACTGGAGTTGCTTTTAACCCATTAAGACCTGAGGTGCCCTCTAAAACAACCTCCTTTGACTTGATGCTCACCAAAATCTTTATTACTCAGCATCTGAAGCAGACAGAAACATGAAATAAAAACCACCTGAGACCTTAGACATTTAACTTTTATTATAAATCATTACCTTTGCCCTTTGAAACTGGATATGGCTGTTGATGAACATTAGGGTAAAGGCAACGATTTATAATAAAAGCCAAATGTTTAATGTCTCAAATGGTTTTTTATGTCATGTATCTATCTGCTTCAGAGGCTGAGTTATTAAGGTTTCAGTGGGAGTGGTGTATCAAGTAAATCTTTACGTCTAGCTAGCGATCCTCCTCCTCCTCCTCTTCCTCCTCTGACATGTCTCACCTGAGCTTTGACTAGCTGGTTAGTAGCTTAGCAGGTAGAAATCAGTGTCTTTCTTTGTTTTCATCCAGGTAACTGCTGTACTCTGCTTCAATAGCACATCAGCCATTGTTCAAACCGCACTTTTAAAAACTTTTTTTTGCAGCTAAAACTGCAGAAAAAACTATTTAAATACATATCCCATGATGCATTTTGCCTTTCTGGCCCGGATTTCAGTGAATCAAGATGCATTTCATCGGTCACATGTCTTAAAAACAACAAAATCATACACTACCCGTGTAGATCTCATCCAGTCTTAAAAGGAGAAACATGAGTATGTCGCATCCGGTCTTAATGGTTCAAATGAGTCTGAACAAATCAAATGTCAACGTAAAGCAACATGACTGTTTATTGTAGGGAGATCTATCTGCTCTGTCTCCAGTGAATCCAATCAAAAGACACTGGTCTGGAATAATATGACAGAACTGCCATGTGATTCCTCCTCTTGTCTTCTAATAAAGGCATAAAAACAAAATTAGGTCGGAACAGGAAAGCACCAGAAAAGAGCAGTGGATTAAAAAAAGGATAAAAGAAATCACATGAAAGCAAGAAGCAGAATAACTTCCGAGTGGGGATTTTTAATAAATGACAGTAAATCTGCTAGTTCACCTCCTGTCCTCTCCTCTCCTTTCCTCTCCTCTAGCCATTAGGAGGCTGAAAGGGCAGCCAATTACTCCCAGAGCTCGGCATGTGGTTTGGCTAATGAAGTCAGGGGGGAGAAAAGAGTGTGTGCATATGTGTGTGTGTGTATGTGGCCAACAGATCTCAACTGATAAGGCGTGGTGGAAGGACACACATTCGCCACACACTTCAACCAATACCTGTTGAGATCATATCTCAAAAGCTGCCTCTTCCTATCCTGCCATCTATCACTTCTCTCCCAGAGCACAGGTCGCTCTCTCTCTCTCTCTCTCTTTTTTCCTCCCTCACTTCTTGACATGATTTTTTTCCTCTGCATCTCTCCCACTCAATCATCATATCTCCTCCTGTCCCTGCTCAAGATGCCTTTCATCTTCTTTCAGTACATTTTTTTTTTTTTTTTTTAGTTGCTTTTGTGTCTCTCGGCCCATTTTAAAAAGGCTCCCTGAGAAATAAACAAGTGGTTTAATTAGTCCCTTTACTCTTAGGAAGCTGTACAGTAGGCATAGCAAAATTATTTTCTGTTCCCCAGACTCTCCACACTCTCTCTCTCGCTTTAGGTTACCTCGCTCACCCTCGAGCAGAATGTGAGGAATTTTATGGAAGAATAACCACCAGCTGTGTCTCCACCTTAGCCGCATAAATATAAACAGAGTGGTGGATATTGTGCCTGTATTTTTATTTTTTTATTTTTTTTTTACGTGAGAGTTGAGCTGTATTTCCAGTGAGTGGAGTGAGGTAAAACGTTCCGGGTGAAAAATTATAACTTGTTTCATACCGTGACCGAATCAATTAAGCTCAGCGTCCCCGTCCCCCACCCTCGCCCCCCCTCCAGCAGCCTCTCGCAGGGGCTCTCTGGGCAATAACAGAGGGCCAATCAGAAATAGAAAAATCGATCTGGCGCCGGCTGGCTTGGATGCATTTACAAGCAGCCGTAATGACTGCAGACTCATTTCTCCGGCTGCTGGTGCAATCACGTAGCAACCTTTTACTGGGGAGCTGTGAGCAGAAGAGCAGTATTATTCTGTGGAGGCTGTTCAATTAACGGGGCACAGCATGATATTCCTACGATGTGAACTGCTGTAATAATTAGATTATTGTTTTCTTTCCTCTCATTTGACACTTGTTTGTTTGTGGAGATACCTTTTCACTTTTATTATAAACAGTCAATGTGAGTTTCACTGTGGTTATACTCATTCATACTGACTGATTAGATTAGGCAGTCACACTAATGAGCAGTCTTGTTTATGAATTATTGTTAAAGCTGCTGTTTCCAGTAGCTGTTGATTTGAATTAGTCATCAAGGCTGTCATTTCTGACTGATCGACAGGGCTGAACAGCAGCACTCATTTTGGTACCTCATTAGCAAAATACTCCATTAAAGGTCCTGCATTAAAACGCTACTGAAAGGTCCACTGTGGAGTTTTCTTGTAAACAAACAGAGTTATGTTTACATTCAGTCTTTCCAATCAAAAAGCATTGTGTGAATCCTTTAACAAAAACATGTTTAATGAATTTTCTTCGTCATAAAACATTGTAAAGTCTTTCAGTTTAATATACAACAGAGAGAAGCGGAGATATGGAATACTGGAGTGATTAGCATAACAGTGGTCGATAACTTTTATGTTGATCAACTAATTGATTAATTGTTTAAGCTCTGGCTGCTCTTATCTTATGCTCTTATGTTTCAGATTTCATTTAATGCTGTTTTAATGGCCCTGCAAAAGAGAGTGAAATGCTCTCATTGGACCAACTCGTAGCCTATAAATAAAGACAGAGTAAATGATTGAATGAATGTTCTCCCTCATGTGCATTTATGGCATGCAAATAAAAAAGGAAAAACAAACCCTACTACTGGCCAAAAAATAAAAAAAACTGACTTTAAAGTTCCTCTCCAGACATGTTTTGAACTATGTAAAACTCCT
This sequence comes from Seriola aureovittata, assembly GCF_021018895.1. Classification (NCBI taxonomy): domain Eukaryota; kingdom Metazoa; phylum Chordata; class Actinopteri; order Carangiformes; family Carangidae; genus Seriola; species Seriola aureovittata. The sequence goes on along the minus strand of NC_079379.1, from coordinate 21,502,771 downwards.
CTGCTATGATTAATATTTTGTTTCACATGGTTTTTTCCACGGAAAAAGTGAAAAGGAAAATCCACAATTGGAACTGGAAGCACATCTACGCTCACTTCCTCACTGAGAAATTCTGTACCAGACCTTGTGCCCCGCCCACCTCCGCTGCTTGCTCCAGGTTGACAGGTGAAACAGCAGAGAGTATCAAGATGGTTAGAAGAGGAAACATCAGAGAGACTCAGACTCAGGAGTCTGTTGTGGCCAAAATCGGTGACTAGCGGACGTATCAGAACGGTTAGTTAGCATCTTTTATTTGTTTATGCTGTTTGTTAGCTTGTAACTGGCAGAGGCTGACACAGTGTTAGTGGTTGAGCTGATGCAACCCCCCCCCCCCCAAACCCCCATCACTGCAAGTTGACGGGATTGGTTTGTGGCGTCGACTATTTATTCCTTATGATGTGTCTTGTGTTACATAAAACATCTTTAAAGTCTTGAAATTGCAACCAACCAGCAACACAAACAAACAAAAATCCAAGAATCTGTAAATTCAGAGAAGCATTAATGTCTTTGAAATTTACAGGAAGTGCCCGCTCTTTGCGCATCCCCCACGAAACAGCTAATGCTGTGGGAGTGGTGCGTGGCGACTACATGTGCTCTCAACTGGAGCTGATCTGTTTAACTCATGGGAACATATTTCCACTGTATGTCACAATTACCTAGGACTCATGCTGCTCCTCGTCTGCGGTGCAGTTTATACTCTGGCAGCGCGGTTTTATATAATTGGACAGTTCAACATAGCTAATATGATAGCTTCCTCTGTTTTAGACTCTCCGGGTCTCGGTTCCCCTCAAAAGGTCAGCGCTGTCAAGGCAATTTACAAGCTGGTCCATGTTGTGAATCTGAGTCGAGTCAGAATTCACCGAAGTTGAACTTAACAGCAACAAAATACATTGACTTTGGTATTGTTTTGTATTATTTCAGAGGGCATTATTCTATATACACCTTTAAAAGTCTGTTATCAGTTGGAACAATGATTAAATGAATAAGAATACTCGAGAAGTAAGCGACTCAACTGAAAGAGAGAATCTTCATTATTTGTTCATTGTTGATGCTTTGCTGTGATCTTCACTGAACTGTCTGAACCTGATTAGCTGAGTGTTAGAGGAAAATATATTCAGACTCTTTTTTCAACCACACAGAGAATGAGAGAATAAAACTGTTTTTCATGATTAAACACAGCTCAGTTTCATAATCCTTCCAGATGTGGTAGAACCTGGACTTAACACTTTGTTATCATTTAATGTTCAACAGGACAGCATGACTCCTGCATTCATGTCAAGAGCCCAGACTCTCTTTTCCCCCCACGTCCCTCACAGCCTGGGATGAGCAGGTTGCTTGTCAGCTTTAAACAGCCTCTGTCCTGTGCATATGGTAGCTCCTTAGCAGAATACTGTTAGCAGATCACAATAGAGTAGATGTGAGCTTAAATGGAAGCAGTGACAGTGACTGCCAGGCGGCATACCAGGCTGTCACTGATCACAGTGCTGTGCTGCTGTGACTGTCCTCGGTGGAGACGAGAGTTGTTTCTGTGTTGTTGCTGACACATTAAACAGAGACAGGGATGAAAATCAGAGAGGAAGAGAGAGAATGGCGGAGAGAAGGAAAGAAAGAAAGTCGCAAAGAAATCAAGAACAAATGTTAAGCTTTTAATTTCTCATACGGAACTGTGACGTGATCTATCAATGTCCTGTTTGTGTTGTTCGACTCGTGGGAATTTGCAAAAAAAGCTATAATTTCTGATGTAACTGTATCACAGCTGTTAATCAAATTTACAAAAAACTCTACAAGAACTCTAAACACAGTTATCCTGCTGTTTAATTTCATCAAAGGTAAAAATTTTTGTCTTTTCGCCTCAAGCTTGAATTGAATTAGGAAAAAATACTTTGTATAGTGTATATTTAACCGTTATGATGATGCACACTGAGGTGTTCATCTCATTTCTGTCTCCAATTACATTAACCCATCGGCTCCTGAACGTTTCATCAATACAGCATGTGCTTATTCACATTCAACTTAATGTCTTAATGAAGAAAAATTCCTTCAGATCAATATCAATGAAAAAAATTTGATTTCAGATGAGTTGTAGTTTAGACGCTGTCATTTAAAGTAGAAATAATTTGAACAAACAAGAACTAATGGAATTAATTAAAACACAATCTAAGAGCCCCAATTAATGTTAATGTTAATTATTAATGTAGTCTAATTATGTTCTTTTCGATCGTGGTGCTTCTGCTGCCTCACTGAATTACAAGCTAACTTCACTGTAAAGCTCTTACGATAAAGTGACACAGGATTTCACATCGTCAGCAACAGCCTGACTTTTAAAGATGGTTTTTCCATTTTGGACTCAAAAACATTTTAGTGCGGCAGGCTAGTTTTCTGTGATTTACATTAGCAAAGAGAACAGCAGCAGCAGCATCACTGAATCATTACAGACTGAATATCAAATTTAATATTTAATGTTCAAAAGCCAGTGTGTATTTTGCCGTATTTTAGAAATAGGACTGTCATGAGTTATCCGGGATTTACGTGGTTAATTATGACAAAAATATAATTGTAAATGTTGTTCTGCATGTTGTTTTGTAGGATGTGCTGTCAGTCAGCAGTTAAATGCAATGCACATGATACACAATTAAGCTGAAAATATGTGATGCCTACCTGAGTGAAATATCATAATGGAAGATCAGACATTAAATGAATTAATGATGTTCTGGAGGTCTTGTGTTTTGTACACATTTTTTTTTTTTTTTTAAGGATCCCCTCTACAATGTAGAAAATGCTAATTATGCAGTGCTAAAATAAGAAAACAGAAAAACAGATTGTCTTATCACCCAGGTGTAGTGAAGAATCACACTTCCGGCAGTTGTAATCCACAGCTATGGTAAAAATGAGAAACTGGAGGAGCCGCTAAGCAGCAAGGAGGTGATTCTTTGCTCAGTATCAGCAGACGTGTGATGTGTGAACTTCACAGCCGAGCCTGCAGGAGACGAGGAGGGAGGAAGCATAGCAGGAACATAGGAGAAAAGGAGTTGTCTGAACGTGTGATCTTTCCATCTGAGCCCAGAGCGAGTGCTGCACGCCAGTACCGTAACAAGTCACGGCAGTGCATTGTGGGATACCTCAAACACGCAGCTCGCGGGCCTCTATGGCTGCAACACGATCACTCGAGAAAGGGAAATTCTAGCTGACTTGTCTCTTTGCCATCCTGACAGAAAGTCGGGAGTGTGCTGGTATTTTTAGATCCTTTTCTTCTCTTTTCGTTACCGGTGCAGGAAGTGTGGAAGTGACACAGCTGTAATATGGCGCGGTGGTATGGCGTACATTTCCAGTCACTCCTCGTAACACCTCACTGAAGCATAGCATTTAGGTTGTTTCCCAAGCTTTCTTCACCTCCCTGCTTATCACACACACTGCATGCCTCTGCTCTATTTGGGAACTCAGGGACCTTTTTACCATATGTTCCAGACACTGACTTAACATTACTCCAGTTCCAACTCTTTAAATACTGTCACAGTGTCTGACATTTCCCTTCAGAAAGTCTCTTTTTGAACCGAAAACCTGCTGCAGATGTGAGAGATGTGTCATCAGCTACGTTAGATCAAATCTTCCCAGGACAGAGAGAAGTCTCACGAACTAAGCAAGGCTGAGCGAGAGTTAGATTATGGTTGTGAGAACGCGAAGTGGAGATTAAATCCCCTTTATGTAAGTATATTAGAGAGCAATGTCCTTTGCCTTATACTAATATGATGACTTTTAAGCAAGAGCTCCCAGCCCTGTTTTTCAAAACACACACACACACACACACACACACACACACACACACACACACACACACCACTTCTGCTACAGAGATACACATCAACGCCCCAATCAGCGTAATCGCCAACTGTAACACACCAAAGGGATTTGTGGATCTTCTCAGGGCAACTTTGTGTTATGTAAAGATAACAAGATTTAACGTACATGGCGCAAAAGAGCAGCACAAGATGAAATAATATTCGTAATTCTTCTGCAGTGTGAGACTGAAGCAGTATGACACACACACACACACACACACACACACACACACACACACACACACACACCACTTCTGCTACAGAGATACACATCAACGCCCCAATCAGCGTAATCGCCAACTGTAACACACCAAAGGGATTTGTGGATCTTCTCAGGGCAACTTTGTGTTATGTAAAGATAACAAGATTTAACGTACATGGCGCAAAAGAGCAGCACAAGATGAAATAATATTCGTAATTCTTCTGCAGTGTGAGACTGAAGCAGTATGACACACACACACACACACACACACACACACACACACACACACACACAGTTCACCTACACATACAGTACATGATCTGTAATTACAAACACGGCCAAAAATTGTGGTTATTTTTATAGATTCATTCAATACATCCGTCATATGAGTCACACATTTCGAAGGATGTGTGATCGCCATAGGGTGTGAGGTGGAACGTCAGCCAAGTAAGGAGTAAATGTATGTGTGTGTGTGTGTGTGTGTGTGGTGTGTGTGTGTGTGTGTGTGTGTGTGTGTGTCCTGCACTGGTGGTTTTTCGCTGGGTGATTATAAAATGTCATACGGTACGCCTGCAGGAGAGATGTGATAAGTGGAAAAAAAGGGGGGTGGGGGTGAAAGAGGGTGTCGGAAAATGAAGTGGAGAGACATAGGGAGGAAGACAGAAAAGAGAGGCAGAAGGGTCGTAACCTTGTCGTCAGTGTGTGTGCCAGCAAGCAGCTGGAAAAGACTGATGCTCCTGCCTCTCCCATCTGCCTTTCACACCCCGCCCCTCATCAGCTCCACATGATCAGAGCTTTCTCTGTTGTTTTTCTCACCACTGCATCACTTTCTTCCTCTCAACATCATTTTTTTTTTTTCTTATTTTACCCTTGTTTTTCACCTGGATCTTCCTAATTGCTGCCACTCTCTTGGGTCCTGCTTGTTCTTAAAAAAAAAAAAAAGAAACCCTGATTGCTGTCCTGCGTCACTTCATTAAATCCAAAGCTTTGGCAAAGTCCCTGTGAGGCGTAACAGTTACTGTAAAACACTGCAAAATCCAGTTATGCTGACTAAGTTTCTGGGAACAATGTGGAGGAAAGAAGGGTGACTGATGAGATATGATTTAGTCTATGTCATGAAATATCCAACCTACGTCACTGCTGTGTCAGCTTAGAGGAGACACCCAGTTACACCAGCAGTCCCTAAATCTATGACTAATTTTACTTTGTGTAAAGTTGTTTTTTAGTAACAGCTAACTTGTTTCAGACTGATTCAGAGAGATTTACAGAATCAGGTTGAACCATTAAAACTTCTTTTTTCTAATATGCTGAGAAAACATCTGTAATACTGTCGCATCAAAAACAATCTACTATGTAAACAGGAAGTCATGCAAGCAGCAAGAGTTGTAACATTGCTTCCCAAAGAGCCAAACTATCTATTAAACTTTAAAATCTATAATATTTAATATGGAGCGACACCTAGCTTAGCACCAATATTGGAAATGGGCTTAGCTTAGTACAAAGGTAGGAAAATAGCACATTTAAGACTCACTAACAAATTGCGCGTCATTACAGTTTGACAGAACCAGGCTTGTCTTTGGAGCTAACCAGCTACCGGCTGTAGCTAGGCTTCATAATTCAGCAGACATGAGTCTTGTCATTTCACTCTCGCCAAGACAGTGAATGAGCATATTTCTGAAAATGACAAATTCTTTCCTTCAGTGCTAAAATATTGTAAATGTAGTTATGACTTTGTTTCGCTTGTTTTTCTTACTTATTCATTCAGTTCAATATCACAAATTTAAATTACATTTTAATTTAATAATTAATGTAACATTAACAGTTTACTTCTTTATGAAACAACAGTTAGATTTTTTGTCCATATCATCTCTTTTACTTTTCAATCTAAACAGTAAACTAGCTAGCTAAGCTAGTTTTGGCAGTTAGCTGCGTTATCCGTTACTGGTTGCAAGTAAGAACTCCTCCGTGCAACCTATTTCAATTTAGTGATGCATAAATCAACACAGTGACACAATAACAGCATTATAACTAAGCTAAGTTTAAATGCAACAAGCAACTTTTCCTGGACGCTTTTCCGAAGTCCAAATATTAAATGATAAACCAAACTATTTTAAGTTGAACCATGTGAAGTGTCACAGCTCACCAAACTCAACTGATGCCCATGTAACTGTCTGTCACTTTTTTTTTTTACTACTTATTTCTCATCATAGAAGAATCCTTGACCTGAATAAGTGAATGACTGCCTCCAGCAACAAAGGAAGGAAGTTGATGCTGGGAGAATAATTACCATTTTCGTCTTAGGAAGTGTGTGTTCCTATAGTGTGTGTTTTTGTGACAGCGTACAGATCTGTGCGTGCGACTCCAGCACGTTGCTGTGAGTGTGTCTTTGGGGCTCTTGCCGCTGTGCCGGTGCAGTATGCTGCTCTGGGACATGAGCTAAAATACACTCCGGTGCCTCGAAAGCCCTTCACCTTGGAGGCCTCTCAGTAAGGGATGCTGCCATTTTTAGAGCCCTTTGAGAGCTTAAAACGCAGCGCAGTAACCCTTTGAGCGCTCAGTGCATATGGGACAATTCACTTCCCAGGCAACGTGATACGGTTGGCAGGTTGTAAGAAGAGAGGTTTGATTCAGTGTCCTGTTTAACCTGCCCTTACAATTTCATGTGCACTGGAGCTACAGCTTCAAACTTCAACCTGTCCAAGCGGCTGGCATTCAAGGAATAAGATTTCCCTCCTGATGCATCCAGGTCTGTACTGCCATCAACTTCTTGAATGATAGTGTTGTTGTTGTTGTTGTTGTTGTTGTTGCGGATGGGTATGAAAGCTAGAACCTCATTAAACCTGAGTGCTAATACGTCAGGTGTTAGAGACTGACTGCTCGCAGCCGCCATTACTCCAGGCAGCGAAACCAGGACACCGTGACCGCACTCACGAGTCCCAGCACAACACGATGTATCTGAACCCACTTTTGGGTAGTTTAGTAACAAGGAGAAAGGCCAGAGGGCTGTGTTCAAGCGCTCCTGTTGCCAGTTTGCGTTGGCAGGGACAGGACGGAAAGATCTAGAGCAACGACACCAGGGGAGCTCAGGCAGCACCAAGCTAGGCCCAGGGCATTTAGCAAAGATCAAGGGCTGCAGAAAAACGACAAACTGACACTGGAGACAGTTTCAGGGGATGGGAGATGGATGGAGGAGGGAGGGGGAAGAAAAAGGAGAGGCTAAATGAGAGGATAGGGAAGACGAGTGTTGTATGTCAGCAGATCGATTGCAGCTAAGGATAGAACTATATCAGGATTCTCCTTCACCTCAGCAGCAGGAATAGCTGCACTTGTGACCCCAGAGGGGACCTATAGACGTATAGATTTGTTTAGGGGTCAGTCTCACAGACACAATCTCAATTATATGTTCGATGTGAATCTTGGAATATTGTTGGAATATTATTATTGACTTTCTTGTGAAAACAGAAACCACTATAAAGGCTGAAATGGAGATTTGTGAGAACGCTCATTAAAGCTTGTGTATAACCTTAACTATTCATGACTAAATGAGCAACAATCAGAGTACAACTTCGGAGAAAAAACATCCTCTCCCAAGTATTACTTATTAAGATGTTCACACACAAAATCTCATCTACTAAGCATCAGACCTGTGTGAGTTTGGTTTAATCAGATTTGGTTGATAGTGGTCTGGCAACGTACACAAACAACCATTCAACTGTCCTCAGCAGTGGCAGACGGCCCATTTGGAGAAGCAGGACATTTCCCGGTGGCGTGAGGGTGGTTTTGGCCTGCACTGTTAACAGTCAACCAGCGATAATATAAGAAGCAGGAAGGTAAGACCTCTCGCATCACTTCACCTGTGTATGCTGCCTGCTGAAGTGCTTTAGCTGGCAGTGTGAGTCCGCACTGTTGCTACCACCAGCCCCGTCTTTCCATGTTGAGTTTGCTTTTGATAATAGCTACCAATCTATAATGTTGTTGGTTTGTTGGTCAGTCACAAACTTTTGTATTCTGTAATCTGGATAATAATCTGAATCAACAAATAGGGTTAGCCGATAAATCAGCAGTCTGACGGTTTGTGAGGGTGGCCTGGGATGGAGTGAAATTCCTGGCCTGAGTTATTGTTTCAGTCCCTGGTCCCCAGACTGTATTGTGTGGCATTGCAAATCTCCAGCTCAGCCCCACCCAGTTCAAAACCAGCATGAAAAAAACTCAAATACAGAAATCATGTGAAATCATCAGACCTGCTCTAACATTAGTTTGCAGTTTTCTCCCTAAGACTCCGTTCCTCATAGTGAGAAGCTTATTGAGAAAAGGTTTCCAAGGTCTCGAAGATACTGATGCTACAATCAGTAGCTTTTAACAGTGTAGGTCCCCTCACTGGTGACTGAGACCACCACTTTAAGTATAGCTGTAATATACGGCATGTTACTTCACTTGAAAAGGAAAGCTCGCTGACAGACAGCAGCATCCTCAATCTGATGAGATATCCGTTGCTGAGCTGTTAGCTAATGAAAACGAGCTAAACAGGCCAAGTTTCATATCCAACTGAATGGATCAAATGAGTGGTTACGGACAGTAATGCAATCACGTACGGAAAATGACTCTGAACTGAATGAACTATTCAAATCAGCAGAGTGATCCATAATTTCCATCACTGCCTCATGTACAGTATGAGCATGCCATATCGCTGGTGAGAGCTGCTCCAATAATCTGCCTATAATCCTCGCTTAATCCACGGGATTACCTTGATAGCTGTACTGTATGGCTGCCATACGTTAGCATGGCTGTTAGCATGGAGCTAACTTCGTATTAGGATTCAGATTATGGTTTGGGTTGAATTAAGGAGGGATGTGCTCTTTGTATGGTTGGTTATTGAACGTGACCACTCTTAATTTCTTCAGCCTTACAGCCTTACAGCTATGATTGTGGTAGGTGTTCATTTTAAAATGCAAGGATTTTTATATTAGATCATTAATATCTTTCTTAGCTAACTGATGATGCATCATATTATCTCAGAAGAGAGAGCAGTGCACATCTTCAATTGTCGTCTAAAAATATCTGTGTGCTCTTGAAGATCTGGAACCTTGCAGACGAACTGTGACTAGCTCAGCTGCTGAGGTCAAGTTGTCTCCGGGAGGAAGACAAGCTAACTTGTAGCTGCGTCTCCCCCCGTGGGAGCGAGAGGCTACTGCTGATATAATAGGCTGTACGGGTGGAGGGCCACGATTCGGCCTGTCAGCAGCTGAGCCTCCTGTCTTCTGTTTGCTCAGTGTGCAGCAGACACTATGGATTTTCATATATTATTATACTCAGGCCTTGTGCTAGAATTACACAGTCGCTAAAGGTCATGATGCTGCACGGGGCAGATACTGTGATGGGAGGAGAGGGAGGGAGGAAGAGAGAGAGGGATATTAATTATCCATCAGTGTTCCCCATGTTTTGTTTAATCTTTTTTTAACCTGCTCCCTTTCTTTTTTTCCCTCTTGTTCCTCCAGTATTCTCTCTTAGTCTTTATCATATGGTGCAATCAGCAAATGTCGTAGCTCGACTCCCTTTGATGCACCAACTGTGCAGACACTCAACTCGTTGTCTCCTTGAACCTGGCCCTTCCCACACAAACACATGGTGCGCTACAGTTGGGAAGCTAGCTCGAGCACCCTCCCCTGCTGTTATTGCACTGACAGATGCAGTGCTGACCTGAGCCGTATGTCTGGCAAGCACGAGTCTTTCTCAGAGCAACAGCTCAGAGTGTTCACAGCACCGAAGCAAATGCTTAATTTTCTGTGTTTACAATAACTTACAAAGCTGCTGTGTCTTAGCCATCGACTGAAATCAACAAAAATATAAGCCTACAATAGCTGTTCTCTTTGTCAATGCTCATCTTGCTGTATCAATGGGCTCTTTATTCATTTGCATGCATAGCATTGTTGGTGTAAAGAAGAGAACTACTTCTAAAGGTTTACATTGACTATTTTCTGTCCAGCTACCAAAAACGTGTTAAAGGTCCCATATTTACACTTTGAACTTTAATATCCATCAGAAGATATATTTATGTTTCTAAGAACCAAAAACCATCTCTGTGTAGTTTTACATCTCCTCTCTCAGGCTTCCCTCTTTAGCTCTAGTAACAACAGATTGGTGAGCCAATCAGAAGAGAGGAGGCTCATACCCTGTCTCCTGATTGGCTGACTGTTCTAAGTGATCCAATAAAAATAAAGCTGAATTAAGGTAAAACACTCAGAGAAACCAAATCCTGCAAGGTTGGATGGTGGGTCCAGGTGGACTGGCTTTGGGGCATGGCTGAGGGCGGTGACTGCTTTGTTGTGACATCACAAAGTTCCAGAAGTCCTGACGGCTTGTTTTAAGACTCAGTTTCTGAATACAGGCTGGGTGCATTTCTCTGTGGACTGAGCGCTTTGATACTTTCACAGTATTAATTTAGAACCTAGACCTGCTTTATAATCAAAAAAGACATGGAAATGTCTCTTTATACAACATGGGACCTTTAAACTTTTGCAGTTGTGAATGCATACTGCTTTTGTCTCCAGCACAGCAAAACTAATTTCATTCATGGTGTGCATTTGCTATTGTTTTATGCAAATGTCCAGTATAATTCGGCATTTATATGCTATAATATCTCGTACATGTAGTGAGAGGGAACAGTGTAGCAGCTACAATACAAGATTGAACTGCTTGATAAGTGTGTGCTGGTTACACAGTGAATTTTGCGATACCGACTGAGAAGATGATCTTCCCAGTGTAAATATTTCATAAGGAAATGCTGCAAGGAGGCTTCTTACAAGTCCCTCTTCTTGAGAAGTATTATATAAATGAATACCGTCTCTCTCCTATGGTATCCACTGGTTTATATTTATATAATGCAAGAAAAGAGTAATATGAGTAATAAAGAGAATATGTGTGCATTCATTTTTGTATACCGACATATTTGTGCATGTTTGATTTTTTTCTGGATAAAAGTAAACAGCCTAAGCAGATTTTTCTTTTTTTTGACCTTGGACATGATATGAAAAAGAAAGTTGTGTGCTTTGGATGATTGGAGAGCAGTGATCCAAAGACATGATTTGAGTCTTAAGATGACTCTATATTCAGATGCTTCTATGTGGGCAAGAAAAGACACATGGCTCCTTGTTGAACAGGAACAGGAATGAGGTGTCCAGTGCCAAGAAAGCTATTAACACAAACCATCTTATTCTCCACAGAGGTGTATGTAAGAATAGATTTACGTGCGTGACTTAAGGCTCCTGGAATAGTCCCAGATTTAGTAGCATCGAATTGATTTGTATTTGCTTGCTTAGGATCCAAGTAATGGATATGTGCAGGCATTCGTGCTGCTTGGAAGTTTTCAGTCACGTTATCTAGAATATTAACTCTGGATGGAAGACATTATTTCTTGTCTTTGTGACCCAGATGAAAATAGCATTGCCATCAAATGGACGTATTATGAATGAGGCCAGCCTCCTTCTAGATGGAGGTCAGAGTTCCTGAGAGGAAGTCTATGCTGTTGTGCTGCAGGGCCTGAAGGAAGTGAGTCCTAGCCCTGATGCACAAGAGACTAACTCGTTGAGCATGTTTGATCTGTGTGCACTCAAAATTATCCAATATTCAACGTGGTCATATGTGGGAAAATAGAAAATAGTGAATCCTTTTTGCAGTTCTCTGTATTTGATTATAATAATCTCAGAAGTACAGGTGGGAGGAGCATTTTACCCCAACCCTTACAATACAACCCATACAAATACAACAAAGGCGTACAGCAATACTACTACAACACAGACCAAAGAAGCAGCAGCAGTAACAATAACAGCAGCAGCCAGGTCTATAAAACAAACGCAGTAAAATGCTATTGCACAATAATAGCTCACAATAATGCCACAACATTGCAATACACAGGTCCAAAAGCCCATTGCGCACAAGAACATATCTTAATATCAAAGGTAGGTAAATCAGTGTGATGTCCAAAGTAACTGACAACTGAATATTAAACTGCTCGGCGGCAGCTTACAATACTATGCCTCGATTGTAACTCACAGGTCCAAAAGCTCGTTGCGCACAAGAACATATCCGAAATACGCACATTTTCCCTTAGGTATATGAGTGTGATGTTAAAAGTAATTGACCAATGAATATTAAACTGCTCGGCGGCAGTTTAAAACAAATAACTTACCTTGAGCTGCAGGTGTCAGGTGCTCCAGGAATGATCCAAATGTGACCTCGCGCTCAGGTGTTGTGGAAATGAAGTCTGTCATAAGGGCGCGGATGTCCAATTAATTCAAAATGTCAGTGTGGACATGCATCAGGGAGAGGTGAGTTTCTTCTGGGTCATGGTGTAGCCATGTTTCAACGCGATGCAAGGTGGAGAAGGTCCGCTCGGATCAGGCCACAGAGATGAGCAGGCACAGGCATAACTATGAGTTTTTTCAGCTTCTGTAAAAAAGAGCTCTTGTTTGTGGATGGAGCTTGGATCGACATGCGGCTTCAACTTGAACCGTGATAGAGACTCTCCGGTGACATCGCCCGGCATTTTGAGCTGGAGATCCGGCCGGCCCTGGGTCCAGCTCCTCGGGAAGGTGAAGAGGCACCAAATCAACTGGTTTCCCTCTGCTGCATCTTCAAGCAAACAAAAACACACAAACCGCCACGTGATGAAGTCACTTCCATTTAGCTAACCAAGTTGTTGTAAATGCTAAAACTGTCTTTGGCTGGAGAGGCTCCTCCAGTGACGCCAGGTCAGTGCTAGCTTGACACCTGTTAGCGGCGGGCTCCTCAATGATGGCGGTGCTAACGGTGATACTCCCGGGTGCCGTGGCAGTCTCCGTCTCCCGAGGAAAAATTACAACCAAACGACAACGATGTGCCGATGTAGCTGCTCTCCTGGGAAGGCTGGTCTTCACCTGTGCTCCCTTTAGCCGATGGTTTGCCGAAAGAAATCTGTAATACGTTTTTCCACCGCTGTGACTTTATCTTTCGATTAGCTATCGACGCTACGGAAGTAAACATTGAACACGACCCGCCCTACACTGCCTCTGATTGGCTAATGATCGTTGCGTTCGCCGGTTTGATTGGTTAGGTGGTAACTAATGGTTAGGGTCAAGGTAAGAGGTAATTTTGAGGAAGAGTACTGGTCGTGTTAACACTATAAAAAAGATTATGCTCTCACCACATTTATTTTCCCATTAGTAGTTATCTCACCACACTTTATCTCACAAAAGACTGATTTACCCCAACTCTCCCTTCTGTCTGTCTGTCTGTCTGTCTGTCTGTCTGTCTCTTTGTTTTTCTGTCTGTCTCTCATCCTCCCTATGAAGTGGATACTACATAAGCCTTTGAAACCTTCTGCACTTATGTGACCTTACTGTGTTACTTCATCACATCCTCCTCTTTCCTCCTCTCTCCTAAATCATCACGTACGCTTTATACATTAGTCATATAAATGAAATAGGAAGATTTTTGCATCGCACTACGCTGGTGCTATAAGGTGTGTGTGCATCCATGTGTGAATACGCTCCCTCTTTGACAAAGAGTTATTATCGGAATTTGGACATGCTCTGAAAACTCTGTGAGTGCAGCAGGCTGGGAGAGAGAGAGAAAGAGAGAGAGAGAGAGCTCCACACTGAGGACCAGGCCTCATTCTTATTTTTAACCACTCCATTAACGTCTTTTCCTTCAGCAACTCCTCACTGTCTATTTTTTTCTCACTGTCTCTGAAGATGGAAACACGTGAATTTTGAGACTTGAATTGATTTGCATTGATCAGCAGCCTCTCGCAGACTAACAGTGGCAGTAAGGGCACTAAGTGGAGCAAGTGGGGTAGAAAGGTGGAAGACCAGGGTTGATGGGAAAAGGACCACAGCTTTACAGAGCATTTTAGCAGCTGATTATTTTGCTTTTTCATCCTGCATCTTTACTGTTTTGGTTGACTCTCATCAGCATTGTTTTTTTATGACAAAGCAAGCAAATGTTTCCAGCAAAAGGCTCTGCTAGACCAACTTTACACTGCCTGCCCAGCAACAAGAGACAGAAAAAGTTAGCAACTAGCTGGTGATCATAGTGTAGCAGCATTTAGCATTTGGCAGCTTAAGATCCAGATATTTTTTTCAGGTGTTGGTGGAGAACAAAATAGAGCTAAAACCATGTAGAACCCAACTCCACAATGTTTATATTGCCCCATCTGGTCAAAATAAGTTAATCGAGGTTTAGTCCACTGTTAATACCTTGACAGGTTATCGAATGGAAGAAACCACTTTTCGGCGATAAGATCTGCTTTGTGTTCAAATGAGAGGCCATGGTCAAAGTCCACTCCAAGATGGAGCAGAGCTTTGAGGCCTGTGATGATTATGTCAGATTTGTCACAGCTTCGTTTGAGAAAGTTAGCTTTAGAGCTGAAACAAGTAGTTAATTAATTGTGTAGTTGATCAACAATAATTGACTGGGACTGTGGCGGTGAAGAAACTTCCCCTGCGATGATTCAGGATGACTCAACAGCGCCCGAGGCTCAGCTGCAGAGAGCAGGAGGCTTCAGCACCTGATCATCTAATCATTGTTTTTTACCTGTTTCCTACATATGTAAACTCTGTTAGTTGTTAGTGTGTTCTTGTTGCTAAATCTTGAAATTGAAAAGTCGCATTTCACTTGTCTATAGTGATATTACAGTATTGCGGTTATTGCGACAGCCATAGTTGACTGGACTGGTCCAGGAACTTGTGATGGACATTTTTCACTGTGTTCACTGTTGACTTTTTATTGCCCTTATGATTAATTGATTAATCAAGAATCATCGGCAGATTAATGGATTATGAAATAATTGCTTTAGTTGGCTTGCATCCATGATTTAATTGTATTGATCCAGTGGGCCAGGATGGAGGAGACCATGCCAGTGGATGATATTACTGATGATGAACAGGACAGGACCAAACAATAAGCTCGAAAAAGATCGCTGGTCTCCAGGCAACACTCAGCTTGACAGTATCCGAGCTATCTGCTGGTCCCTGAATGGACATGCACAGAAAGTTTTTCAGAAACATCATGTCTCAGAACTTAAGTACCACATTTACCACATCACCATGTTTTCACATCACACAATACACATCACACAGCATCTGCAACATGAGCACTTAAAGCCATCACCGTCATAAGTGACAAGGAAGAGGAAGAAATAAGAACTGCACATTGTAAATGAGTACAGTCTGAGAGAGAGAGAGAGAAGCAGACAATGCAGGGCTATCACTTCTCTCCAGCGTGCGACAGAGAAGTGATAGGTCATCAGAATGGGATTTCCAGGAGAAGAAAAGTGAATTGCTGGGCAGAAATTATGGGAAATTGCAAGGAAGATAAAAACATGAAGAGCAGGGGAGGAGGGGGGAGAAAGAAAAGAAATATGGATGAACGGTATAAGCCGCCTGGCGTCTCAGGTGGCCTCTCAAATTGCTGCGCTTTGAGAAGACACAACGGGAGACTGAAAGCACTCGAGTGAAGAAGAAAAAAAAAATCAATGATGCCTGTCAGTTTTTTTGATCTGCCATTTTTTTTTCACATGGCACCAGCTCCATGTGCTTTATTCTAGTGCCGCATACCACTTCAACACCCCCCCTCCCTCCACCGTGGTCTATCTTCCTTCTCTCCAGGCTTCTCTCTTTCCTTTTTTCTCCATCTCTCCATCCCTCCTCCTCCCTAATGACCGAGCTGTTGGCAGGCAATATGAAGGCGGCATTTTCTCGTCTTATAAGCACATTAAACAGACGAGAGGAAAAAGTCTGTTAAACTGGACGTTGGAATTATCTTTTCTCCTCTAACGCTCTCTCACTTCCTCCTGCCTCGTTTCCCATTTCCCTCCCTCCATCTCAATCTGTCCTCCACCGCTTTCTGTCTCTTTCACTTTATTACAAGTAAAGTTGGGCTGATGAGCTTTAACAGGCCCTTTATTAAAAACCTGATATTGGCCAGCAAGTGTCATCGGCCTCTTTGATGATGGCGGTACCTCCCTGACCACAGCAAGTCAATATGCTTTTAATATTTTTTTTCATTTCACATGGCTGCAGGGAGAAGTCATTCCAGCCTGGTGTGAGAGGCTTTTACTCAACAGTCTGTAAAATCTGCAGTGAAACCAGCTTCAATCCTCCTTAAGGAGAAGCTAAAGCAACTCCAGGAATTAAATTACTTTTAGTGTCCACTGATGTGCTGTAAGGTGCTTCTGAAGGGTTTCTGGGCAATAAAATGGCCTCATAAAAAAATCCAATTCCAATGTTGGCACAGAATATCAACTACTGGCAGCCTGAATGACAAAATCACAATCAGGCTTCGAGGGGTTTATCTTAAAGTTTGCACCATGTAGATTCTTAGCTCTTACTTACTATCATTACATCCAGACCCAGACATCTGTTTACTGAGAGATAAAGTCTGGCTACCTAGAGTTTAACAAAACACACTCACTCACTTGCTTTGTGCATATTTCTTGTGTTGATTTTACTATGGCTGTATTTTAGTGTTTTTTTTAATCCATTTTTTTATTCATTATGATGTTTCCACTTCTCTGTGACCAGATTTTATTTTGAAAAGAGCTGTATCAACATCGTAAAAGGCACAACATAAAGTTCCTCTTCAGGCATGTTTTTAAACTATGCAAAAATTCTCTGGGCCTGGAAGCACATCTACTCTTAATTCCTCATCAAGAAATCTGGATCGGGCCTTGTGCGCCGCCCACCGCTGCTGCTTGCGCTCGGTTGACAGTTGAAAGAGCAGAGAGTATCAAGATGGTTAGAGCGGTCAGTCAGACCCAGACTCAGATGAGGAGTCTGTTCTGACCAAAATCAGCGACTACAAGATGTATCACAAAGATTAGCATAGTCATTTGTTTATTTTGTTAGCTTGTAACTGGTATTTGCTGACACAGTGTTTGTGGCTGTGCTAATGCAAACTCTCGCTCTCTGTACTGGCAAGGTTTCAGGTTCATGTTCGCCCCACTCCTCTCTGCAAGACTCTGCAGGTTGATGGGATTGGTTCCTCATGTTATTTGATGTATGAAACCCTGGCTGTCTGAATCTGTTTTCACTGCAGTTCCAAGGTGGAAATACAGAGTCACGGTGTTGACTGATTATTTTGCTCATGATATGTCGTGTATTATATAAAATACACCATATAGATGTGTTAACAAGATAAAAAAAAAACATCTTTAAGTTGCCAGAAGACAGATTTTCTCCTCTTTTGGTCGACCTGCAACAAGCTAACAGCACTGTATATCCATTTGATACAGATGAAATCGATATCAACCCACAATCAATCACACAATCCACTAAGAGCAACAAAGTGTTATTTCAATTAGAAAACTGTATTGTTATTAATGAATTTCAAATCGCAACCCCTAACACTACTAAAGCCCAACACTGCCCCCTGGCATCATCTCTCTTTGGATCAAGGACATTCAGGCACAACTTTGAAACAGGACCTGGGTTTTTAAAGGACTGTTTGTGATTCATCTCTCAGAAAAATGCTCTCTTACAGTTGTTCTATGGCTCAAATGGGATGATAATACATAAGAGGTACAAACTGGGGCTAGTAGATACTCAGAAAGATATTCTCTAGGCCTCGCCCTCCCGAAAGACTTTCAACCACCTAATAACATAATTTTCCGCTGGAAGCACCTCTTGTCCTTGGATCTGATTTTCTCTCACCTTAGCTCCCGCTCCTCTCTGTGGTGTTACATCATTTGTCTGCATGTCTTTGTCTCTCTCCTCTCTGTCTTTCTCTCCTCCTCTGCTCCTCTGTGCAAGGATCATCAGCCCAGAGGTTGGTGACCCGCTTAGTAGCTCTGGAACAGATGTTCATGGGGCAGAGTCTGTGTGTGTGTGTGTGTGTGTGTGTGTGTGTGTGTGTGTGTGTGTGTGTGTGTGTGTGTGTGTGTGTGTGTGTGTGTGTGTGTGTGTGCGTGCGTGCGCGCACGTCGACTTACGATGGGGCTGGACAACAACAACTAACAAGCACTGGGCACTTAGACTGTGGAGATGGATTAGTGTTTTATGGCTCAGGAGGATGGAGGGATGAACGATAAAGGGATAGTTTGAAGGGATTGGAAGCAGGGTTTGGGTTTTTGGGGGCCGCAAGGGATTAAAACAACTGTGGCTGGTGAGAACAGTAGCATTTTTACGATGCTGTGATTCTCAGACCAACAGGGAGGCATGCAGTGAGCTTTCACAGGTCAAAGCTGCGTTGGAGGAAGAAAAAGAAAAAACATAGGGAGAAGGGAGGGGGAGAGTGGTGACTACAGTGAAAAGATGAATAGGATTTTGTTGAGCGTCTGTAGAGACCACTGGCAGCCTGTCTGTCACTTTCTGTCAGTCCGTCTCTAAGGGCTTTGTTGAACCTGTAGAGAGGATGCAACGTCTCCTCTGGCAGCCATGTTGGATTTCTGTAGCCCATAGCAGCCAGCTGTGAAGACACTGAACAGACATGGATATAACAGCTATTTTCATTGTATGTTCTGGTCAGTTCTGCATCTAGTTTGTAAAACTAACTAGCAAGATATTTCATGTTGTTATGTAGCTGTATACTGAGGTTGCAGTAGCATTGGCTGTTCATATTACTTTTGGCTAATTTGGCTAGCTTGCTAGGGGTAGGAAAAAAAACGTGTTTCAGCCACTTTAAAAAAAAAAAAAAAAAAAAAAGGGTATGCTTTAATTTAGATATTTTCACCACTTTATCTTGCCGTCAAACAGCCCTTTCTTTTCGAACTACATTTCCTCAACACCTGAACTACCGTATTCATCTGCACAAGCGCACTTACACATAGCTCTTTTGACTCAAACAGCTGATCTGCGATCTTAAGTGCGCTTGTGCGTAGTAATACGGTAGTTCATCGACTGAGAAAATGTAGAAAGACGCCTGAGAACTTGTACTGTCATAATCTGGATTGGAAAAGAAATTCATTCTTGACATTGGAAATGTAGCTTTCAAACACATCACATGGTTATCATCAGTGGATGGCATTTGGTCAGTTGTCATGTAGCTGAATCTGTTGACATGTAAACTAGCTAGTACTTTTTTGTGTCAATTACATAATATGACCTCAGAGAAAACATTAAGCCTATTTGATAGAGATTGTTTTTGTATTTAACAACTGAAAAAGGCGGCTAACAAGTAAAATCAGCGATGATGCGTTAGGTGTCACTGCAATAGTTTTGTGATGTTTTTTTATATGTGGTCCCAATGAGGGGATTCATTTTCACTTCCTCTGCATTAGTTTCTGCCTTTTAGGATAAAACGTCGTCTTCCAGCAGTAATTCAAAGCACATTTAACTAATAAAGCACAGTGTCTAGAAATGTTTCTCAGTCTGATTGCTTTAATGTGCTCTTATCATCATACATGTGTCAGTAGTCCCATTCATACAGTGTACTTTGTTTGTGGTTGAAATACTTTTCTTTTTATTCACTTACTTTGTTCACTTTTGCTTCAAGCCAATTAAGGTGAAGGCTGCTCTGTTCTCTGTGTCTGTGTGTCATCAGGAAGCATTAGCTGCTGTAATTAAAGCATCTTTATCTCCCCAATTAAATCTCGTCTCCTCTTCCATGTTCTCCTTAGACCAACCCCCCCCCCCCCCCCCCCCCCCCCCCCCCCCCCCCCCCACCACCACCACCACCACACCACCACCACCACCACCACCACCACCACCACAACCCACACACTGACACACACGGAGCGGTACAGCCTGTTTGTTTTGCGGCTGTGTTCTCCACCTGACAATTGGACAGCGTTGGCGGCTATTATTAATTTCTGAAAGGTACTGAAAAGTGTGTGCATGAGCGCGTGTCTGATGGGTGTGTTTTCCAAACGCTCATCTGAGGCGCAGCGGTGCACTCAGTCCATTCTCAGCCTGCTCAACTGAAACACACAAATTACTTCTTTATAGTGAGACTTTCTGATTTTACATATATGTGGCTTTCAGCACAGCAGACGCCACTCAATTACTGTCTGTCTTTGTCTTTAGATTGTGTATATGGCTTAAGATTGACCCACTAAGCTGGATGGCTTAGAGGTATTTGAATTGAAAAAATAGAGAAACAACTGATGGCTATATTAAGAGGAAACCTTATGACTAATAGGTCTAATTTTCAAAATGTCACAAAAAAGCACGCATCTGTCATAAAATTATTGCAGTAAATGTAATGGGATGTGTACTGTTATTTTAACAGGACAGAAATGTTATGATAGGAAATGACATTTTATTGTGTTTTGGGGGAAATTTTAGACTTTGAATGGTGGAAATGCAGTCTAGCGAATTATACCTTGGATACAAGCTGTTTTTTTTTCCAGGTGGCAAAGGGCCATTGTATTGTTTCCTAATCCTCGGTGTGTGCAGCATTCACCAGTCCCCAAACAGAAAGGAGGAAATCATAATTGATGGCTACACTTCTCCCTTCAGTAGCTTGGGAATAGGCTGCAAGCATTACTGTCAGTGTACAAGCATTCGCTCTAATGACTTCAGGATGAGGAGCTTAATTTTATTAGCTGAGTAAAGAGACCACTGGGCGTATGGGTTTTGACCGTGTGTGTACGTGAAGCTCTCACCAGGCAGCGATAAACACCTGCACCCACGCCGTCCACCTCATATGCATCACACACACACACACACACACACACTTTGACTTCAAGTTAATATAAACACAAACCCGCCTGTGCTTGTTCTCACTTTCCCTCACACACACACACACACACACACACACTTTCACACAAAAAGTTGCGTAATTACCCAGCATGACTGAGGAGAGATTGGAGGTCAGGAGGGTCAGACAAGTCTCACCGGTGGTGTTCCAGCCGCAGTGATACAGTAATTTAAATCACCATTCACAGACACCAGAAGTAAACACTTTGATGGTTGTACACGGGATAATTAGCCGTCTAGTACAAGGTAGCAAAGTTAACAAGCACAAATTCCTCTTTTTTACTCACAGCTGGTGCAGTACATATTAACAGTGTCATATCAGCATATATTAGTAATAGTGTACAGCAGTATGAATCGTATGAATTGTTTGGACGGGCTAACTCTTTCCCTCTGTTCCCAGTCTTTATGCTAAGCTAAGCTAACAGGGTGCTGGCTGTAGCCTCGTATTCATCATCATATGCGAGTCTTATCGATCTTCTCATTTAATTCTCTGCCAGAAAGTAAATAAAGCAACTTTTCCTTTAAAAATAGCGTCTTATATTACAATTTGATAATTAAATAATTAAAAATAGATTAATGACATCACTATTGATGAGTAAATTAATGGAATTTCAAGGTTAAAAAAAAAGTGGTTTCCTAGTAACTGTTTCAGTATATAGTTGCATCACTGAAATCGTGTTTCGTCAGGCAGTTTGAGCCGAGATGAAGATTAGGAGATCTGGACACACACACACACACACGCACACACACACACACACACACACCACACACACACACACACACACACACACACACACACACACACACACTCATGCCACACTGCTGATATGACACACAAACACACAGCTGGCCAGATAAACCCCATGAATGTGATCAGTGGGCTAGCGTTTGACGTAACAGGGGTGCATTCGAGATTATTTAATGTTTTGCAAATGTAACGCAGCAGTTTAGAAACGCGCTGAGTTGCATAACATCTCGTGTCAAGGGGACTGGGCCACAATGCTGTGACAGGGCTCACTTTGATTTCATTAAAAAAGAGGCAGAAAGTCATTGAGTGAGCGGACAAAGTCATGCCGTCAATTTGTCCATTTCTTGTAAGGAATAGTTTTATGTTACTTTTCCATTGTTTACTTGATGATTTAACTCCCACGAACTCAGTTCTGTCTATAGATAGAACTGTAGCTGAGAGTCACCTGTGTCTATTCTTGATATTTCCTACTGTCTAATTCTTCATATCTGTTGCTGTGTGGCTCCAGTGACGTGCTGGTGTTTGCTGACCAATCTGTTTTCTGTTCCAGAGTTCCTCCTCCTCCTCCTCCTCTCTCTGCTTAATTGTTGCTGACCTCCTGTTTTCGTTATCTCTGACTGACAGGTGTGAAAAGCGGCCTGGCTAGAGCTATAGCTGCTGTTGTTGTCAAGGAAACTGAGAGCCCTGTCCCGTTACCATGGGGAAACAGAACAGCAAGCTGCGGCCTGAGATGCTGCAGGACCTACGAGAGAATACCGAGTTCTCCGACCATGAGCTGCAGGAGTGGTATAAGGTACGTAAACACACACTCTTTGAGTGGCACCAAAATGTAGAAATGGTTCTACTACTGCTGCTACAAAATAAAATAAAAAACTAGTTAATTATTTACATTTGATGCTGCACTAGTTGTGGGCCGTAAAAACAAAACAATGAGCTAAAACAGGCTAACAAGCTCCTTGGAGCTGAGGGCACACAGTTGGGTGATAGTTGGGTTTGTCACTAGGACATGGACATTTAATCCATTGTAAGTATAAAAATATTGATTACTGACACTTTCTGAAATGAAGTTATTTCAACACCTCAATTACATCAGACCTCTGAAAACACAGTTAGTTATTAACGTCTGACTCAGCTCTGGTTTGAATACTTCTGTCATTGTGTCAGTGTGTATCAATCAGTTCTATCAGGTAACGGTGATCGTTCACAGGCCAAGAAACTAAATTTATTGAGATTTTTAGTGGATAATGTCTGTGTTTAAAGTCAAATGTGTACTACTGTTGTTACAGATTTACACCTGTCAGAATTAATTTAACACTTCAGTCATGGGTGAGCTACAAAAATCTTTAGTCAACACTTTTGTCAACACAGATCAACACTTAGTAACAACTGAAAACTCCGTCATAGCATAACGCAAGTACAAAACAACATTGTAAACTGTGATAAGTCATTTACAACTGTCTGAGAAATAAGCATAGCACAGTGACCCTAGATAAAAATAAATCTGTCAGAGCCGTCCTTCCTCAGTAAAGTCACGTTTTATCAGCAATTAGTGATAGCGACAGCTGCCTTCAATATGACATTTGTCTCCGTTCAAGGCAGAGCACCACCCAGTCCGTTAATCCACTCGGGGGGACCGGATTAGATCTTGGCGTGATGAAGTGCCACAGTGGACTGACCGAATGAATTATCTCGTCTTGTTTTCGTGGGTGTGTGTTTGTGTAATGGCTATATGGCTTTATGCATGGATTAGACCTACGGAACAGCTGTGCGAGCCGTCCTGAATAAGAGCTGTACATGTTTACACCGTCACCTGCCTGAACTGTGACTTAAGCCCCCTTGACCCCGGGTCCCCTCACACTGACAATGGTCACAATGGTGTTTGCTCTCAGTGGATTAACAGCTCCTGGATGGTGGAGATGTATGGCATGCTCCACATGGATGTTAAGGTGCCCGAGGTCTTGGAGAATAAATCCAGCTTGTCTTTTTTTGGGATTTATTGGCAATAAGTCTGAGCTTCGAGTCAGAAAGCCACACTAACAGTAGTGAAATGTCAAAAACACTGAGAATTAATTTTCTATTAGAGCCATGTTGCCTCTCCACCTTCACCCATGAGAATATTTAAAATGATGATCAAAAAGTAATTCCAGTCTTAAAATCAGGACAATGACTTTGTCACCTCGCTGCCTCTATCTTAACGGCCTTTGTAAAAATAAAAAAAAGTGGTACATTGCTGCCGAACAAAGACCATGACTGACATGACTTTTACCTCCCTTTTTTTCTCAGGCACAATGCTGCTTTATCAAATGTGTCTCCTTCAAAAGAAGATAGAACTGCTTTCAACTATCCAAGACTAAGCTCCTTTTGAAAAAGCACTGCTTCAGTCTGTTCAGAATGGATCATTACATGAATGAAACATTTACCGGTCAAAGTTTTGTTACAGAAATTTGATTCCTGATTGAAAATGCTTTATCTGTCAGTTATAATAGGAGTGTCTGCTGATGTAAAAATTGTCTTGTATTGTCCCGGAGACTGAAAGAGAGCATTAAAGGAATTACTGTCACCCTTGTCTTGCCTCATATCATCTCTTCTCTTTTCCTCAGGGTTTCTTGAAGGACTGCCCCAGTGGAACCCTGAATGTGGAGGAGTTCAAGAAGATTTACGCCAATTTCTTCCCCTATGGTGACGCCTCCAAGTTCGCCGAGCACGTCTTCCGAACCTTTGACACCAACGGTGACGGGACGATAGACTTCCGGGAGTTCATCATCGCTTTGAGCGTGACGTCACGGGGCAAGCTGGAGCAGAAGCTGAAATGGGCCTTCAGCATGTACGACCTGGACGGAAATGGGTACATCAGCCGCGAGGAGATGCTGGAGATTGTACAGGTGAGCAAGGGACACTGGGTAATGTTGTGTGGTTGTGGGCAAAGGATGAGTCATTTGGACTATGAACAGGATGTAGGGTATTTTTAAATATTTTTGAAAAGACTGTGCTTCTGTTTGGCTCAGAGACAACGTGTGGACCGAACTTTCTGACAGTCCACCCAAGAGTATGTAACAGAAAAAATTCACTCAAAACCATAAATATTAGATTCATAGTGGGGCTAAAATCATTGGATCCACAAAGTCATCAGGATGCCTCCTCTTGGGACAATTAATGTCTGAACAAAATGTCATAGAAATTCATTCAATAGTTGTTGAGATACTTTAGTTTGAACCAACTGACTGTCCGCACTGCTGTTGTGGTTAAAAATGGTCAAAATGGAAGAAAGAAGAGGATGAAATGTCTTTAGCATGTGTCAAGCATAAAAAAAACTAGATCCCAAATTTCCCATAATTCAACTAGTTCCATCTTTATGCGAAGTTTGGAACATAGACTTCCCGTTACAGATATTTAGTTTCCATTCAAAGCTGCGATAACCTCTTTAACATCATCTGGGTTATATTCTTTGGGGACATTGGGGGCCTCCTTCAGAGCCACAGGGGGATGTTTTCATATGCTGAGTCATACTCAGAACTTAACTTGACCTTTATGTGTTGAGTTCATCTTTAAAGACAGATTTGATTTCCTGAGAGATAAAAGGCACAAATCACAAACAGAAGGATCCCAAATATTAGTCACATAGGGGTTTTGAGCACAACTGGAAATACCAAAATAATGGTATGAGTCTCTTAGTCACCAAATCTAAGTTTTCATAAGAAGATTTGTTGCAGTTTAAAGTACAGAACTGGCCTCACCAGGAGATTAAATGTTTAATGTTAATGTTTTTTTTAACTTCAGTATTTACATTATACATTCAAAATACCCAGAAGCCCACTAATGTACATGTTATTTGAACTATCCACTCATATATCCTCTGCATGGACAGAAATAGACAGTTCTTACTTCAATTATGCAAGTTAATACATTCGTTCCAGTATGTATGGGGAGGCTCGAGTACCAACATGCAAAGACACTAATCGGCATATTTAATGTGTTGATTGCAATATTGGCACAGGCAACAGTTTCTATGAAGACTGTTAAGCACACTGTTACATTTGTGCAGCATGTAATCCTTTCATTGTTGAAGAGAAGAAGTCGAGAGACTCATATACTGGATATTGGATCTCGCTGTGTGCTCTCTCTGGGCTTGTTTTTATATCCTGGTGGGGGACTGTAGCCTGAATACACGCCAATCCTATGGGGACATGTGTCACTGTGGGGACAAAAATTGAAGTCCCCCCGGGTAGAGACTGCTTGAGGGTTAAGGTGAGGGATGGGCACTCAGTTGTGATGGTTGAGGTTTGGGTAAGGGACAATGGACAAATTATGTCGATGGGTGGACCCCATGGGGATAGTGAAACAAGTTTTGTCAGTGTGTGTGTGTGTGTGTGTGTGTGTGTGTGTGTGCGCGCACTTCTGGGTTCTCATGGATTAGTGAGTTAAATTTAACCAGAGTTTATCCCTGAGTGTGCAGAATACTGGGATTATCCTCAAGCTCATTGAGGTTACGCACCGCTGGATGAGAGAGGAGGGGCCCATTGTGTCATTGTACACTGAGAGAGACAGAGAGATTGTCGTAATAAGGGAAGTCAAATTTGTTCTAGACCACATTATCGGACAGCAGAACATATCCTAACCCCTTCATGCCCTAATCAGAGGACACGTCCAACAAAATGTCAATTCTTATCTTATTTGTAGATCTTTAAAAAGGTTTTTGATTTAAAATCTAGCATATTGACTTGTTCCTTTTGTTTCAAAATGGTGATGGGAGGAAATGAAGTTAAAATAAAATCGTTCTGCTAAAGGAAAAGAGAGTTTTTGCCCCAAAAAACAGATACACACATATAAATGAATCAGAAAATCACTGGGGCAATCAAATTAGATGAGAAGATGGATACCACTCTCATGTATTTGTGCTAGGTAGAACCAGGAGGCTATTAACTTTAGCTTAGCATCAGCTAGCTTGTTGCCTCTTTACAAATTTAGGGAATAAATAAATAATTTAGGGAGAGTTTTCAGAAGAGGGCATAGCTTCACTTATTCAACTTACAAGACAAAGCAGCTTTCACTGTGCAAATTAACAGCTGTGCAAATTGTTTATATTTCATTTGTCACATTAGTTATCAATAAAGTGCTTTAAAACGTGACCCCATCTAAAGAAAGACTGTAAAACCACTGTCTGTCACTTTGTCTGTGTCATATAAGTGAGACCTGTTTTCAAAGTCAATATATAACCTGCTATACACCTTTCTCCGGAGGAAGACAAGAACTCTCATTTTATAGTCCAAGGGATAAATTTTAAACCTCTCTGTCTTACTGAAAAGCTCAGAGGGCTTATTTCATGCAGGCTACCTTCCCCTCTGAGGGTGCTGCTGTGACACTGATCTACAGTCAGTAAGCTGACTGCAGATCTGTGCCTGAGGCCAGCTGATACTTGCAGCTTCTCCGTGCTCACTTGCTAGGTTAATTTAATGCTATCAGGGGACGGGAGGCGCTGGTATCAGTCAACAGATAAAGATGTATCAGATCAATACGGTAAACTCTGCTTGTAAGCCCCCACCCCCACCCCCACCCTGTTGGCACATGCAATCTCTGTCACTCTGATGGTGTGGTTCTCCAGGCATAAGAAAATCCTGCGAGGGTATTTGTGGAAAAGCTGCTCTTAGCATCGAGGGGTAATAAACGGAAGTGAATCATGTGGACTTTAGAAAGTGTGTACATCAGCATCTTGAAAGCTGCAGTGACATTATTTTTCAGTTCAGTTTTGTTTTAGTTCTCTCCTACTGAGTCTCCTTAATGGATCCCTGCTGGCTTGAATTCCCTTATCTTTCTTTTCTCTCGCTCCCACCCCACCACCCCTTTCTCTCTCTCCCTCTCCCTCTCGCTCTCCCTCCCTCTCCCTCTCTCTCTCTCGTGCTTGCTCCACCGCTCTGTCTCTCAGGCCATCTACAAGATGGTGTCATCTGTGATGAAGATGCCAGAGGATGAATCCACGCCGGAGAAGAGGACAGATAAGATCTTCAGACAAATGGACCTCAATAATGATGGTGAGTGGAGGAAATAGCAACTAGAAGGAATAAATATGCTGAGAGGAGAGGACAGGAGTGACGAGCATCAGATGAATGTGACATTTTATTGAAGATAATTTTTGAGCTGTGCTTATTTTTGCAGAAATCAAGAGATCTTTGAGAGAATGTAGGGCTGCATATTTTAGTATTTTTTATCTTATGTCAGGCCAAACATTTGGGATTACAAGACACTCAAGCATAGAAAATATAACATGCACCCTCTGGCAACACATACAAAAACTATACTTTCAAATAGCATAGTTAGAGCTTGTCTTTCTCATCTTTCAGCCTTTCTCCAAGTAACTGGCTAATTTAAATATTTCATATGTGAACATCCAACTTAGTCTTTGTGCATCATCCATTTTTACAAAATTAATGATGATGAATATTGACCTCTTCATTATTTAACACTTACCGCTATGCTAACGTCCCTGTGAGGTTGTACCTTAGCACAACAGTGCTTTGAGCTAAATGCTAAAGTCAGAATGGAAACATGTTCACGATTATAATGCCAACATGCTGATGTTAGCAGGTAGACTGTTCATCACGTCAGCAAGCTAACATTTCCTGATTAGCAATAAACACAAAGTACAGCTGAGGCTGATGGGAATGTCAGCAGTTTTGCACATATTTCGTTTAATAGATAAATCTCGGACAAACTAAAAATTTGAAGTGATGATGGCACTAGATGAAAAAGTTATCAAGGAAGTCAGAGAATCACTCCGGGGACCATGAATATCTGAACCAAATGTCATGGCAACCCACCCAATACGGCTTAAAGACTTCTCTAAAAATCGAAACAGCTAACATTGTGATGGTGCTAGATGAGAAGTTGGGATCTCCAAAGTCAGTAGGATTCATCCTCTGGGGAATCACGAATGTCCTTAAAAAACTCCATGACTTTCCATCCAGTAGTTGTTGAGATATTTCAGTCTGGACCAAAGAGCTGCTGGTAGCAAGGCTAAAAACAACTAATCAAACCCACAGTAGTAAAACAAAGTGCACATGTCTTTGACTAAGATCCAGTAAGTTGTTTATCCCGAATAAGTATTTTTTTGGTCAGCCTGTTTCTTCCATCTCAAGTGGTTGATTCCATAACTTGAACTATCAACTATAAACATCTTCCAGTGAACCTCACATGGCTCCCATCCCATATCTCCCACCACAGCCATGTTTGGTGCATATTTGTGCACACCCAGAAATTTAAAATAGCGCTGTGTGGTTTTGATTCACACATGAAAAAGATTTTAAAGGCCTTGAACTCTAGCTAAAAAACACACAAGCTTTGAATCATGCTTGAGAACATATTTCCATTTAACAAAGAAAAATAAATCAAAATAATGTCTATTTATCTAACTTTCTCTCTCTCTGTTTGTCTTGCAGGCAAATTATCCCTGGAGGAGTTTATCAAAGGTGCCAAAAGCGACCCTTCCATCGTCCGGCTACTCCAGTGCGACCCCAGCTCGGCCTCCCAGTTCTGAACTACTGCCCCGCTATGACCCCTTCTTCCTCACCCTCTCTGTTGCTATTGAACCAGTCACTCAAATCAATGCATGATGGTTCTCGTCTCTCATATCATCTTAAAATTTTTGTTGTTGTTGTGCAAAGATGGAGGAAGAATTTTAAGGAGGATAAGAAAAGTCATCACTATCATTTTACTTTTATTTTTATATTTGGGGGAAATATATGAAGGGACATGTATACATTTAATGATCAGTCGAGAGAGGCGTCCGCTAATGTTCCCGAATAATATTCCTCTCTCTCTGGAACGTCGGATTTCCAGGGGGCTTGTGACAAATTTTTTTTTTTTTTTTTTGCAGGGTGAGGATTGCTCAGTTTCCCCTCCAACACACATGTATATCATGTATATACTGTATGTCTATGTATATCATAAGATGAAGTACATTCGTCTTCATGTATGGTGCACACTCTCTGGCATTGAAAGGCAGTATTATGTAGCGTAGCTTCCTGGTCTGATCTGAATGGGTGGTCAGCGGGTTGGAGGTGGGTGGGTGGGGATTATTGGGATGTTTCGCTGAGAAAAAGAAGGCCTAAGATCCCATTAGGTTTTTATTGATATCTACTTGCATTTTGTTGATTTATAAATTTTAAATGTGTTTTTTCATTTGTACATATTGTTTTCCTCCTTCATGTTGTTTTATTTATTCATTTTTATTGTTATTATCTTTTACTTTGATATGTTGTTTTAGATGAACACTCTAGTTTACAGTGACAGAGAGAGAGACAGAGAAAATGTGAGTTAAGACTGACCTCTCTGGGATTTGTGGTTTTTGTCAAAGTGGAAGAAGAATATGAAATTGTAGTGAAATAAGGAGTTCCCATAATGCATCTGATCAACGACACCAGTAGCACATATCGTTTGAGCCGCCATGTGTTTATAAAGTATGGCTGTGCATTTGGTCTGAATGTGTGTGTGCATGTGAATATGCACCGTATCCTCGAGGCTAACTTTTACAGTATTACCATGTTGTGTTGTTTCTTAATTTGTAAGTATTTTAAAGTTCTTTATCAACGAGCAGTAAACTTAAGATAGTCGTGACCTGTGACTATACTGCATGATCCTGCGAACCCAACGACGACAACACAGAAACAGTAAACGCACAGCGGTATCTTTTTGTAGCTCTGCAGCCTCCTCAGCACCGTACCAGGCAGAAATGACTGAATATTTGTCTTGCTTTGGGACAAACCCTGACCCCACTCTCTTTTCCTCATGACAGACATGAAAACTCACTAAGGGCTCGTTCATCTCTCTCTAGCTGAATGCTTTTATAACCTCCTGGATTAGTCTGCTTACAGAGCAGTTAGATGAAGGGACACGTGTCACGAGACAGTAGCAGGTTACTTGTTCTGATTTGGATTTTTAGTTTTTCTCCAGACAATAGCCGGTGGCCATGTTTATATTAGCAGTTATAGAAATCTTTAACATCTGGGATACCTGTTCTAAGAGATTTAATGAATATTTGTAGCGCAGAGAAAGTGAAACACTTCCAGGCATGGCATCAAGTCAATCTCTCAGTGTCTCTTTAAACTACTTTAAACTGTATGATATTAGAGTTTTAAAACACAGCTTTGACTGAGTGAAACCATGTTTCACAATAAAAACCACCATCTGAAACACTGTGCAAATGTAAACAGAGCCGCTGGTTGCAGCAGTGCCAGCACCACTCTCATATATCGCCCATTTAAGGCTCCCATTGTCAGATCACTGTTGCCATCTTCTGTTTCAGAGATTAAACACACACTACAAAGTCAGTCTGTGACGTAGGTTACCATGGAGTTGACTGAAAAAAAATTCAAAGTTGAAGTAAAACTGCATATTTGAAGTAAGCCCTGCTTCAAAAATATTTTCTTAGGAGTTGACCTGTTGCCCTGACGACATCACTGAAGACAGAGATTACTATTTTCATTTCAGTCAAAATGTTTCTTGATATGATGCACAAGAGACTTGAGGCTGTTGGTTGAAGATGACCCCTAAAGAAACATTATCATAAAACATATGGTATTTCTTTATTGTTATAGACTGAAGTACATTTTCTCAAGTACTGAGACTTATATTAGTACAACACCTAAGTACATTACTTGAGTATTTTTATTTTATGTTACTGTATACTTCTACTCCATTACAGTTCAGAGGCAAATATTGTAAGTTTTACTTTACTGCATTTATTTAACAGCTTGTTTCTTTTTCAGATTAAGATTTTACATATGAAATGATTAGTTTATATAATATGTGTTGTTATAGATTTAAGTGTTGAAAAGTAATAAAACTAGTTAAATTAGCTCCATCTTGATTAACTATAACTTTAAAGTAATCATTACAATAATAATATAACTTATAATAATAGTATAACATTAACTAAGGCCATTCTGCATGAGTACTTTCACTGTTGATACTTAGTAGATTTTACTGTTGATATTTCTGTACTTTTTACTTGAGTAAACAGTTTGAATGCAGGATTATAATGCGGTCTTTTTATAATGTGATATTGCTTCGTTTACCCAGTAGTCTGAAAACTTCTTCCACCACTGGTATTTAGCAAAGCTGATATTCAAAATCTCTAAATTGGACCATGACCCTTCCTGGCGAAGGATTCAGTTTTTATTCCACAATTTTATTCTTAAGATTTTAGAAAAAATCCTTTTTTAAATGGGACAATGAAACGCTTAATTAAAACCCAGACTAATTCAGTTATTTCAGGTGGGTTAGCAGCTCTGTAAAGCGGGTGGTTCACACAGGCTGCAGTTTACACACAGTGGGAAAGGTGAGGAATAAAACCCAAACACTTCATCACACTTGGAGGATTTCTCTGTCTTTTGTGCGAGATAGAAATAAGTGTTTGTTCTGTGGTCAGAGAGGAAACTCCATCAAAACATCTGACGAACATCTAAAGTTGATATCAGCCTGAAATATGATTCTAATTGTGATTTTTATTTATATTGTGTTGCCCGACATTTGACTACCTCACAAACTGAATGGTGTGCAATGGTGGCAAAGTGAACTACCAATCAGAGCCTGAGAGCTGTGCTGGTGCAGCTGCTTCCGCATGTCATAAGACTTGATGTGAGGTGAACTTGTACCAAACATTTGCGCAGGAGCTTCCTGACCAGCCACACCTCTGCTTTGGAGATCCTGTAGTGTCACTGCCTTCTGCTGGTAGGATAAGGAACAACAGTTGCTACCCCATGATCAATTACAGTTTAACCCTTTTCTATTCTCACTGCCTCTGATAAACTGGTACCTTGTGTTGGATAAATACGCCCCCCTTCCCCTCTTCTTTCTTCCTTCCTTCCTAACCTCTCCTTCCTTCCTTCCTATTTTTCTGTTGCATGAAAACCTCACATGAGGATGTCATGTTTGTTCCGTTGGACCTGAAATAGAAATATACCTAAGTGTTTCAAAGCTGCACGTGTGGACTGTTTACTCATTTCTGGTTATTCATGAATGCAATACATCAAGAGTATTTCATTGTGGACGAGGCGAATGTCTGGTCTGACAGCTGAGCATGACTGCCATGCATCTGCAGTCTGTCAAGGCACATTGTAGGCCCTTATTAACATACACCTGACAGGACGTGGGTGAATGTCATTATGTCTCCTGAGCATAACCAGTAATACCTGTCAGGTCACTATAGCCGCTGCTATTAGCACATATTAAAATGAAATGTTTTTTGTTGCAGAGTTCAGATACCACCCACAAAATAGCTGCCAAATTGTGATTTAAAAACTTTATTTACTTAGGCAATAAATACAAAATCTTGCATCACTAGTTTCTCATGAAACTAGTTTTTCTTGACCTAACTGCAGAAAAAATACACACACACACACACACACACAGTATTCTCAATAACTCAAACATGCAAACCAGAGTTTCATCCTGCCTTAAACATGGGTAAAAGGTTGTATGCATAAACCTGAACATAGTTCAAGTCTTGCTAAGTGAAGCTAATCCCGTCCTAACTCCAGAGAACAAGCGTATGTCCTTGTGTCACGCTATTGTTTTAACTCTGAATGAACTAACTCCCTGGACAAGAAACAGCCTTCACCATGTCCTCACTTTTTCTCATCTCTCAATCCTAATGTGAATAATCTTGCCCTCATAAACACAAAAATACAAGAACACACACACTCTCACATAACTGGGATTCAACATGCAGTCCAACGATCCTGTCAGCTGCAGAACCTTTCATGCATCATGTTTGATCTCAGGTTCCGTTGCACTGCTAAATAAAACATCCTCGTTCTCAGAGTCTGTAGCTTTGAAGTACTGACAGGAAACAGGGTTGTGAATATGATGTTTGAAGCTACAGCTACAGTTCATAACCTCACAGCTCTTGTTCTCTCAAGAAGCTCTGGCCTGTCAAATATGGCTAAATCCAGAAGCTGGACCTTTCCAGCGTCCCCCTCTCCAGCAGTTGGTGTTGCTCCGGTGCCCTTTGCTGGCTGCCAGCCCTCGTCTCCGGCCTCTCTCTGCCTGACCTTTCTCTGTACGGCGGACGAAGAGGCTGCCTCTCCGAGGGAGGAAGACTCCGGTGCTGACGGGGAGGATGCTGTGGAGGGGGAGGGGGTCGTTGCTGCTGTCTTGGGGGTGCAGTGTTCCGTCTTGGAGATTCGTGATAGCTTCTTGGACGTTCAGTATAGTGAGCTGGAGGTTCATTGGAGGTTCTTGGAGATTCACTATAGCGAGTTGGAGGTTCATTATAGGTTCTTGGAGGTTCACTATAGCGAGAGGGAGCAGCTTTCTCCATCGGCCTCACCACATTGATCTACACAAACACAGAGGAAGTATTTTATGATATATATATATAATCTGGTTTTAAAATTATTTAAAACAGTCCAATGCAGGTGTATTTGAGTCAAAATCTCACCGCTCTGCCATAGTCTCTGTGTATCTTCCTGTTTGGGCAGCAAAGCAGACCCAGGAATGAACCGCAGACAGCAAAGCACCGGGCGCAAAACACCATCTGGATGACACAAGTCACGATCAGAGGGACCCAAAGGATCAGAGTGGTACTCTGGGGGAGGGATGGAGGAGTGAGGTTAGTTCCAATCACCAGCTGTACCGTACAGAGAACAGTTGCTCAGCAGCTCCACATCAATAGGGAAACAATGTGGGTAATGATGTGTTACAGAACTGTATTTTTTGGGGGGGTTTTGAGGGCTGCGGAGCACAGGGGAGTCAGCATTGTGAATAAAATATGCAGAGAGGAATGTATCAAAGCAAATGTGTGCAGAGGGAATTCCAACAGAAAGAGCTGCCTTTTGTCAGGCATGCTGACTACAAAGAGAATGAAAGTTTATAGTTCAAAGTTTGGAGCTTTCTTTGGGATTCATGGTGAAATATGCAGAAAGTACAAGAAAAATAAATAAACCTTGCGTAACCATCTTTACTGCCTCTAAGCAACTATAAGAAGCCCAACACACATTTTGAGGTGATGTAATATACCCCCTGGCAGCTATATTGGAGATCCCCAGCTAATATACAGCTCTGAGTGAACAGCATGGTCTCCAGTCTCAGTAGACTACAACACAGCTAGTCAGTCTGTTTTCTCCAAATCTAAAATGACACTAACAATCATTTGAGGAACACTGAAAAACTGAACAGTCGAGGTGTAAATTTTACTGTTTATCTTTATTTTCTCTTTTAAATAAGTCTGGCTAACCTGGGGGATTTGTTTAAAACCTAATAGTCAGACTACTTATCTTTTTGAAATGTCACTAAGTTTTCAGATCTCAGCAATTCCCCCTGTGAGTGCAGTTTTAACCTTGGTGACAGGAATGATTGTAAAAACTAAAAAACCAATCATCCTTTAATGTTAGCTAGTGAGTGCAGTATTTGAATGGTTTATCGTTGCTGCTACCTGCGCACGAGCTAAAGCTAGCATGACAAGTCAATATAGCAAATAAAAAAATTGATTTGATAACCTAGCTTGAGGTAAAAGGAAGCACACAACACAGTAATTTCAAATTTTTGTTAAATATTAAACGTTTAGCTTTCAGAGAATGAATAGACATTCAAACTACATCAGGTTAACGTTAGCCAGTATTTTGTGTACTTGTGTTTACTACTAGCATCTTGTAGCTTATTGTAGTTTTGAATGCTGAGGCTGACAAATGTACAAGTTGTGGATTAAGTGTCACTTATGCCAGTTTTTGGTATTATGATCGTTGCCATAGCTCCTATGTGTAGCTACATGGAGGCACACCTTTAATGTTACTTCATGAACAAGTTGCACATATTGTCAAAGGACAGCAGACAAAAGTCCCCCTAATTAGCATGTATTAACACACTCTAATGTAGCCTAGTTGTAAGCCGATACAAAAAGGGGACTTTTTATGTGTATTAATGTAGAGTTCTTCTTCTCCTATGAAAACAAGAAAGTGTTACCTATTCACCTGTGTGTGTTTGACAGTCTGGCTAGAGAAGCTTCAGCTCCACGTGATCACTGCTTTCTGTGACAGTGAATAACACAATGAACTGTAAACAGGCAATTGAACGGATGTAAACAAATCAGCTGCGCAGGATTGTAAGTGCATCTAGTGCTGCATTAATGGGCGAAATCCGACACTGAACTATAATTCAAAACCTACGCTCTATGTATCTACAGCGGCACCGCCATTAACCTCTTGTGTCAAGTATAAATCCAGCTTAAGACAAAGGTCACTTAACTGACAAATTGTAGACTACAAGCTGTGCTAAAACGCCAAAGTGGTGCTGATGCGTGGATGCAGCTGTGAGGCTGAGCCGGCCTGACAGTCCATCTGCAGCACACTGGAACAGGACAGAGCCTAAAGTGGACCGACAGGGTCAGGTCAGCATTTCTGCCACCAGGCTGCAGAGTGTGACTGACTGAGTGACAGAACGGACAGACACCCAACCTCCCACTTCTTCTCTCACACACCATGTACAGTACACACACACACACACACACAAGGGATACAGCCGCCATGACGTGCAGCCACGCCGCTCTGTTGTGATTATGCGGCGGCAACAATGGTCAGCTGTTCAAAGAGCCAGCTGCAGGGGAAAAAGTCGCACTTCATGCTTTGATCTGAGCCTCTGTGGCACACACACTAATGCACTCACATAGATGCGTGTGGGGTCAAAAGGACACTCGTTGGTGATGCTGGAGTAGCCAATGGCATCAGGGAAGCGGCAGTGAGTCAGGAGGCTCCGCCCACCATGAATAACGGCCCTCACCACGGACACCAAGAGTCCAATGGATGAAGCTGCTGCCGTGAGTGATGCTGCCAGACTGACTGAGAAAAGCGACCATGTCTGTGGGAGACACACAAATAAAATAATCAGGAAAGAAAAACTTAATGACGGATACGATGAAGCTTTAATGCTCCCAACTGGGAAACTGGGGAATCTGCAGCAGTAAATAGATAAAAGCACAGCTAAGAATAAACAATACACAATGGCATCTGTTACATGAAAGCGTTATATTTGAGGATAAGCAATAATATATGGATGCAAAAATGAAAAAAAAAAAAATGTTGGGAAAACATGAATATATATGAAAAATCTGAAATATGTTAATAAAGAAAAAGGCAAAAAATGACTTTAAAATGTTGTTTTACCATACAATATAGTAATGTGGCACTCCACTGATTTGATACATGAAAATTGGTTTATTTGTGATAAGCAGTACAACTCAGCCTGTGAAAACAGCTGAATAAAGTTTCTCCTGGGAGTTTTCTGAAGTGTGAAAAATAAAGAAACCCTGATGATGTCACCACGTATAAAATATGTGCAAATGCAGTCTGTAGAGTGAAACCACATTTTGCAGAAATAAAGCTGCTCTGCAAGTTGAAAGGTCACCTGACAAAGAGCTGTGGGCTGGATGTCATCGTCCAAATAATCTGTCCTTATTGTTAGGTATTGTACATTCTGCATCAATTTCGTTGACTGTCACTCGTCTCCTTGAGTTCCCCCACTTAATGGAATTGCAATCGTAAATCAGTGGAGCACCCCTTTTAAAAACACAATTAATAATATATATCTTTACAAATATCACACAAGGTCCAAGAGTTTATGCTTGGATTTTTGATGGTAGTTGATGTCCTACACCGTTAAAGAATAAGCCTGGTAATATTTGATATTTACTAATTATCAACAAATCCCATAAACTGAAACAATTAGTCAATTAATCAATTAGTTGATCTACATAACAGTAATTAGCAACTAGTTGGAAAATTGATTAATTGTTTTGGGTATTTTTCAAGCAAAATGAGTGAAAATGTGTCAAATATTCTCAGGTTTAAGCTTCTTTTGTCGAATATAATTTGGGTTTTGTTAAAAACTGCAGTGCCCAGCTATTTTAGGATTTATCTTGGCTTTTTTA
Organism: Seriola aureovittata; assembly: GCF_021018895.1. Classification (NCBI taxonomy): domain Eukaryota; kingdom Metazoa; phylum Chordata; class Actinopteri; order Carangiformes; family Carangidae; genus Seriola; species Seriola aureovittata. The sequence continues at coordinate 21,465,363 of NC_079379.1, read as the reverse complement.
AACTATGTTTCTGACCATTCTTTACATCCTCAGTAGGAACCAATGGGCTTGAGGCTGCCACAGACAGGATATGGGGAGTCCATAAGTATTGAGACACTGACTCACACTCTGTTGGGTTTTGGCTTTTATATTATTTATGCCAGCCTTAGTGAGACTCACAGTAAAACACTTCTAAACCAGATAATCAGCTAAGCACGATTACACATGATAACTGCATATTCTGGGCAGAGAAACCCAACCTTGAAGAAGTTTACAGAAGGTGAGACATGGGTGCAAAAGTGTCTACACCTTAAAAATGCTTTGTGAAGATCACTGAGTAATTAAATGGAAACCTGATAAGAACAATAAGAAATAATATAATCTTTCTGGGAGATTAGAAACTGTAGTACCCAGTTGTGATAAACAACCACGTTAACACAAAAAAAGGGAGTGTTTCGATTACATGTAATTCATGCAAAGTGATGCCTGGATGACTGAATAAAGATAACAAGGTGGACGAGGAAGTAACCTGCTGCTCGTCAGCTCTGCCCTGGCCAGTTCTCAGCTGCTCTCCCCAACAAAGGAAAGTGGGAGTGGTTTATCGTGGCTGGTTTGCCTGAGCTTACTCATTCTGTTCAGATCGCTGCCTCGTCAGTCCCGTCTGAGCAGCCTGACAGCTGACTGAATAAACAGACTGTTCCAGCTCTGCAGGGCTTGACTCAGACAACTGAAGCAACATGCAGCTCAAAGGGATTTTTTTATGTGCTCCTGACTGACTACAGAGGCACAGAGCAAAGCTGAGAATAAAGTATGAGAAAGATGGAGAATATCAAAGAGAATGCAAGTGTATGTGCAGTGCCACGAGAAATACTGATCTGACGAAGTAGGGAGGGATCAGTGAAAAGATTAGTATGTATTTTTTTTACCGTTTTTAATCACTTTTAAGAACTTTCAGATTAAAAAAAAGTAACAACTTGTAGGAAAAAACGTAAGTGATACTGACCAGGCCTCTGCTCTTCTTGTTTTTAGACAGGACAATAGCCAGAATACCAACAACAATTCCCTGCAGAGACAAGACAGACAGGTATTGTCAATGACTATACGGGGGAAAACAATGACAGGCATCCTGCAAAATGACCAGATAATTAAAAATGCCAAGATTTCACATCATATATTTCTCATCCAGTCTCAAGACAGACAGTCAAGGTAGCAACACAGGTAAAGTCAAAACACAAAGTCTCTCAACAATACAGCTGTGTTGTCATTACAAGCATTTCAAATATGTGTTTATGTGCCTCTATGCGGGTTTGAAAGTTGTTTTGTCAGGTCAGCCAGAATCATCATGGAATATCCCTTTAACTTTATATGCAATTATTATCAATTCAGTTTATCAGTTTGAAATCATCAGCTGAATCAGCCACTGATTCAGACGACCATATCTTCAATGTTGGTTTCATCAGACCAGAGAATCTCGCTCCTCACAGTCTCAAAGACCTTTAGGTGTTTTGTTTTTTTTTTCAAGCTCATGTCTTTCACTGACGTGAGGCTTCTGTCCAATTCAGTATACACTTTGTCATTGTGGGATATTGAGTGTAAACTGATGAGAGAAAAACATTTTTTTAATGACTTTAAGATGAAGCTGCAAGTGAAGGGTGAAAGGTGAAGGTGTCTGAATACTTGTGCAACGTGTATCTTTATACACTCACCACCAGGCCGGAGGTGAGAGCCACTACGTTAGAGATGGCGTACTCCATGGCCCGGGCCTGCTTGTGGAGGTTGATGTGTCTGAGCACCACACCGTGCACCAGCGCTCCTAACAGGAAGTTAACATGACCAATGAGGACCATGCTCAGACCCATCTTCATAAGGGCCTTCGGTTCCTCCAGGCTGGAACAACACAGTCCTGAAGAGTGGAGGAAAGAAGAGGAGAAGAAGTGAAGCAAGTTAATGCTCCAGGCAGTGAAATACAACAAAAGAACTCAGTCCAAGGCAAAGAAAGGTGCAGTGATTTCAGATAATATTACATCATCCATGTTGACTGTGCGGTATTGATCAGAGACACAGAGAAGCCTGGTCAAAACCACCGTAGAGATGTCAACTGCATTAATGATTAGCTGCTGAGCACATAACTACAGTACAGGCTGTGCACACTGGAACTGTCCCAAACAAGTGTATAGAGTTGACTGAAGAATATAAAGAAGAACAAAACTACATTTTTCATGAGTACAATTGGAGTCAAGAGAATAAATACACTAAATCAATAATTGCTGCTTCTAAAACCAGCTGAAATGAAATAGTAAGAAATATTAAGCAAACATTTGCAGTTTATATCAAAGTAAGTTTAACTAACCATTTAAAATTTTTTTTTTTATAGTGAACACATGAAAAGCAACTCTCAGAGGGGCTTACCCATGACTGTGAAAATATCCTATATTGAACTAAGCAAAACACAGAAACCTGGCATAGCAAATACTATCTGAAAAGTAATCAACTGAAGACTAGAAATGTACTAATGTTACAGAATAAATCTAAATGTAGCTACATAAGTCTCAAGTACTACTCTCCTCAATCAATGTAAAATATCATGACTAATCATTATTCAACAGCATCACTTTGTTCAAATTGTTTAAATCTGTAAGGAAATGGTTTCAGCTAATGAAAGGACCTCGCCAAATTATCACAAACAGATAGAGGCAGTTTCAAAGCTTTCCGTCACGAGATATCAGAGTTCATCATCCTCAGACTGGTGAGCCACACCACTACCACACCTTGACAAACACACGGAAACTTCTCTGAACAAACATCGTCTGCAATTTACATACATTTAAATAAACTTCCCAGTCATATTTATTACCTGCACCGGCCATCTCCGTCAGGTCACCATGCGGTTAAATTGAGAGAAAGTATCATGAGTTTACTTTTATCCCCCCCTTGCCGATTATCCCCTCTTCTCCTCAAAGCAAGATGTTCCAGTCAGAAAGCACGGCAGACAGAAAACGACGCTTCTGCTCAAACATTTCAAAATAAAATCTTATCTTATCTTCGAGCGCATCACAGTGTCACAACAATGTTAGTTGGGTCAGAATGAAAGTTTAATAACGTCACCAACTATTACTGATGTGTATTTTTTTTTTTAAATTAAAGTTAGATAAATTGCACGAACTGAGCATAATAGTGCAATTGTTTAAACAATTTAATAAAAAGTACCAAAACTTATTCTTGAGAAAGAATGTGTAGTAAAACAATATTACAAGTGATTTTTTAATCTTTCCATTATTTTCCTAACATACACTCTTGCCGTCAATTCCTCCTTGATAGGTGAGGCAATTTATGCTTTTATTTTGAAACCCAAGTTACCCATTGTGCGTTGAATTTCAGCAACTTCGATGTAAACGAGCACAGGTGCACCTACGCAGGGCCTCCTCGTTTTTTTTGTGGATAGAAAACAAAGTATGGAAATGCCTTGTTAGTATTTGCTACACTTCAGTTAACAGACTTTTATTTTTTTAGCATTAAAAGGTTGTTCTTGCTAAATGTGGCGCGTTAAGGACATCAATTATGCTAGTTCCGGTGTCAACACCTGAATCAAAGCCTGGAAATATGACGGATTAACTATGCACTATGCAGACAAATGGAAGTTCCGAGGTATTATTAAAATCTTAACATCACTTATCACTGTAAAGTGATTAATGAGTACCACAGAAGCTATAGTTCATGAGCATTGTAGGAATTCATTGTTGACTTTTTAGTCAGACATATGATACACAATCATCAGATCTGTGAGTGGGATCATTGCCATGTGTTCTCAGGGCTTCACAGCCTTCACATGATAATGTAGTGTGCCTGTGGTGCCACCAGGTGGAGAAAAGGCGCCATTAAAGGAGAAAAAGGCAGATAGTTCCCATGAACGTGCATTTTCTGTGATTTAATCCAAGTGGAAAAGAAAACTTTATTCTCAGTGCTTTGACAATCTTTTACAGGGAATACATACAACAAATATTTCACTTTTGGTAGTTATGCTGACAATGGTCACAAATGTATAAACGCCACCTTTTAATTTAATGATCAATTAGTCCATTATGTACCATTCTCTGCTGGTACAGAAATATTTATTACACATGGAAAATAATTCTAACATTATAAGGCAGAGAATATTTGTGTCAAAGAGGTATATTTACATAGAAAATTAAAATACTCTTCACTTTTTCCACATCTGTCTTAAAACACACACACGTCCATTTGTAAATTGAAAGTGTTACTAGTTGCTAGAAATATTCCTCCTGTCCATCACAGCCATGTAGAGAACATTTCCTATAATGTAAAGAACATGTGGGACAAAATCCCCAGCCCCGGTTCTGTGGAAAAATGCATCCTGTAGTTCAGCAGTCTGAGTTTGACAAATCAAGTCGATATCACCCATATCTTACATTTCACATTAGCACGGGCAGGAGGAACAATTGCAACCAACAACTTTTTCAATTTACATAAAGTGAGGTGACTATTGCATTAAGCCAGACTTGAAAAAAGGTGAACTTATCCTATAATAGAGAAAAAAAAGATAACCCTTTAGTTAATCAAATAGAAGTATAAAAAGACATCTTGATTGTCTACACTGGATCTCCAACTAGGATGGAAGAGAGGACTTGCAGCCATCATAGTCCAGGCCAGGGTGGATCTTTCTAGACGAAGTGCGGATGCTGCCTCGATGTCTGAGATTCACCATCCGGGTTGCAATCAGATAAAAAATCTCACAGATGTTGAGCACCACGCACAAGACAGACGCCCCCACCATGAAGTAGGTGAAAATGGTCTTCTCAGTGGGCCGGGCAATGTAGCAGTCCACCAAATTGGGACAGGGACTGACATCACACTGGACCTTCCTGGGCAGCCTGAAGCTGTCGTAGACATAGTGGAGCAAGTAGAGAAACGTGATTTCAAAGGTGGTTTTGATAAACAGGCTCATCAAATATGTCCACCAGAGACCACCGTGCTTTTGGCCCGGGTTGTCGTACAGCCGAGTATTCTCGCCGTGCTTGGCCCGGTACTTGCGTTCCCGCTCTTCTCTGTAGGCCACGTGTAAAACCACCATGAATGAAGGGCAGGTGACGAAGATGAGCTGGAGGGCCCACAGGCGAATGTGGGAGATGGGGAAGAAGTGATCATAGCAGATGTTGGTGCAACCCGGTTGGCGGGTGTTGCAGTCGAAGTTTCCCTGGTCGTCGCTCCAGACGCGCTCAGCAGCCACCACGAAGACCAACACCCGGAAGACGAAGACCACTGATAGCCAGATGCGTCCGAAGGCAGTGGAGTACTTGTTGACTCCACTAAGAAGACCCTGGAGAAACTTCCAATCCATGAGTTCAGCTTTGATTTGGTTTTTTGACCTGTGGCTCTTTAGAGGTCTGTCTTTAAATGTTGCAGGATGGGAACTTTATAAACTGCAAGATTCAAAGGCAAAGTTAGTGAAATAGTATTAAAAAAATCATATAAAATCAGCTTTGAGTTAGCAAAAATATTCTGTTGTCTGTTCCAGATATTTTTTGATAGGTGTTCTCTTTTCCGATCAAACATTTCACTGATACTCTGAAACCTCAAAAATCTGGGCCAGTCCTCACCAGTTATAAATGTTGTCACTTACTTACAAAGTTTGGTACTTTGAAGAGAGATGCCTTCAATAATTAATAAAATACTTGCTTGTTCGGCACATAAAACCTTTCACAGTGCACAAGGCTGGTTACAGCCTCATACACCTTTAGGAAAGTGAAGGCTGAAGTTTGAACGTAGAGTTATTCTTTTTCTTACGTCTCACACTGCCAGTCACTACAGTAATCAACACTTGAGTTCTTCTCTTAAATTTAATCTTCTTTGCTTTGCAGAAAGTCTTAAAATTGAATACGATTAACCAAAATTATTAATTCACCAAACATGACGTGACGAAACAAGTTTTCTTAGCTTATGATAAGAAGTCCGGTTTACCACTCAGTCGATCATGTCCCGCAGCTCGCTTTGGGTGACTTCTCTCCTACAGTGGGTCTCCAATATTGAGTGAGTGGAAGAATCAACTCTTGGCCATAACCTGGAGGTGTGGCCACATTTGGCATCCACCCTAAGTTCCCTTTAAAACTCCAGCTACCTATGACATATTTTTTTTAAGCCTCTTGTCTGCATCAATTTATCTCAGAGCTGACACTATGCTAAGAGCTCCAGGAACAATGAATGTACTATGGCAGTTGTAGAGTTAGACATCACCAAATAAGGAACTCTGTAACAAATTGCCACTGTGCAAATTAATAAAGGTGATATAATACATAACAAGTGGGCCTTAGCAGACCTTGTTTAGGTGTGTTTGTCTACTCTGATCACCACGTTTCTTTACAGGTGACTTCATATCAGTTCCACTAAGTAGCTGCAATGTGGAGATATGCCCCTTTGTAGCCTTTGATTAATCAGGATTAAACAGGGCCACCACCTAACATTTGTTTGAGCAAGCACTCTGGGACCTTTAAACTACAACTCAGATATGGAGAACCAATGTCGCAAAATCAGATACAAGCTTTTTTGCTTGTTCATTTTCTCAGGTAAAAATGTGATGCAGTCACTTCCTTATTAGCACACTCAGTTTTATGATACTGTCCTTAAATAAATGTATTCTCGGTCTGTTGCTCTGCCCTAGAAGTAATGCAGGATGTGTTTAATTGTCATTAATATGTTCTGAAACTCACTGTGGGAGTGGTGATTTTATCAACTTTTGTCAATAACGCTACTCCCATCACTAACCACATGTTGATAATTTTGTACCCAAGTGATTTTTGTACAGCACGTGGTTTTTCTGATAACTTTTAAACATATTTTAATCCACACGCTTAATCTCTGTTGGTTCAATTAACTCCATACTTCTACATCCATTTTTATCTGGCTTGCAGAGAAATTACAGATGTCTTTGCCAAAAACACAACGGACAAAGCTTCGTTCAAAAAATTACCTGGAGGATACACATCATCAGTTTAATACCAAAGATTTCTGAAACTTTTCATACATGGTTAAATAAAGTCAACAGCAATTTTACGGAATGGTGGTTTATTGTAGATAATATAAATGGCATCTGTTTTTATTTCTGGGGTAAGTTAATGACATTGCGTATGCTCTTTCATTGATATTTTCCTCACTTCCAATTTATGTTAATGTACACAACAACAAGTCCAGCCAATTTAATATTTTGTGGCCATGATATTCTAGGAAGAGATAACGAAATAATAACATATAATCATGTAAACAGACAAAATAAATCACCTCTATTATATATCAGTCATTTCAAATTTCAAACTTATACAAAAGTATTACATATTTGTTCAGCTCAACAATATTAAGGGACAAAAACATTACATATCTTTGATGTAAAATTGTTTTAAAAATTTTGTAAACAACAATTCTTTACAACGGCCAACAGTATAAAATCCGCCTAAGAATTTTACTTTGTTCTTTTAAGTCAAACTCATTATATCGATGTCTCTCAGGACACTGCTATGCTGTACGCTGGGGCTGAACTCTCTTTGGCCTGAGTGGCTTCTCCGTTGCCACTGTCGACCATCTTTGCCTTCTCCAGGACAGGATCTTTGTATGCAGAGTTTTCCTTCCCAGTCAGAGGAGTCCTGGTCATCATGAAGGAGTTCTCTCTCACGGAGCGAGGTCCTCCTCTGCAGCACTCCCAGAACCTCTTCCCACATAGGTAGAAGACCTCGCAGAGAGTGAGGAAGATGCACACAAAGCTGGTGACCACCATGAAGATGGTGAATATTTTCTTCTCTGTGGGCCTGGGGAAAACATATAGTCAAATATGAGCGACACAGCATTAAGAATTATTGATCATTTTTAAGAAAGAAACTTTTTTAGTGGAGGTCAGAGGCCAAGTTAAGCCACTGTGATTCCAGGATCTAAGGAGCTCTTACCTGGCAATGTAGCAGTCCACGACATTAGGACATGGGTGTTCATTGCATTTGACCAATGGAGGGAAGAAGGTGGCCTCGTAGATGTAGAACAGCAGGAAGACAAACACGCCATCCACTGTTATCTTGAACAGCAGGCTGAAGAAGTAGGTCCACCAGAGACCCCCTCGTTTCTTGCCTGTGTTATCGTACAGAGGGGCACAGTCTTCTCCGTGCTTCAGCCGGTGTTTGCGCTCCCGGTCATCTCTGTAGGCCACATGGAGAGTCACAAGAAAGGACGGGCATGTGACAAAGATCAGCTGGAGAGCCCAGAGTCGGGTGTAGGAGATGGGGAAGTAGTGGTCGTAGCAGACATTGTGGCAACCGGGCTGGCGGGTGTTGCAGTCAAAGTCCTTCTGCTCATCGCCCCACACCTTCTCGCACGCCACCAGGAAAACCAAAAGCCTAAAGATGAAAACGATAGCAAGCCAAATACGACCGAACGCGGTTGAGTACTTGTTCACCCCGCTAAGGAGGCCCTCGAGGAAGGCCCAGTTCATGGTGTCGTCTTAGATATTAGGCTGGACCCGCACAAAGAAAAAAAACCTTAAAAAACACCCCAGAATTTGGCACACACTCTGCTGAGTGCTCAAATACAGATGGCTTGGACTCACTCTGAACTGAGCATATCAGGCACAAAGGCTCTTTAATATAGTACTTATTACTGCTGCCTTCTTGGCACAGGTTGAAGGGGAGGGAGGAATCCTGAGCAAAGCAAACATAGACTCATTCTTCAGCTACAGTCACTAGTGGAACTGGCGATAGCAAACACCTTGACTAACAGGCAGGAGAAGTATAAGCCTCTTTTAAACAGAGATCGCTCTAAATTGCCATTAAGGAGGCCCCCTCATTATGCCACCTTTGCTTGTTTACACTGAATCAAACAAAGCATAATGCCGTCCCAGTGTGTGATTTCAGACAGCACGCCGGTACCGAAATCAGAGTCGTGACGTGCAACACAACAGCATCTGTCCTGTAATGGGCCCTCCCTTTTACACAGATGATGATCTGGCTATGTGACTACCTCCGCTGCCGGAACAACCCCCCCCCCCCCCTTATTCCAGGTTTGTACCTTTTGTACAGAACAACATTCCTGCCTTGAACAGGCAGTATAAAAGGGGCTAGATTGCTAAACATTATTTCACACATGACCCCTGCTGCTGCTCAGTGTACTACAAGTTAAATGTAAGATATTCAAATAAATAGTTTCACATTTTGGTAAATACCCTCATGTGCTTTCTTACTAGGAATAAGATGGGAGGAATGTGTGTGAATATGTGTACTAGAAAGACGCTGGATGCTCATCCCATTATAGATTTCCAAGATTACAGAGAGCCACACCAAAATCAATTGATTTTAACATTAAGGACCAGTCGTCTTGGTTATCAGCTATGACATTATTCAGCTTCATGACAGAATGTAGCTGGAGGGATTTAAGGTGGACACAAACAGTTGTATTATCATAATAATAATAACTATTGTTGTTATTACAAAATTATTAATAATATTTAGTCATTATATTAATTGATGTTGTTTACTTCCAATTCTTGTAACTTCTTCAATAAATGCTTGCAAATGAGACAGGCACCTTACATCTGCAAACAGACCATAGACTCTACTGTATATAAAGACACAGAGCCACTTATGTGTTGGGTGGTGCTGCGTCAAGGTAGATATATTAAGTGACATGTTTTCCTTTATCAGGCAAAATAAAAGGATAAACTATTTAACTGCTGAAAATACAGTACAACTAAAAGCTGTTTACAGTAGATATGTGTATGAGCGTTGTTGTTATTTTAATTTCCAAATACTTTCGTTAAAATGCAACCTATACTCTAATTTTGGCGCATTGGGTGTTTAAATAGAGCCATGGTATATTTTATAGTAGGTACAGTATAACCGGAAATCATTATTATAATTTTTGCTTGCTTGACTGGTGTCGGGTGAGGGGTCATAAATTGAGACAGACTCCCCACACTTGCATACACTATTTCCCCACTGCACAGCTGAAAGACAATATGACCCTGCACCGTTCACCCTCTGGTCGCTAGTTAACAGTCAGCTCCGGACCGAGGAGTTACTTTCTTTAGTGGAGTCGGGTGGACCGACACTTCCTCTACAGTTTTCACCATCTTCCCTCTCCGTCCAGCCGGCTGCAGCTATCTCTCCACAGCAACGGGAGGTAAGAGAGGGTGCTCCGCGGTGGGACAATCCGCTGCTAGCTATCAGCTAACTTTGCTAGCTAGCGAGCTAACTCGTTAGCAACTGGCTGAGTTCCAGCCCCTCGACCTAACACACAAAATGTTTGCTTGCATCCACGTTTAACCGTAAAGGTTTCATTGACAGCAGTTCGTCTAAAATACTGTTATACTGTTAATGAAACCTCCAAGGTTTAAGTTTTAGGTAAGTTGATAACCGACACTAGACCGACTGTAGGGTCAAGTTGGCCAGGCTCAATTGTTGTTTCCTATAACCTTCAAAATAAAAGCGTAGTTCGCCTACACGGATCATTCTCCCACTAAGAGTAAGCTAAAGAAGTGAAACTAATGGAATCAGCAGAATCCTAAGATTAAATTGATTTGAAAGTGTGGTGAAATTTGTCTCTGAATGTTTTGAGATTGCCAGTTTTTAGATTGACGTTGCCAGAGGGTTGCATCAGAGTTGAAACAAAAGAATTTATTGTTAAGCTTATCATTCATCTAAGCATATGCAATTTATTCTCTGGAACCAGCTGTTAAAATATGAAGATTTACTGCCTTACTTTGTTCCATATCACTGTAAATTAAATATCTGTGGATTTTGGAGTGTTTGGCCGTATCAATTTGAGGACAACATCTTGGGCTTTCTGAAGTTGTGAATCGGATTTTTCACAACTTCATAACATTTCACTGAGTGAATGGTTAGGCATTTAATTGAATAAAATAATGAGTGGACTATCATAAAAGGAAATGATTGTTAGTTGTGGCCTTAGTTAATATGTCTATGGTCAACTGAATTGACAAAGGAGTCTAAGAATACCCACTATAAATAAAAGGCTATTTTAGTCATTTTAAACACCCAGGGACTACATGTGAAATTGTGCAACAGGGGGCAAAACATCCATAGGTTTATTTCTCAAAAATAATAGCAAGTAAACTCTAAGCTCTCTGCTCTTCTGTAAATATAATCCATGCAAGGTTCAAACCCCGTTTTTTTTTGTTTTGTTGGGATGCCACAAAATACTTTTATTGTGAATGATATATTCCAGTACTTCCGCTTTGTATTTGCCTCGCGCTGGCGAACTTAACACAACAAAATAGCAAGCGGCTATGGATGTGCGGCTGGTGCTCAGGGGAACCACGCAGAGTTGATGGTGTTAGCTTAGCCAACATTAGCCTGCTAGCGAGTTAACTGCCGCTGCAGGTTCGCCAGCATGCTAATAGAGGCAGCTTAACCGCAGCACACTGCAGCAACTCTCGTGTCTTTCTGTGTAAAGGGTCCAGCCGAGCTGAACTCCGCTGAGCCATGCGACAGTGGTGTGTCCCCGCTGCGACCCCACGCACTGAACCACTCCCGGGGCGCCTGTCTGTGTCACCCCCTCCATCAGGTAAGGCTGCCTCAATGACGGGACATCGTTTTTACTTACTTTTAAAGCCAAAACCAGCTCGTTGCTTTGTTGTGAATCTTTTGGTTTCGCACAGAAAGGAAGCCAGAATACCAATATGAGAACAGTGGCTGACTTAAATAACTTTGACTCTGATGGTTGTCCGTCTGTCCCGTAAACATAACATTTCAAACGGGATTCTCGGCAAAGATCTGGCAAGTTAACTCTTGTCCTTCTTATCAACAAACGTACATACGTGACAGTTCTGGACTTGAAGCATCCCAGTAATAATTGTCCTCCTGGTGAATTCGGCACACATCCCATTTAACAAAACCAACTTTTTATGGGCAGGTGGTCCTGCTCGTTGTAGCTCACCACTGTTTTTATTGGATGGCTCTGCAAAATCATGAAAATATACCAATGCCGATTGAAGAGTGGGTTTTAATACATTTGTAAATCACATCAAGTTGTGTGCCCCAGGTGTCATTTTTCAATTAGGCAAGGTCATGTCAAAGTGCTAGGTTTTCTAAATGAGTTGCATGCAATATTTACTCTTTAATCTGTACAATTACAATTTACGCTCCCCACAGCTCTGCACAGGACACACAGGTATAGAAAGTAAAAGTATGGATGGGTATGACTAGGCTGAGGGGACCTGATGTTAGGCTATGTATGCCAGGGTGATCTTACTTTAATTCCACCCTGGACAAATGGAGCAAGGTTAGCCCCAACTGTCTGTGCCAAGTGTTTTGAATCGGTGCCAAATTTTTGAATGACCCAAGGGTTCTTCAGAGGAGAATGCAGTCTGTTTCTTTTCCTAAGTTGACTTTTGTAAACCAGCCTCGTGTCAAGTCAGAGTTATTTGATGTAAGCATAACTAAATAGTTCAGTTATTTGCAGTTAAAGTGTTGTGTTCAAGAGAAATGGACCTTGACAAAGGAAGGGTAGTGTTTGAATTCAGCCTTGCATGTCTTTTTTTATTTGTGTTTTCATCTATTAATAATTCTTTCTTCATTTATCAGTTTGTCGGCAGGTCCTGTAAAAGTCTGCAACTTATTCTCTAAATTTAAGGTCTTTCAAAGGTGCTGAGTAGAGATAAATATAGCAGTATATGTCCTGGTAACACTTTGTGTAGTCTTGGGTTGCTGTTTATCTGGTGAGGATTCAACCCGGCGACGCAGACCTTTGGTTTATTAATAGAGCTACAGTTGGTTCATATTCACTTACAAAATTGGTGTTGTATTTCATTCAGAAAAGCTGGTCTCAAGTTCACTTTGGCAAAATTTACACCCCTCATTATGTATGCAGATGCCAGAATGGAGTGCTGTGAGGTGGAGCCACGCTACACCATTGAACAGATTGACCTCCTGCAGCGCCTACGTCTATCCGGCATGACCAAACCTCAGATCATCCACGCTTTAGAGTCCCTGGAGAGGCTCGACCCAGACCACCGCCCGTCGCACTGTGACTCTCACCCGGCCCCGTCCAACAACACCCCCACCACAGCCGCCCCAGCCCCATCCTCATCATCATCCTCCTCCTCTTCCTCGCTCTCCCTGGCATCTGCTACCACGCAGACCTCCGGCCTGGACGGCGCCGCGCTGTCCCCAAGCCATAGCTACGAGGCCTCGCCTCCGCCCCTGTTCCCTCCCAGCGTGGCCGTTCAGAGGTCGTTCAGTTACGACATGATGGGAGAGGAGGAGTGGGACCTGGAGGAGAAGGTGGAGGAGTACATGAGGTGAGAAGGAACAGGGGAGGAAGGTGGTGCTAATTGTTAAGAGAGAGCCAGAGATGAATTAGTGCTGGGTGAGGATGAGTTGAAGAGAAAGACCAAAAGAATAGTAGAGACAAAGAGAGACTATTATAACATCAGATAATAACAGCCTCTGTCCCCAGAGGTGCAGACTTGTTCTCCAGAATTTTAGTGGAGTTAATTCAGGTCAGGTGTTCAGGGATGGCTGAAAAAAGAGAAGCATCAGTGAATAAGGTTAGTCAGAGCAAAGGCTTGTGCTTTAACCACAGTCTAATGGTTCTTATGCCATGACGGGGGTTTTGTTGCTTTTACAGGAGAGACAGCAACCTGGTGAAAGAAGAAATCAAAACTTTCCTCAACAATCGCAGGATCTCTCAGGCAATCGTAGGCCAAGTTACAGGTACCCTGCTTTTCATTACAGCTTATTCAACTGCCTCAGTAGCAGATGACACATGTCAAATGTCATTCGCTGGCAGTCATGAATAGTGCAGACATGTGGCGGTGTGAATCTCATCCTTCAGTTTGATGTTGATTCGAACAAGATACATAATTGATTGTTGTTTCATTAAATAGAAAAGGAATTATTCAGTTCACTGAATAATATTATGAAGTATAACTGGACATCAAGCGAACTGGTCATGATCAGGGGCCCTGACTGAGTATGGAGCTTTATTTGAAAATGTTACCTGCAATAATTTGTACACGTTACAGTCACCTGCATGTATGAAAATAATTGTAAGATAGCGGATGTGTGTTTAGGTTCTTTTGTAGAACGAAAAGTCTGTATTTTCAGGAGCAAGGAGGTGCTTTTACTGACTTTACAGTAGAGAATACTAGAGCTGCAACCAATTTCATCACTGTTCAATTTGCACATTATTATTATTTTTATTATTTTTTACAGTGAATTGATTCAGCACTTCTAAATGTCTGAAAATAGTGAAGAATGTGCATCATAGTTTCCCAAAGCCCAGCGACATCTTCAGATGTCTTGTTTTGTCCTTCCAGATTTTCATGGAACTACAACACGAGAGAAAGAAAAGCAGCAAGTTGTTTCGAAACTTTTTGAAAATGATTAATTGATTATGAAAATATTTGGTGATTATTTTTCTGTTGATCAACTAATTGATTAATTGACTAAATGCTTCAGCACTAGGGAATACCCGCCGCTGCAGCGCTGGTGCCAGGAGAACTGTACCTTTATTGTGAAATTAAACAGGACTGTTATTTACCTGGTATGAGCTGCCTGAAAGTTAAGTGAGGTGGTGCAACTTCACTTAACTTAACTTTACCAACAATTCTGATAAGTGGTTAATAGTTTAAGACATTTTCTTGCCATCCATTCATTCACTAGTTCCAGTTTCTCACATGTGAGAATTTGCTGCTTTTCTGTGTTTTTATATCATTTTATTTAGAAAATCGTGAGTTTGAGAAAAATGTGGTTCATTTTTCACTGTTTTTGGACGTTTTATAGATTAAAAAATAACGATAATGATACAATCAAAGTTGCAGCCTTTTAACACAAATAACTACACATGAAATTATAGAACATATGGTTCAATGGTACAACAACCCTTTGTCATCACCAGTTTTATTTGATGAATAAAATATATAAAAGAGGCTGCTCAGTGTAGATGTGACTCTACTGGACTAAATATGTTTTCAGGCAGAACCTTTATAATAATAGATGTAATAAAACATGAAGTAATAGGCAGGTTGCTATTGGTAATGCACTAACATAGAAGGGCTTGTACCTTTAACTCAACCTCTAAACAATAATGGAGCTACAATCACAAGTAGCTCAATGTTCACATCAGCAAACTTTTTTTTTTCTGTCCTCCCTGGAAAAGGTTTTGCATTAAATTGCATGTCCTTAATTTAAGTATTGACATAGGGCTGGTTTCATTAGCTGAAACAGTAGTATTACACAGCTGGCTCGCAGCCGATCTCCATAGTACAGATGCTGTTGGTGCACCGTGTAATAAATCAATGTCTTTAATTTGTTAAGATAACATGTCCTCCTGCCTCACGCACGCAGGCATCAGCCAGAGCTACATCTCCCAGTGGCTGCTGCAGCAAGGCCTGGAGATGAGCGACTCCAAACGCAGAGCTTTCTACCGCTGGTACCTGCTGGAGAGGAATAATCCAGGTGAGACGGGTTGTAGAATTAGAATCAGACTGTTACAGAGCAGATGAGTGGAGTATACAGTAGATCATTACAGGGATGATGGATGTGAGGCACGGGAAGACTAATGATGAGAGAGCTGATCAAGGTTGAATTTCAGGTTAATGATAACAGATTACAGATAAGATACTGCAGGAAGGAAGGCTTGTATTAAAAAGATAATATTTCTTGTCTTTCATGAATATGAACCACTGCTTGCTAACCTTCCCCTTCCATCTTTACCCCCCCACCCCCACCCTCTCTTGCATGGTAAACCCACACACCTCTAATTCCTCACGCTAACTCCATCCTGGTCGTCGAGCGCTGTGAGGTCAAGGAAGGACACGAAACAAATCTATAATTTCAGAGCAAAGACAAATGATAAAGGTAGTCCTGTCACAGGAGATGCTAATCAATAATATTAAGGCTTCTGGTTTGGAAATGAAACTTTAGTGGGTGGATGCGGTTTGCCTGTGCAGGCTAGAGTAACAGCTTGGGTCGGTGTTGACCTCTCCATGTCCTAGGATACAGGTGTACATCTACCTTAAAAATCTGGTATGGTTTTAAACAGCTGCACCATACCACATTAGCCGATGATGCTCACAGCTTTTATTGGTTTGTGTCAGACGGCGTGCATTCACAATAAATCATGTCAAAAAGTCGCAGTTTTTACGTTACCAGTTCTATAAAACACACGAAGCCACTGATGGACCATCTGCTGTCGCTGCTGCCTCCCTTCATCTTAATCCTTTATTTTTTCTTCCCTGCCCACCCAAGCTCTTCCTTAGCTCCTCTGTAGTTCTCAGCCCTGATGCTGGAGGTACTCTGGTGCTGGTTTTCATTCCTACATGGCTAACAAGCAGGCTATTAACAATGATACTAACATTAACTACGTTTCTCTGCAATGTTTCAAAACCAATGCGGTCACAATGCTTTGCTTCTGACGGAGGCTCCTATTGACCTGAACAACTACACTTGAAAGAAGCAGTCAAAATTTTCAATTGGAAAATGCATTTTAAAAAAAACAAAAAAAAAAAAGTGTATTATGATTGGAAATTGCCAGACAGGTCTACAGGAGTGTGTCAGTAAACCCAGTGAGCCCAAACCTGTCTACAGTCTAATCCGTGGCTGTGGCCTGCCTGACCATTGGTTTTGTCCCGACTGAAGGGCTGAGGTGGAGTGAAAGCCAGCACAGCGTGAGTCCCATGCCCAGGGCGAGGGGAGGGGACAGAGACGGGACGGTAGCAGGGGCAAGTGGCAGCCTCCCCAACATCCTCCCAAACCCCAACACCAACCTCAACCCCAACCCTGTGTGGAGCAGGCAGAGAGAGCTGCTGATGCACTTGCTGCCGTGGTACACTGCTGCCGCCGCAGCCGCCCAGGCCCAGCCAGGTAACCAGTCCCTCCCTGCCCTGGCCTCAGCAGCTTGCAGCAGGAGACGCCTGCTCATGAGCTGGCCTGCATGCCATTAAACCCATAGCCATTTTCTCAGTAGAGAAAAACTAGAGGATTGTACCCCTAATGCTAAAAGTGAAGTGGCTCCATACTATTGAAATCCTCTTGACTTTGCTGTAGTCACAGCAGGTTCTTGCAGGCTGTTACGCTGACTGTTCACTTCAGACATGGCTTAGTTTGAATATAGTGTAGCGGCTAAGTGCAGGTTATAAGCAACGTTTATTAGAACCATGGATGGACCAGACCAATAAACTAATATCAGCCATTATTTTTGCCGATATTATCTAATTGCAGATATTTCTGTATCAGCCTGTATATCAGAGTCTCACTATTCTGTACTATTTTCAGCATAGAGTGGGAGAGGCCTTTTAAATTTTAATGATGCAACCTGATTTAGTAAACGAGTGGTTTGACTCATCGACTTTACACACATAGTGGTGGATTTACGAACAATTGGTACAAACCAAACCAGGAGCTCATTTCCTGTGACAGACTACAACTGTTCACTTTTATGATGAAACAGACTTTGACACTGTGTATTGTTCCTGCTGCGTTCACTGGAGATGGGAATTGTTGCTGACACAACCTGGTTGCAGTTGGCTTTAATTTAGCTGAATGTTTGTCCAGTAAAACTGAAGCAATCAGTAAATGGTAAATTAATTATTTGAATATTATTGAGGCCATGGACAAGCACCACCTGTGTTTGTGTTAGCTGGTCCGCACGTGATAACTAGTTGTATGTCTCTTACTTTGCAACTTAAGATCCAGCTTCCGTTCAACTGGTGCAACGGCAGCTTGAGTCCAAACATGATCACTCTCATCTTTGTTTCCACAAACTCTCAACAGTTAAATTGTTCCATGTGCTCCCTTCTTCAGGTGCCACCTTATCAATGCGGTCTTTGGTAAAGGAGGAACCTGATTGGAGGACGGGGATCATGTCTGGTGACAGAGCAGGGATGGTTAGTGGGCCACTGAGGCTGCGCAGAGGAAGCAGGTTCACCTGGAGGAAGGAGTGCCAATCAATCATGGAGAGGTGAGTGAATCTTAATGGAGTTAATTTGAAATGTGTTGCTTTCATATCATGTTGTAAAATGGAGAATTCTTCTTTAATATACCATTCGACTCAACTTTAAAGGAGGAAGCTCTGCTCAGGAGCCCAATGTTCGAACCCTAAATACACCAACTTCTAGTCAAAAATCTAGTCAAGTGAAGCAGATTTTACTGTATATGAAATGAACCTGGGCTGTAACTATGATCTGATGCTTATTTTCTATTAATCATTTAATCGTTTGGTCAATGAAATGTCCAAAAATAGTGAAGAATCACAATCTTTCACAGTCACAATTTCCTACAATGTGACATCATTATTTCTTTTATTCACCCCTGTAGTGAAAGCCTGTTTTATATTCAGTTTTCAATCACATAGGATGAAGAAAAGCAGCAAATCGTCACATTTTATAAAATTGAACCACTGAATGTTTCACTTTTTTTTTTTTTTTTTTTTTTTTTTTTTTTTTTTTTTGCATGAAAATGACTTATTTTAGTATTAAGTTTTCTCTGGCAAGATGGGATTTGTTGATGACATTTCAATGTTTGTTTTGCTGTAAAAGGCAAACAAATGTCTCACTTATAGATTTGAGTTTGTGTTTTGCACTAAACTGTTAAAAAAAAAAAAAAAAAAAAAAAAAAAAAGATGATCAAGTCCAGCCGAGCTTTACAGAAGACTCCCATGAGTTTGAACATGTCAGTACTTGAAAAATTCAACCATCAAGTCCTCATGACTATCATTCCCATACGATAGGAATGTATTATATGAGGTAAGAGTCAGTAGTAATAACCTCCTTTAGTGTGTTAGTGTTGTGGCTTCCTCTCTTTTGTGCGGTGCAGAGGGATTTGGCTCATGATGCAGTTTTTTATTCGGTGTATTATGTCCCCGCTTCTCTGTCCCAGACAGTCTTCTCAGAAAGATGCAGAGAAAGAGGAGTAGGCATTCCTCTACCCGCGGCGTGCAATTGATTTCTCTATTACATGGTTGCTGTAAGTATAGGGTGCAGACCGGCCACTCGCAGTAATAAGACCACACAGGGCCTCAGACAACACTCACCAGCAGTGCCCTCGGATTACGCAATTCCACTGCAGTGCTGATCCTTATGAGCTAGTTTAGACCCAAGGACGATAAAGTAGAGGTGAAGATGATGTGGCGTGTGTGTGTGTGTGTGTGTGTGTGTGTGTGTGTGTGTGTGTGTGTGTGTGTGTGTGTGTGTATTTGTGTGTAAGACAGAGTGAACAGGATAGGGCAACCCGGAGGGTGAGAGGATAAGAGAGCTGAACGAAATTAATCCCTGTGTGTTTTGTAATGTGAGATAATAATTCTTTTTCAGCCATGAGGGGATTTAAAGTATGTAGACATGAGTAAGGAAAAACAAAAAAAGAAAAAAGGTTTTTACCTGGATAAATACATTTCTGTTTATACCAAAGATTCCTCATATTTGAAGGCATAAGGAGAGATTTAAGTGTGTAAAGCTTTAATTGCAGAAATTAATTTACTTAATGCATCCATTAATCTATTCCTTTACAGTGAGGCTCTCTCCTGACGCTCCCCCGATGTATAAATATTGTCCTTCCTCTCCTCTGGTTCAATACAAAGACTAAAAGTTGATGAGGTGTAAAATGAGGGCGTAACTAGCGCTGCTCAGACTGGTGCCGTCTCCTAATAAATGTGGAGCCTGTGATGTAATATGATTTAACTGTTTCCAATACTGTGGCTGTTTTGTCTCTTCCAGTTTCTTCATGGAGAACCAGTATCCGGACGAAGCGAAGCGAGAGGAGATCGCCAGTGCCTGTAACTCTGTCATTCAGAAGCCAGGTACTCTGTGGCGTTTTCACTGTATCGAGGCCCGTTCCTGTCAGAAATGACCCAGGGCAGCGGCCAAAAATAGCTCAAAGTCTGCTCTCCCACTTTGAATAAAAATGGCATTCTGCATACTTGATCTGAATTAGTTTTGATTAATTGATTAGTCAGTCAGGAGATTAATAATACATTAATTAATGATTAATAATAAAGTCTGTTTTGATGATTGATCATTTCAGTCAGTAAGTAAAAATTCCAGATCTTTGCTGTTTTCCAGCTCATAAAATAAAAGGTTTGCTGCATTTTGTTTTTGCCTCAGATCAATGTAGATATTGTGTTTTCACTCTGTTGAGCAGACTAAATATGCAGTTTGACCATATGTTATTTTATTTCACATTGATGTGCAAATTGTATTGTTTGATACATACCACTGTAGCATTAACCTGTCACCCCAGTACAGCAGGGTTAAATGTATGTTTGAAAGACATGCAAGTATATACAAATAAATTAAAAATAATACGTACCTGCAGTTCTTGTTAATCCAGGTTGAGTCCTGATGACACATGTGGTGTGAAGTACTTCTGTGTACTTCTTTTTCTTCTTGTGGTCCAGCACTGGCTCCTCCCAGTGGTAGTGTCTTAAAGCTGTGGTAAACAATATATTTTTTTTAATGACAAATGTGTTTCTGTGCTGTTCGCTGTCGTGACAAATGACTGTCATTTTTTGTTTGATTACTCAGGTTGTAAACTGTCCGAGTTTGAGCGCGTGACGGCGTTGAAGGTGTACAACTGGTTTGCCAACCGCCGGAAGGAGATGAAGAGGAGAGCGAATATCGGTGAGGACCTGATAACTTACTTTACATGCAGTAGGTCAGTGGTTCTCAAAGTGGAGTCCTTGAGGTGGTTCCTTTTTATTTTCACTATAATTCCTTCCATAAGTCACACACTGACAGAATGCGTGACTGTTCTGGTGATGGGTTTCAAACACCTTCTGTAATCTTACCAGATGAAGGTCCGTGGTGTAATTTGTGTCACTTTAAGGGTTCCTTGATTTGAAAAAGTTTGAGAACCACTGCAGTAGGTGGATTCATATGAGGAGGATTGTCTCCATCAGTAGACGCTGGACACTTTGCATGTTTATACATACACATTTATACGTCCTGTGTTTCCAATCTCCGCTCTCCTGTTGAACACAACTAGAGGCTGCCATTTTGGAAAGCCACGGAATTGAGGTGCCAAGTCCAAGCTGCCATTCAAATGGTGAGGAGGGAGAGATGCACGAGTTCGCTGATCAGGTGACTCATCGATTCTCAGAGCAAGTAAGTCGACATGGAGACATTTGGCAACTAGTGAAGAAGAAACAAAAAACAGACGGACTACAGAAGTAGTAGTAAGATTCATATGCTGTGACCGTGGTGCTTTAAAACTGTTATTTCAAGCTATTTTTAGCAAAGAGAATTAAACCTTTGGACCGTTTTCACATCACATACCACATACGTTTGCATTCATGCCATGCTTTTAATACAAGCACAGGTTCTAAAAGACGCTCTAAGGAAAGAAATGGAGTCACCATTAAGCGATGATGACTTGGTGAATAAAAGAAGGAAAACACATCGTCTGTATAATTTTTGTCATGTGATCGGCATTTTGTGACGATCCGCCATGTTTTAATGTTTTTGTGCAACATTTCCAGGAAGTTGTGTCATGATTGGTCAGATGCATTCCTGGCACCAGTGAAAGGTTAGAAAATGGAGCGTGGGGTCTTTTCCACAGAGTGAAATTCTGTTGTTGTTGTGAAAGAGCTCCCTTCCCGGTGTGTAGAGACCTTAACTATTAATGAGACCTTTATTCCATTTAGGTGTGGCAACAAGCCATGCTAGCGAGATATATACAATGCAGCCATAATAAATACTGTGGCAGGTGATCATAAGAGCCAGAGTCTACTACACGGAGTACAAATTGAGGAATTGCCAGAGGTCATGAGGGGCCACAGCAGAAACTCGAGCCAGCTGTTGGCTGCTCACACCAGGCAGGACGACATAAACGCAGTCTGTAAAGAGCCGCTTCGCTAACCTTACGAGCTGACCAAGCCCAAAACTGCGAGTGGGGACCTGAAGACTGGATAATTTGAAGCCTCAAAAGGCTCCAAACAAACTACCGACAGGATGTATCTAATAAAAAATAATACCGAAATCCATATATTTTTTGCTCATATGTCTGCTGTTTATCTTTCTACAGGAAGACACATCTTCCCAGAGGATTGTTGACCAACAAGACCCCTCCTCACTGGCTACTACAGAGGTGGCAGCCCTGCCAAGCCCCACCCCTCAGGTCCTGGAACAGAAAGAGGAGGATTCAAAAAGGGAGACTGTGGATGAGGAGTGACCAAAGCCAGTGTAATTTCGCATCATCATATTTGATTTTTAATCAGATGAAATAGGAAAACAATAAGTGTCTCCTCCTCCTCCTCCTCCTCCTCCTCCACCACCCACATAGGGCCTCTGTGGCCTTTGACACCCAAAAATCAAAGGGATAAGGGTGCTGAATCTCGCTGAGGTGCCTCTGATGGTAAGGAGGCCACTGTATTTATCAACAGTAATCCTGCTTATATTAACGGCAATATACAGTATATAAATATATATATATATCAATATATATAGAGCATTCCAAGATGGTATTAAAAAGCCTAAATTCCTTAGAGGGAGAATTATGTAAAGGATACCTCGCCCATTTTAAGCTAAGCCTTTTCTGTTGTCTTTGCTACATGCCTTCTTTTAGCTTTTTCAGAGTGGTTGTTTGATGGACTGTGGTGACACGAACGTGCTGAGCCTGCAGGTCAGGTTGTGCTTGGTGGGGATAAAGTATGATATCAAGGATCTGGTTTGTGGTGACAAGAATTCCCTCTCTGCTTGCTCGAATGTCTTTGACCCCATCTGGTTCGTAAGACTCTTAACCTCAATCAATCAATCGATTGGGCAAACAAGTCGATCAATCAACGAGTGCTGTTGCTATCAAATCCGTAAAGCCCTGAGGGACAACTGGAATCTCAGGTAATCCCAAAAAATGGTGGATAAAGACGGTGAAGAATTGCACCAGGTTTCTTTTGTGTCTTAACATATGCTTTGTTTTCTTCATCTTAACTGTATTTAACCAAAACAGGATGTGTTATTTATACCTTTTTATATTAGCAAAACAAGCCTAGGACAATATATATCATAGTGTCTCTTTGTCATCTTGTCTTCTTTGTTATACTGAATGCTGCTCTTTGGTCATTTTTGTAGTCTACCCTCATTTCACAATCTGTCTCAAACCTCAACTCAGCCAGTGAAGCTAGACTAATTACATAAGTCTACTCTGATTTTTTTTTTTTTCTTTATTTCTATATCTCTAACGTTTGAAAAAAACGCTAAAAACAAATGTGATCAAAAAAAAAAAAAAATTATAATGTGTTGGCCTACATGCTACAAGCACCTTCTCTCCTATTGGAATAAGCTAAAGCTTAAAGCTCTTGTAAGTTGTTACGACTGCAAAGCTGCACTTCAAAGTGGATCTCACTATAATTGAAAGAGGGGAGAGCGACACAGACTATTACCTGCGTTTGGACCTAGACATGTACATAACCCAGAAAATATACAGGTCTATGGGTGCTTTCCTTCAAATTACAGTAGCAGTATATAGAAACTGTTATTCGTCAGACTTGAAATATGAATAGCTGACTTAAACTCTGCATCATGTAGTCCCTTATATTCACTGGCCCAAGGCCTTGGGAGTTTACTCCCTTAATGTTCATGAAATGGACAAAGACGCTTGTTCTCAAATGGCCCCCCAACAGGGCGCTACCATGTTACCTCCTATTGCCAAAGCTATGCCAAGGTAGAGATGAGCTACAGAAACC
This sequence comes from Seriola aureovittata, assembly GCF_021018895.1. Classification (NCBI taxonomy): domain Eukaryota; kingdom Metazoa; phylum Chordata; class Actinopteri; order Carangiformes; family Carangidae; genus Seriola; species Seriola aureovittata. Next base: position 21,441,705 of record NC_079379.1, on the reverse strand, counting down.
TGTGCTTACAGGAGCAGGATATGACACAGTCACAACACTATAGATATACAGTACGTAATAGATAGTTTATTTGCTCAGTACAACACTAGCCAACTCTAGCTTACCTCAGAATAACTGTATGTCATGAATGTGTTACAAGCTGACTGTCATGAAACACTGTGACAGCACAGCAGCCATTATTGTGACTGTTTATGATATGGACAGTGTTATGTAGCATTTATGACGGTGGGGTTTGCCCTGTGTTGTTAACGTATAACTCACCTCAGACAGTTCACTCGTCCGGCTTTGGACAGGAACCCCCCCCCAAAGCTGCACGCTGTTTCTGATGAATATGCTCCTCTCTATCTGCTTTTATCTGACAATGAGAAAACAATAACGATAATAAAAGTGTAAACAATCAGTCTGACACGTCTCGATTTCTTTTCAGTGGTTTAAGGAACATGCAGCTGGTGTCAACATGATGAAACCTGACTCTTGGGTCGCCAAGTTGAGACAAGTTAACGCCTCACCCTGTCAGCAGATGCTAGGTAGAACTGAATTATTCAATTAATAAATTATCAGTTATACGTCAATTTTTTTTTTAATCACTTTTTTTATTCAACACTAGAGTAAATGTCTTGTTAAAATGATTTCTGCAGTGAAAGCTCTTATGTTTTCTTATGAATTCAGTGCTGATCTCAGGAGAAGTGCTGGCGCTGTGTGATGGTATCTGGTGAAGCAGACGCTCAGCTGATAACTGAGGCATCTGAACAACAGGGTGAACAGCTCTGTGACCTCTATCTATGATTAAGTCTGTTATTGCCACCAAAACTCTGAATCATGGATTAAGTAAACAGCTGTTTCATGAGCTCATGGGGTACATGAATTGAGTTCTACCTGATATGATGGAAGCATGTGCCCCTTCCTTTTTTCTATATAATATGAATATAGGATCAAAGTTGAACTCATTATTACCAAGTGTCTGTGTTACCCTTCTCAAATTAGTTTTATTTTGAACATGAATGACACGTTAATTTCTGAAATTTTAGCCAAAGTGCCACCTTTTTATAAAAGGGTAGTAGCTGACTTCTCAACACAAGATGGCGACATCGTCACTCCTCTATAAATCAAAGAAATGTGTTTGCATAGACAAGGATAAAATGTGTGTGGTCATTATGGAGACAATGAGCTTGTCTGAATCAGGATGTGTACACGTCGCTGTGATATACAGCTGTAATGTGATGAACTGCAGGAGGAGACGGTATCAGGTAGCGAGGGCACAAAATGACAAGCAAATACAAGAAAATGTGAAATGTCATTAAAAGGTGTTTCAGGAAGTAGTCGGCCCTTGACGGTTGCAGCCTGAATTTTAAATGGATTCACTTTTTTTTTTTTTTACTTCTTGTCAGTGGCTTCAGATTTTCTTTAAGGTTGCATAAACAGGTGGTTCCACCAGGAAGGACCGGGTCTTTTGTCAGACACTTTTCTGTTACAAGTTTTGCTCTGTGTTGGTTTGGCTGTGTCCTCGTACGACCTGTGTCTGTTGCTGTGTAAAATACATAACAACAACATAACATTATACTGGTCCCAGTGATGTAGGCGACGTTGACTGTAACATTAACTGGAGCTTCTGCTCAGACATGTACTGTTTTCTGTTAAACTGTAGACATGCGGTTCCTCATAAATCATGGGCAAATTAATTTGACAAATTAACATGAATTAAAGAAATTCATATATTTTTCACTTTCAGTTTTCTCCACTTTAGTCTCTTTTACAGACGTTGCCTGGCAAGATTTCCCCAGCCGCCTCTTTGTTCACACTTAATGCCCTAAAGACTAGGTTGTCTTTTAAATTTATAATTAGCTAAAGCCACAACTGGTTATAGTGTAAAATGAATTTACTCCAGGTCCCTCATTATTACAGCATTTGTCTCGACTGTGTGCAGGTGTTCCTAATAAAGTGCTCAGTGAGTGGAGGCTGACTGACTTTGTGAGTGACCATTTGTTGCATAAAAGCACAGAGTCTTCACATATTTCCGGCTGTGTTGCTAAAAGTTTGATTTCTAACCAATAAACCCACTTTGACCATTTTGATCAATCAAAACCAAACCAGAAATAAATGATACATTAGTACAGGAAACTAATGTGAAGTCAACAGCACAGAGACTCTGTGGAACCTGTGAAGTATATGCTACCAAAGCTGCAGGGGGTTACAGTGGAGTAATGAAAGGAGCTTTGGGAAAATCCCTGCAAACTCAGATGGATGAGTTATTAAAGAACATGTAAAATATATGGGTTTGTTCCCAATGAATGAATGCAGAGTCTAAATATTCACCATAATTTACAGAAGCCTGAACTAAATCACACATGATTGTGATCAGCACAGGATTATTAACTTTGGACATGTAAGGACATGTTGTTTCGACAGCACATATTACACTGAGACATTTATTGTCATTGCATCCTCAATTTCAGAACATTTGCTACATTTCATCTCTTCCTACTGAGTCCAAACTTTTCATGTGTGAAATTGGGTGAAAAACTGAATCGAATTTAGAAGATTTGGACATTCTCAAAATGGTGGAAAATCACAAGGTCAAAATGGAAGTTGTTTTTTTTTTTCTAAATATAAATCTTCCATAGAATCGAGGGAAAAACAGGAGTTTTCTTCCAGCTCGTGTGTTTCAGAAGTTACAGGCAACAAAAAAAATATGAAAGTTGTTTCGAATGCACTAAGTTTGGTTGCTGTGGTGATGAGTGCGTGTGTGTGTGTGTGTGTGTGTGTGTGTGTGTGTGTGTGTGTGTGTGTGTGTGTGTGTGTGTGTGTGTGTGTGTGTGTGTGTGTGTGTGTGTGTCACAGAGTTCTAGACTCCACATATATGACACCCATATACAGTGGGTACGGAAAGTATTCAGACCCCTTTAAGTTTTTCAATCTTTGTTTCATTGCAGCCATTTGCTAAAATCAAAAAAGTTCATTTTATTTCTCATTAATGTGCACTCAGCACCCCATCTTGACAGAAAAAAACAGAAATGTAGAAATTTTTGCAAATTTATTAAAAAAGAAAAACTGAAATATCACATGGTCATAAGTATTCAGACCCTTGCTCAGTATTGAGTAGACGCACCCTTTTGAGCTAGAACAGCCATGAGTCTTCTTGGGAATGATGCAACAAGTTTTTCACATTTGCGATGATGAATGTGTGTTTTTAAGATAGAGAAGTGTTTGCCGGTTGATGTTGTGTTTGGCGTGAATCTTAAATGCTTATGTGTATTTTGATATTCGATGAACTGTATTCTTCTTCTTCTTGCTGCTGTTTTTTAGTTTCACGGTACCGAAGGATAATAAAATACGTGCCTGTCGAACTCAACGCTGCAATTATTGATGCCAAGGGCTGCTACAATCACTTTCTATCCCTTACTATACTATGACCTTTTTATGACTTTTTATGCCTTACTATACCATGTCGTTTTTATGCCTTACTATTATGTTTTTATGATTTTTTATGCATTATTACACTATGACGTTTTTTGACTTTTTATGCCTTACTATTCTATGACGTTTTTATGATTTTTATGCCTCATTATAATATGTCGTTTTTATGACTTTTTATGTCTTACTATACCATGACTTTTATACATTACTATACTATGAAGTTTTTAATACTTTTTATGCCTTATTATACTATGTATTTTTATGCCTTACTATTCTAGCTCGTTTTTATGACTTTTTATGCATTATTACACTATGATGTTTAATGACTTTTTACGCCATATTACACGATGACGTTTTTTGAATTTTCATACCTTACTATACTATGTCGTTTTTATGCCTTATTATAATTTGTCCTTTTTATATGCCTTAAAATACCATGACTTTTTATGCCTTACTATACTATGAAGTTTTTAACCCTTTAACTGCCTGCTCGACCAAATGGTTTAGCACACTTTGACTCACTATATTTCAATGAGAGGAGTACCTCACTTACCTCAAGCTGATTGAGCCATCATCTTAACTATAATGAGCACATGGGAGGAATTGATCTTTCCGACATGCTGGTACACTTGTACAAGACCCCAGCCAAGTCAAGGAGATGGTACATTCCCCTGTTTGGATACATCCTTGACCTGTGCATTGCAAATTCCTGGCTGGTCTACAAGAGGGACTGTGGCCTACTGAACCAAAAACCCATGTCTCTCAAAAGGTTCCGCCTGGCAGTTGCCCAAAGCTTGAACCGAGTCAACAAGCCAGCATCCAAAGTGGGACAACCTTCTGTGAGCTCTCCACCACAACAGAAGCAAGGCGACACCCCAAGACCCTCACGACCAAAACCACAACCAGACGTGCGCTACGACAACCTGGGACACTGGCCTCTTCACTGTGACACGCAGGGACGATGCAACCTCTGTCCAAAGGGTGTCTCCAGGTGGAAGTGTGAGAAATGCAATTTTTTCCTGTGTTTGAACAAACACCAGGAATGCTTTGTAGCATATCACCAGAGGTAAAGTGGATGTAATGCTCAACAAGCTCACACAGATGAGGTGTGTTGAGGTGAGAAGGTCAGAAATGTAATGTTTTAATATGTTTGGCATATGTTTGCAATGTTTTTTCAAGATTAAATGGAAACCAGCAACACTAGTTCAATCAATCCACCAGAAATGTGGATCTTGTGTCCCAAAAAACGTTTGTGCAGTTGAAGTATGAAATGCAAATGTTTCCTATGTTTTGCACTGTTTTGTTGCATACCACTGCACCAGCAATAAAGTGTATTCAATGTCATGGATATTTCTTGTTGTGTATTTCTGTATAAATTAGTATTTTATTTGACATTTTCTACTATTTTTGGTATTTGTATGAAATTCTGAACTTAAACCATCAAGTGACATCTCGACCATTTGGTAGAGATCAATATTATAAAAAACCGCAGGGCCTGTGGGAAAAAAAAATCATTGATTGTGGTTATGAGTCACCCAAGGAAATAAAAAAATGCAAAAAAAATTTTTTCAATTGCTTTTTTCTTGGTGGGGTTGTTAAAGGGTACTTTTTATGCCTTATTATACTATGTCATTTTTATGCCTTATTATACTATGGCGTTTTTTATCACTTTCTATCCCTTACTATACTATGAACTTTTTATGACTTTTTATGCCTTACTATACTATGAAGTTTTAAAACTTTTTATGCCTTATTATACGATGTCATTTTAATACCTTACTATACCATGACTTTTTGTGTTACTATACTATGTCGTTTTTATGACTTTTTATGCATTATTACACAATGTCGTTTTTATGCCTTACTATTCTATGACTTTTTATGCTTTATTATACCATGTCGTTTTTATGCCTTACTATTCTATGACTTTTTTATGACTTTTTATGCCTTACTATACTATGACGTTTTTTGACATTTTTAAGCATCACTATAGTATGTCGTTTTGTTCCTTACCATATTATGATGTTTTAGTGACCTTTTATGCCTTAATATACTATGATGTTTTTTTGACATTTTTATGCCATACTATACTATGACGTTTTTTGACATTTTTATCCCATACTATACCATGACGTTTTTTGGCAATTTTTTACCTTATTATACTATGTCATTTTGTTCCTTACCATACTATGACGTTTTTATGAGCTTTTATGCCTTATTATATATATTTTTTTTTTTTGACGTTTTATGCCTTATTATACTATGACGTTTTTATGACCTTTGATGCCTCAATATACTGTGATGGTTTTTTTTACGTTTTATGCCTTACTATACTATGACCTTTTTTGGCAATTTTTTACCTTATTATACTATGTCATACTTTGACGTTTTTATGACCTTTTATGGTTTGATATGATGTTTTTTTTGACATTTTATGCCATACTATACTATGACGTTTATTGGTATGTTTATGCCTTACAATACTATGTAATTTTATTCCTTACCATACTATGACGTTTTTTGACATTTTTATGCCATACTATACTATGACTTTTTGACATTTTTATGCCATACTATACTATGATGTTTTTGACATTTTCTAGCCTTACTATACAATATTGTGTTATTCCACACCATACAGTGACGTTTTTATGACCTTGTGTGCATTAATATGCTGTGATGTTTTTTTTTAATATTTTTATGCCATACTATACTATGACGTTTTTTGAAATTTTTAAGCATCACTATAGTATGTCGTTTTGTTCCTTACCATATTATGATGTTTTAGTGACCTTTTATGCCTTAATATACTATGATGTTTTTTGACATTTTTATGCCATACTATACCATGACGTTTTTTGGCAATTTTTTACCTTATTATACTATGTCATTTTGTTCCTTACCATACTATGACGTTTTTATGACCTTTTATGCTTTAATATACAATGATGTTTTTTTTTACATTTTATGCCATACTATACTATGACGTTTTTTGACATTTTTAAGCATCACTATAGTATGTCGTTTTGTTCCTTACCATATTATGATGTTTTAGTGACCTTTTATGCCTTAATATACTATGATGTTTTTTGGATGTTTTATGCCATGACGTTTTTTGACATTTTTATGCCATACTATACCATGACGTTTTTTGGCAATTTTTTACCTTATAATACTATGTCATTTTGGTCCTTACCATACTATGATGTTTTTATGAGCTTTTATGCCTTATTATATATATATATTTTTTTTTTGACGTTTTATGCCTTATTATATATATATTTTTTTTTTTTGACGTTTTATGCCTTATTATATATATATTTTTTTTTTTACTTTTTATGCCTTATTATACTATGACGTTTTTTGGCAATTTTTTACCTTATTATACTATGTCATTTTGTTCCTTACCATACTATGACGTTTTTATGACCTTTTATGCTTTAATATACAATGATGTTTTTTTTTACATTTTATGCCATACTATACTATGACGTTTTTTGACATTTTCAGCCATACTATACTATGACGTTTTTTGACATTTTCAGCCATACTGTACTATGACGTTTTTTGACATTTTTAAGCATCATTATAGTATGTCGTTTTGTTCCTTACCATATTATGATGTTTTAGTGACCTTTTATGCCTTAATATACTATGATGTTTTTTTGATGTTTTATGCCATACTATACTATGATGTTTTTTGGCAATTCTTTACCTTATTATACTATGTCATTTTGTTCCTTACCATACTATGACGTTTTTAATGACCTTTTATGCTTTAATATACAATGATGTTTTTTTGACATTTTTTAGCCTTACTATACTATATTGTGTTATTCCACACCATACAGTGACGTTTTTATGACCTTGTGTGCATTAATATGCTGTGATGTTTTTTTTTTACATTTTTATGCCATACTATACTATGACGTTTTTTGACATTTTTAAGCATCACTATAGTATGACGTTTTTTGACATTTTTAAGCATCACTATAGTATGTTGTTTTGTTCCTTACCATATTATGATGTTTTAGTGACCTTTTATGCCTTAATATACTATGATGTTTTTTTTGACATTTTATGCGATACTATACTATGACGTTTTTTGACATTTTCAGCCATACTATACTATGACGTTTTTTGACATTTTTAAGCATCACTATAGTATGTCGTTTTGTTCCTTACCATATTATGATGTTTTAGTGACCTTTTATGCCATACTATACTATGACGTTTTTTGACATTTTTATGCCATACTATACCATGACGTTTTTTGGCAATTTTTTACCTTATAATACTATGTCATTTTGGTCCTTACCATACTATGATGTTTTTATGAGCTTTTATGCCTTATTATATATATATATATTTTTTTTTTTACGTTTTATGCCTTATTATATATATTTTTTTTTTGACGTTTTATGCCTTATTATACTATGACGTTTTTTGGCAATTTTTTACCTTATTATACTATGTCATTTTGTTCCTTACCATACTATGACGTTTTTATGACCTTTTATGCTTTAATATACAATGATGTTTTTTTTGACATTTTATGCCATACTATACTATGACGTTTTTTGACATTTTCAGCCATACTATACTATGACGTTTTTTGACATTTTTAAGCATCACTATAGTATGTCGTTTTGTTCCTTACCATATTATGATGTTTTAGTGACCTTTTATGCCTTAATATACTATGATGTTTTTTGGATGTTTTATGTCATACTATACTATGACGTTTTTTGACATTTTTATGCCATACTATACCATGACGTTTTTTGGCAATTTTTTACCTTATAATACTATGTCATTTTGGTCCTTACCATACTATGATGTTTTTATGAGCTTTTATGCCTTATTATATATATATATTTTTTTTTTTACGTTTTATGCCTTATTATATATATATATTTTTTTTTTGACGTTTTATGCCTTATTATACTATGACGTTTTTTGGCAATTTTTTACTTTATTATACTATGTCATTTTGTTCCTTACCATACTATGACGTTTTTATGACCTTTTATGCTTTAATATACAATGATGTTTTTTGACATTTTATGCCAGACTATACTACGACGTTTTTTGACATTTTTAAGCATCATTATAGTATGTCCTTTTGTTCCTTACCATATTATGATGTTTTAGTGACCTTTTATGCCTTAATATACTATGATGTTTTTTTGATGTCTTATGCCATACTATACTATGATGTTTTTTGGCAATTCTTTACCTTATTATACTATGTCATTTTGTTCCTTACCATACTATGACGTTTTTATGACCTTTTATGCTTTAATATACAATGATGTTTTTTTGATATTTTTTAGCCTTACTATACTATATTGTGTTATTCCACACCATACAGTGACGTTTTTATGACCTTGTGTGCATTAATATGCTGTGATGTTTTTTTTTTACATTTTTATGCCATACGATACTATGACGCTTTTTGACATTTTCAGCCATACTATACTATGACGTTTTTTGAAATTTTTAAGCATCACTATAGTATGTCGTTTTGTTCCTTACCATACTATAACGTTTTTATGAGCTTTTATGCCTTATTATATATTTTTTTTTTTTGACGTTTTATGCCTTATTATACTATGACGTTTTTATGACCTTTGATGCCTTAATATACTGTGATGGTTTTTTTTACGTTTTATGCCTTACTATACTATGACGTTTTTTGGCAATTTTTTACCTTATTATACTATGTCATACTTTGACGTTTTTATGACCTTTTATGGTTTGATATGATGTTTTTTTGACATTTTATGCCATACTATACTATGACGTTTATTGGTATGTTTATGCCTTACAATACTATGTAATTTTATTCCTTACCATACTATGACATTTTTTGACATTTTTATGCCATACTATACTATGACTTTTTGACATTTTTTAGCCTTACTATACAATATTGTGTTATTCCACACCATACAGTGACGTTTTTATGACCTTGTGTGCATTAATATGCTGTGATGTTTTTTTTTTACATTTTTATGCCATACTATACTATGACGTTTTTTGACATTTTCAGCCATACTATACTATGACGTTTTTTGAAATTTTTAAGCATCACTATACCATGACGTTTTTTGGCAATTTTTTACCTTATTATACTATGTCATTTTGTTCCTTACCATACTATGACGTTTTTATGACCTTTTATGCTTTAATATACAATGATGTTTTTTTTGACATTTTATGCCATACTATACTATGACGTTTTTTGACATTTTCAGCCATACTATACTATGACGTTTTTTGACATTTTTAAGCATCACTATAGTATGTCGTTTTGTTCCTTACCATTTTATGATGTTTTAGTGACCTTTTATGCCTTAATATACTATGATGTTTTTTGGATGTTTTATGCCACACTATACTATGATGTTTTTTGACATTTTTATGCCATACTATACCATGACGTTTTTTGGCAATTTTTTACCTTATAATACTATGTCATTTTGTTCCTTACCATACTATGACGTTTTTATGACCTTTTATGCTTTAATATACAATGATGTTTTTTTTTGACATTTTATGCCATACTATACTATGACGTTTTTTGACATTTTTAAGCATCACTATAGTATGTCGTTTTATGCCTTAATATACTATGATGTTTTAGTGACCTTTTATGCCTTAATATACTATGATGTTTTTTGGATGTTTTATGCCATACTATACTATGACGTTTTTTGACATTGTTATGCCATACTATACCATGACGTTTTTTGGCAATTTTTTACCTTATAATACTATGTCATTTTGGTCCTTACCATACTATGATGTTTTTATGAGCTTTTATGCCTTATTATATATATAATTTTTTTTTGATATTTTATGCCTTATTATACCATGACGTTTTTTGGCAAATTTTTACCTTATTATACTATGTCATTTTGTTCCTTACCATACAATGACGTTTTTATGACCTTTTATGCTTTAATATACAATGATGTTTTTTGACATTTTATGCCATACTATACTACGACGTTTTTTGACATTTTTAAGCATCACTATAGTATGTCGTTTTGTTCCTTACCATTTTATGATGTTTTAGTGACCTTTTATGCCTTAATATACTATGATGTTTTTTGGATGTTTTATGCCACACTATACTATGATGTTTTTTGACATTTTATGCCATACTATACCATGACGTTTTTTGGCAATTTTTTACCTTATAATACTATGTCATTTTGTTCCTTACCATACTATGACGTTTTTATGACCTTTTATGCTTTAATATACAATGATGTTTTTTTTTGACATTTTATGCCATACTATACTATGACGTTTTTTGACATTTTTAAGCATCACTATAGTATGTCGTTTTATGCCTTAATATACTATGATGTTTTAGTGACCTTTTATGCCTTAATATACTATGATGTTTTTTGGATGTTTTATGCCATACTATACTATGACGTTTTTTGACATTGTTATGCCATACTATACCATGACGTTTTTTGGCAATTTTTTACCTTATAATACTATGTCATTTTGGTCCTTACCATACTATGATGTTTTTATGAGCTTTTATGCCTTATTATATATATAATTTTTTTTTGATATTTTATGCCTTATTATACCATGACGTTTTTTGGCAAATTTTTACCTTATTATACTATGTCATTTTGTTCCTTACCATACAATGACGTTTTTATGACCTTTTATGCTTTAATATACAATGATGTTTTTTGACATTTTATGCCATACTATACTACGACGTTTTTTGACATTTTTAAGCATCATTATAGTATGTTGTTTTGTTCCTTACCATATTATGATGTTTTAGTGACCTTTTATGCCTTAATATACTATGATGTTTTTTTGATGTTTTATGCCATACTATACTATGATGTTTTTTGGCAATTCTTTACCTTATTATACTATGTCATTTTGTTCCTTACCATACTATGACGTTTTTATGACCTTTTATGCTTTAATATACAATGATGTTTTTTTGACATTTTTTAGCCTTACTATACTATATTGTGTTATTCCACACCATACAGTGACGTTTTTATGACCTTGTGTGCATTAATATGCTGTGATGTTTTTTTTTTTACATTTTTATGCCATACTATACTATGACGTTTTTTGACATTTTTAAGCATCACTATAGTATGTCGTTTTGTTCCTTACCATACTATAACGTTTTTATGAGCTTTTATGCCTTATTATATATATTTTTTTTTTTTGACGTTTTATGCCTTATTATACTATGACGTTTTTATGACCTTTGATGCCTTAATATACTGTGATGGTTTTTTTTACGTTTTATGCCTTACTATACTATGACGTTTTTTGGCAATTTTTTACCTTATTATACTATGTCATACTTTGACGTTTTTATGACCTTTTATGGTTTGATATGATGTTTTTTTGACATTTTATGCCATACTATACTATGACGTTTATTGGTATGTTTATGCCTTACAATACCATGTAATTTTATTCCTTACCATACTATGACGTTTTTTGACATTTTTATGCCATACTATACTATGACTTTTTGACATTTTTAAGCATCACTATAGTATGTCGTTTTGTTCCTTACCATATTATGATGTTTTAGTGACCTTTTATGCCTTAATATACTATGACGTTTTTTGACATTTTTATGCCATACTATACCATGACGTTTTTTGGCAATTTTTTACCTTATTATACTATGTCATTTTGTTCCTTACCATACAGTGACGTTTTTATGACCTTTTATGCTTTAATATACAATGATGTTTTTTTTGACATTTTATGCCATACTATACTATGACGTTTTTTGACATTTTCAGCCATACTATACTATGACGTTTTTTGACATTTTTAAGCATCACTATAGTATGTCGTTTTGTTCCTTACCATTTTATGATGTTTTAGTGACCTTTTATGCCATACTATACTATGACGTTTTTTGACATTTTCAGCCATACTATACCATGACGTTTTTTGGCAATTTTTAAGCATCACTATAGTATGTCGTTTTATGCCTTAATATACTATGATGTTTTAATGACCTTTTATGCCTTAATATACTATGATGTTTTTTGGATGTTTTATGCCATACTATACTATGACGTTTTTTGACATTTTTATGCCATACTATACCATGACGTTTTTTGGCAATTTTTTACCTTATAATACTATGTCATTTTGGTCCTTACCATACTATGATGGTGGTATGAGCTTTTATGCCTTATTATATATATAAATTTTTTTTTGATATTTTATGCCTTATTATACTATGACGTTTTTTCGCAAATTTTTACCTTATTATACTATGTCATTTTGTTCCTTACCATACTATGACGTTTTTATGACCTTTTATGCTTTAATATACAATGATGTTTTTTGACATTTTATGCCATACTATACTACGACGTTTTTTTGACATTTTTAAGCATCATTATAGTATGTCGTTTTGTTCCTTACCATATTATGATGTTTTAGTGACCTTTTATGCTTTAATATACAATGATGTTTTTTTGACATTTTTTAGCCTTACTATACTATATTGTGTTATTCCACACCATACAGTGACGTTTTTATGACCTTGTGTGCATTAATATGCTGTGATGTTTTTTTTTTTACATTTTTATGCCATACTATACTATGATGTTTTTTGACATTTTCAGCCATACTATACTATGACGTTTTTTGAAATTTTTAAGCATCACTATAGTATGTCGTTTTGTTCCTTACCATATTATGATGTTTTAGTGACCTTTTATGCCTTAATATACTATGATGTTTTTTGGATGTTTTATGCCACACTATACTATGATGTTTTTTGACATTTTTATGCCATACTATACCATGACGTTTTTTGGCAATTTTTTACCTTATTATACTATGTCATTTTGTTCCTTACCATACTATGACGTTTTTATGACCTTTTATGCTTTAATATACAATGATGTTTTTTTTGACATTTTATGCCATACTATACTATGACGTTTTTTGACATTTTCAGCCATACTATACTATGACGTTTTTTGACATTTTTAAGCATCACTATAGTATGTCGTTTTGTTCCTTACCATATTATGATGTTTTAGTGACCTTTTATGCCTTAATATACTATGATGTTTTTTGGATGTTTTATGCCATACTATACTATGACGTTTTTTGACATTTTTATGCCATACTATACCATGACGTTTTTTGGCAATTTTTTACCTTATAATACTATGTCATTTTGTTCCTTACCATACTATGATGTTTTTATGAACTTTTATGCTTTAAAATACAATGACGTTTTTTTGACCTTTTATGCCATTATATACTGTGATAAGTTTTTGATGCTTTATGCCATACTATACTGTGACGTTTTTTGACATTTTTATGCCCAACTGTACTATGTAGTTTTACTCCTTACCATACTTTGATGTTTTTATATGACCTTTTATGCCTTACTATACTATGTCGTTTTGTTCCTTACCATACTATAACGTTTTTATGACCTTTAATGCATTAATGAAATATGATGTTTTTTTGACATTTTTAAGCCTTACTTTACTATGTTGTTTTATTTCTCACCATACTATTAAGTTTTTATGATATTTTATGCCTTAATATACTATGATGTTTTTTTTTATGTTTTATCCCGTACTATACTATGTCGTTTTGTTCCTTATCATACTATGATGTTTTTATGACCTTTGATGCATTAATGTAATATGATGTTTTTTTGACATTTTTATGCCTTAATATAATGCGATTTTTTTTAACTTTTTATGCCTTACTATACTATGATATTTTTTGACTTTTTATGCCATACTATACTATGACGTTTTTATGACGTTTTTATGACTTTTTATGCCTTACAATACCATGACTTTTTATAACTTTTTATGCCTTACTATACTATGACTTTTTTTATGATTTTTATGCCTCATTATACTATGATGTTTTTATGACTTTTTATGCCTTACTATACTATGATGTTTTTTTGACTTTTTATGCCTTACTATACTATGTTTTAATTACTTTTTATGCATTACTATACCATGTCGTTTTTATGACTTTTCATGCCTTACTATATACTATGATGTTTAGTGACTTTTTATGCCTTATTACATTATGACGTTTTTATGACTTTTCATGCCTTTCTATACCATGTCTTTTTTATGACTTTTTATACCTTACTATACTATAACCTTTTATGCCTTACTATACTATGTTGTTTTAATACCTTGCTATACTATGACTTTTTATAACTTTTTATACCTTACTATATTATGACTTTCTTATGACTATTTTTTTCTTACTATACTTTTGTTGTCATGACTTTTTATGCTTAATTATACTGACGTTTTTTACCTTACTATACTATAACTTTTTATGCCTTACTATATTATGTTGTTTTTATGACTTTTTATACCTTATTATACTATGACATTTTTATGACTTTTTATACCTTACTGTCATTTTTATGCCTTAATATAATCCGACTTTTTTTGCCTTACCATACTATGACGTTTCAATGACTTGCTATACCTTACTATACTGTTTTTATGACTTTTTTACATTCTTATGCCCTACTATATGACTTATGTTTCACTATACTATGGCTCTTTTTGCGTTACTACAGGACGACTTTATATTTCTCTCTGCACTATTACTTTCATAGCGATTTTTATGACTTAATGTAATACGTTTTTCATCATCTGGACTGATCGGTGCACTGTAAAAAACTGAGATGCCAAAGTCGATCATCTTTTTTTTTTAATCACAAAAATCAATATTGATATTGCGTGATTTATTAGAGCAAATTTACCAGGTCCCAGCACGCCAAAATGTCACCTAGTTAACAAAGGTGTCGGTGGAAATGGCTTTTAGCTCTTCTCATCAACAACTTTATGTTTATGCTACTTTTCCATTTCAGTTTTAATCAAATTTGTGTACAATTTAGCTTTTTAAATGAAAAAATAAAGAAATAAAAGAAAACACAAAACAATGCATAAAGAAACAAAATGTAAAACATGGTACATGTGTTCATTATGTTTAATTTTCAAATAACTGATGGCAAGATGAGGATATTTACATGTGGAAATATGTAAGATCTGTACAAAGAAATATACATGCAAAGATAAAAAACATAAAAACAAATAGCAAACATGTAATTTATGAAATGGGAAACAAACATGACAAAAGTAAAAGACAAACAATGAAAAAACCCTAAACTGAGGTATCCAGTCCAAGTTTCCTTGTTTCTAACGGTCTGTGCACACCATTAAAATAAATAGAAAGGTAACAGAGGACTGTGACTTCTGTTCCTGGTAGAATCCATTTAAACTTGACATGTCCTAGCCGCCATATTGGATTCATGTATAGTCTGGTGGTTCTCACTTCCAGGAAAGCAAACTAACCAAACTAAAAACCATTCCTTAGTCGCTATTTTTAGGGCAATTTTTTTCTTAATAAGGATCCGGAATTCATGGAAGAAATATTTTGGCAACAAGTATTTGTACATAAAGTTAGAACACCATTTAGTAAATGATGCACCACAATCTCCCATTCAGCATAAATGTCTTTCAATAATCCCCTGCCTTTATATTAAAGAGCACATGAGACTAAATGAACTAATTGTGTTCCTCCAACGTAGTATTTTTAACTAGTGTAAACAATCAGTTGACATGGTCATAGATTATCTAACTCAAGTGAAACATAATCACAATAAAACATTTTTATTAAGTACTATAAAGCTAGAGCAACTTTGGTGTACCAATACTACAGAGGCATACAGTACAAAAAGTGTTAAATTATTTTTTGATCAAACCATAATGATTGTAGATTGTGACCTCTGACACGGCCTGGCCTGGAAGTCGTAACACTCAAAGATCAAATAAACACAAACTACCAGCAGTGCTTGCAGTACCAAGTACATGCTTTTCTCTAGATTTATTACAGATACAACAGATGTATTCATAAATAGTTGCATAAAATGTTAAAGCCGCAACATTGCACATGATAATCAAACATAACATACAATGAGTGCATTTACAGTAATTTGTCTTCCTCTGCCTTTCACATTCACTCCCATCTGATTGGCAACCACCGCTGCCAATTAGGCTCCGACAGTCTCTCATCCTGCTGTCCAGAAGCAGGAGTCCAATGTGAGGGGGAAGAAGGCAGAAGTCTATATACAAGGTAAGGCTTAAACATCTCATATCTGCGCAACACAAGTTTGTTCTAGGAAAAGCAAACAATGGATGTCTTCTTCTCAGATTGGACAGTGCAGCATTGTTACTCGCAACATGGTCATCATGGTTTCTTAGATTAGGTACATTATGTAAGCGCAGCCATCAAAAAGCTCTGATCGCACGTATAAATGTCTCAGTTTAAAGTCAAGAAGCTCAGTCACTGTCTACAGAGTCCAAAGTAGCACAGCAACTTTCAACTGATGAGCATTTTCTACAGTTATTGTTTTTTTTTCTCGGAAATGTAGAGACAGTACTTTTCCTTTCTATACATTGTTTCTATAAGAAAGGGCTGCTTCTCAAATGTCTTTGAGTTAACAGTTTAGTGTAAAAGAGCAAAAATGCACGTCTGTGTTCCTCTCTAGCAGCAAGAGGGAGGGCAGTTTGCTCTCAGCGCTATCACTAGCTTCGTTGGCATCACTTTCTCCTGAAAGCTCTGCATCTGTGCAGTGGTGTCAAGGCTCGATCAACTGGCTCTTCTGATCATCTTTAACTCTTGCAAAGGAAAATAAATTACTTCATAAAGTTTTTTTTTTTTTTTTTTTTTTAAGATTTTTGTTCACTTAACTACAAAATCTGTTGAGTTGAATCCAGCAAGCAGCAGTAGACAACGGCATCCATTAATTTATGTGGTAGGAGAGAACTCTGTTCTCTAGGGCTCTGATTGGCTGAAGACCTCAACAGGTCTGTTAAAGTTGATAAAAGGACCACAGGACTTTAGTAAATCAACATTCTGTGAAAGAGGATAAGATCAGCATTCATTGTTTCTCCTTCTTTTACATCTAGACAATCAAGATGCTCAACTCCAAAGGAATCTGCAGCCCCTGTGGACAACAAGCTGAAGTGTGTCCAGTTTTTCCTGCTGTGGTCTGGTCAGACTGTTGAGGTGGTGCAGGGCTGGGAGTTGGTTTGGAATTGCGTATCCTCACTCAGGCTTCAAACTCGGGGTTGAAGGCGACTTTGGATGAAGCTCCTGACACCTCCAATGGACCGGGCGTCAGTCTGGTGTTTCCTCCTGTCTATGAAGGAGATGAGGCGGGAGGTGTCCAAGCAGCCCTCTGCTCTGGCCCGGCCGTCAGCCAGACCAGCCTGCAGCCACGGCTCCTGAAGGCAGAGCCCAGCTAGAGGCCTCCTGCCGGGGTCGGTCCTCAGAAGCAGGCAGACGAAGTCTCGGGCTGCCTGACTGACACCCTGGAAGTAATCCCTGGGGAAGCTGAAGTCCAGCCGGCAGATGTTAAGGCAGGTCTCCTCGGCACTCTCGTCAAGGAAGGGGGAGGCGCCGCTCAGCAGCACATAGGTCACCACGCCCAGGCTCCACAAGTCAGAGGTCAGCGACACCGGCTCCCCGAGGACCAACTCTGGAGAGGCAAACTCAGGGCTGCCCAGCAGAGGGTGAACATAGTGGGCACTGTTGAGCTGGACAGCGTCACCAAAGTCTGTGAGTTTGACTGTTGGCTGGCCGCTGGAGCTGTGAGTCACCAGCAGGTTCTCAGGCTAGAACAAGAAAACAAAGAAAAAGTCAAGAATCTCCATTAGCCTTCTTTACTTGACTCTAATTATATTATATATTAATTCAACCCATCAGTCAGGACTCCAGTCTCCTGAAGTGAACCCATTTGTTTTTTTTTACAGGTGAAACATAATGCAAATCCTGAAGTTTGACCCTCAACATTCAAAGAAAAACGAGGATCTAACTAAGACTGGAAATGCACTGTGTGGCCTTTAACCACCATGATGACTAACTATAGAGATGAAGTAGGTGCTCGGTCAGATTAAGTGTTTTGGAATCCAGACCTTTTGTTGTGTGAAGGTAAAACACTTTAAACTTGCAGTCACGGTTAAAGTACTTACTTTTATGTCCAGATGTGCTATCCTGCAGTTATGCAGATAGTGTAAAGCTTCTAAAACATCTCGCAGGTAACAGGCCACTTTCTCCTCTGTCAGATTCCCCCAGCTCACGACGTAGTCCAGCAGACGACCTTGGTCAGCCCTGAAACACACACAATAAATGCAAATGCAAGAAATGCAAGGTTGATCTATGGTTGCTCCTAAAGTATAAACACATATAAGAATGAAAGCACAAACATTTAGGGAAACGAAATCTGGAAATCTAGAAATGCAAGAAATACAACAACCGAATATGGAAAACACATGCAACAAAGATTTCTACAATGGAAACACTCCGGGATGCTAGGGGGCGTGAAGGGCTCGATTTTGATGATCTGCACTGTCCATCAGGCTTTATGTACCCAACCTAAGTGGTTATTAAGTTTTCATATTTCTTCAGGAAAGAAAGTTACCATTTAGATTTTGAATATGTCATCAATTTATCCAAATAATGTCTGCTTGGAAATTCTCTCAATGTGTGCCATCGTCCTGGGGTGAACAGTTTTATCTCAGCAAGCCTTTTGGTAATTTACTGCCGGCTCTGGTGTATGAAGATATAATTTAGTCTCAGAGTTGAAATATAATATTTGTTGTTGCCAGTTTGTCTGACGGTAAAGCTGAGTACATAAAAAGTGCATGTTTTATTAGATATATATAGCTGATCATCAGTGCTGCCCGTGTGGATTTTGAGGTTGTTGTATGTACAGATATGTCACCACAGCACCAAACTAAACTATCACCGGGACAACGCTGTGCATTGAGCAACTGCTCTTCACATTTCAGAAAATGTGAAAATTTCCAAACAGACATTATTTGGATAAAGTGACCACATATTATTAAAAAACTAAATGGTTACTTTGTTGCCTGGATAAAATATCAATACTTATTAAATGGTCAGGTACATAAAGCCTGATGGACACTGCTGCTTCTTCTTTTGGCATGTGCCTTCCCCATTTGTATGTGGTTCGGTATTTGTAGTGTGTTTCCTTTACTGTTTATGCCTTTAAGTACTTTGTCCTTAGACGCCACCATACTTATAAGTTAATGAGCTATACAAGGATAGTTTAATTCTAAAACTCCTCGTATAATTTTATTTTGGTCTGTACTCACATCTCCAGGATGAGGACGTAGCTGCTGGGGGTTTCGTACGTGTCTATCAGACTGACTATGTGGGGATGTTGGAGCCTCTGGAGCAGATTGAGTTCCTGAGTCACCCGGTCCCTCCTCATCAACTTCTTGTTCACGTGTTTGACCGCCACCGTACGTTTGGTGCCCTGGTGATCACAACGCTTGACAACAGAGAAACGACCCCTGGTGAAGACAAACAGAGGGAGGGGTCACACAGTAGTTGTTATGGTTGTCATGGTATTATCATAGAGAGGGCTGAAAGCTAAGATGCTCTATTTGTAACAAAAAGCTAATTTGTTGTATTGTGTTGATTAAAATCTATACATGGGTCTAACTTTGCTAGAATCTACAGAATGATAATAGATAGTGTAAGTAAGATCACATTACCTTCCCAATTCAACCACCTCAGTGTAGTGAGACTCGAAGTTGTCCTTCCAGCTCACTCTGACCCCGTCAGTGGACACAGCTGAGACAAATGACACCACAGACAGTCAGTGAATATCTGTAAGCACCAGCACTGTCACACCTCTGAGGCAGAACTGATACTGTCCGTTTTATTTTGTACCTGCGCCCTTACCTAAGACTCTGAGGCTAGCTGATGACGTTACACTGCCCAGCTCGTTCGTGGCAACACAAGTGTAAACGCCATCATCCTCAGAGGCCACGCCAAGTATCCGCAGCGTCGCTTCACCTGTGTCACTGAAACAAACACACACACGTTCATTTAGTGACCGTCCCATTGCACTGCCTCATGTAATTAACCCCAAAGGCGATATCCAACACAAAATGAGACTCATGCAGTGATACCTGTAGGCGATGCTGAAGTGTCCGTTGTTGGTGAGGTTGCTCTGGTCGGGTCCCTTCCAGGTCACAGTGGCCCGGGGTCGACCACAGACCTTACACCTAAGGGTGACACTCTCGCCGCTGTCACACGTTACATCACTCAGGGGTACGAGGAACTCTGGGGGAACTGGAAGAGCGAAAAAGTCAGAGGTATAATCCTGTTTAAAGCAGTTAAAAGGTGCTTTTGATAAGATGTTGAATTGGTTTTGTTGTAAGTTTTGTTAATTCTACAAACTTCACACTTACCATCATAGATGTAGTTTGGATTTAGAAGCTGAAGACAGAAAAAAAACAAAAACAAAGAAAAAACAAAGCATGAGTGAAAAATACACTGTGGAGCAGAAGCATGACTTAATAGTGTTTCCTCAGATGAAGTGATAAACTCACCTTTACAGAAACTTTATTGGCCAGGCCATCTCTGGACTTCCTGTAACCGTTTTCCAGCTTGGTCTCTTTCTTTGCCTCCTTGTCCTTCTTCTCAGACTTTTTACGGATGCGCAGGGACGTGTGCCAGGATGAAGACTTCCTGCTGGGACAACAAACAAGACTCAAGTCAAATCAAAAAGTTTATTCAAACAAGGCTCAAGCTACTACAAATAAGAGACTGCAAAAATAACAACTCCAATTTGCAGAAAACAGTAAAAATAATTCATACTGGTACAGTTTTTCAGAGCTCTTACTTGATGGATCCCTCGGGACAATCAGGGACGATTGCCGAGGTGTGTCCCAGCACAAATCCGGGGATCCAGCCCTCGGCGGCGGGGCCCTGCTCGGTAGCTGCCCTGAACACTAAGAACATGTTTTGCTGGTTGCTGGCCAAGATCTGGACCACCTCGCCCTGAATGACGCTGATCTCATCCTCCTTCACAGCCATGTAGTCCTGGGTCACCAACATGGTGGATACGCTACTGCTGCTGCTACTTTCACTCTGCATCACAGGGAGGAAGCACGGACATGTAGGAAATAGTGAGTACAAATTCATCTGGTTCGTTGCAGTTAAATGTAAAATCTCTTCAAGGTTTGGAGGCAATAGGTATGATAACACCAGATATCTTTAAATCTAAACTATGGGATGAAATCTCAAGAGGAACACAAGCGAACTAGTTTTGGAAGAAGTGAAAAAGAAGTAGAAAAACAAAGAGGATAAACACTGAAAACAGTCTTCGAAAAAGATTAGAGTGAAGACAAAACACGAGCGAGTCAATATTTTCTTCTTGAAAAAAGTGGATGAAGAAAGGCAGGAATAAGATGAAGATTTCCATTTCACTCGTCTTTGCTCTGCAGCTCCAGGCAAAGACGAGATGAGGAACGTTAGCTTGAATGAGAGGATCTTGGTCGAGTACGTTTGCAGGCGAACCACAAACGTTGGAGGTTAGTGGCAGGAAAAGTAGATTTGAGTAACACACCATGAAGACAGCAGGAGGTGAAGGACGGCCAGGAGGAAGTCAGGTGTTAGTATAAGCTTTGTTAGAAGTAAGAAATCTAGAAACAGCCTTGAAAGTGAATCACTGAAGAGCTGAACGAGGTCCACTAGAGAGGTTTGGAACCTGAAAACATGTTGACAAACTTTTGAGAGAGGATGATGTTGAAGAGCAGTGAAGGTTGTCAGGGATGCGTAGTAGGGGACAGATTAGTAGCGCTGGCTGCAGCAGGACAGGAGACAGCAGGCAGACAGGACAGACCAGGCCTCCCTCTGCCTCGGTGTTAGTCGGAGCAGCACTGGGCAGCAGGTAGTGGTCTTACCCCGTTACTCTGGGTGGACTGGATGGACTGCTCGCTGGCCGATGAGCATGTACTCATGCGGTCTGCCTCCTTGCTGTGCGTGGAGTGCCTGTGGGTTTGGTTCCCAGATCCAGAGCCGGTCTGGATTTGGTTCGAGTTCTGGCGGACCGGACTCTCTCCTGCCTCCCCGGGAAAGGTGAACGAGCCAGGCCGGCTGGCTGGAGAGCCTGGCATAGAGCTCCAGAATCCAGATCCGGACTTCTGGCCGGGGCTGGGAGGGGGAGGAGGGAGGATGTCTTTGCCAAAGCTAGGCGTGGCCATGGGGGGCACGGCTCCAGGCCGCGATTTGGAAGTGGGTGTAGAGGGCAGGGGCCCGACTGTGGCACGGGGAATAGGGGCTACAACACTGGCAGGAGTGGGGGTCTGTGCTTGGTCCTCGGGGGCCTGGCTGGGGCGCTTGCCCTGCGGGCTACCCCCTGGAGGAAGCAGGGGAGGAGGGACAGGACGAGGGGTTGAACCTGGACCATAAGTGAGCAAAACTCACACCTCAGTCACATCTTTCATTTTGCCATACAGAACAAATTTCACAAATACAGACAGAGTTTCCATACCTGACATCTTGTTGGGGCCGTCGGGGTCGGCCCCGGGGTGGTGGCGTAGGGGCTGGGGCAGGCGGGAGGGCTGGGGAATTCTGGAGGGCCGACGAGAACCACCCTGGGGTCCTGAAGGGATGGAACTGCCCTGGGAGCTTCCACCTCCAACTCCAGGGGACGCACTGGACCCACCGCTGCCTCCACCTGGCGCTGCCATGCTGGGTACACATGAGCCACCGCTCGCCCCTACATGGTTCCTCTGATACTCTATTGGTGAGGTCAGAGCTGTGATGAGGTATAAAAGAGACGACGGCAAACATGTAGCAAACAGTTGCTTCTATAAAACATGTCCTGTGTGTGTTTGTGTGTCAGTGTACCATTCAGGAAGTTGCGTTGGCTCTCGAGTATCTGGCTGATCTGAAGGGTCCAGACCTCACGCACCCCTGGGTGGGAGGAGTGAAGCACGAAGGATTCCGCGGCGCCGTTGGTCGACCGAGAAGTGAGACTGAACTTACAGGGGTCACCTTCCACATTCTCCTCCAGACCCAGACAGCTCACCTGCAGAGTACAATCACAGGAGAGGTGTCAGGCAATTTCTGAGCTTTAATTGTGGTAATGAGTAAATTAGTGTAATATTTTTTATTTGATCAATTATACTTCTCTTAAACTTGCATTTTTATTCTTTTATTCTCTTTCCTTAATTGACCTACTCTTCTGTAACATACTAACAGAAGCTTAAAGGTTCACCACCTAGAAAAAAAAACATATCTGACTAAAACTTCAAAATAAAAGCTCGCACAAACAGCAATGAAGATCCTTTTCATGTTGCATAACATGACAGTCTTTTTCTCAAAAGAAAATGCCTAAATTGCACTGGTGAAGCAGTGAGAGGAACGACTAACACACATCATATATCCATTACCTTAATGCTGTTCTTGTAGAGAAAGCCAGGCAGGGAGAAGCCTTTCTTTTTATCGAGGGGCTCGCTGAAGATGACCAGCTGCTCAAAGAGGAAGACTCTCCTCTCCTTCATCCGGCCGAGCAGACTGCCCTCTGGGTCAGACACCATGAATGTGTCCTGCAGCAAGAGGCGGCCCTGAGCCACGATCTTCCCCTGGAGAGGGAGATGAACGAGATGGGAAGATGGAAAGATCGGTTGTGGGAGAGGAAATGTGAAAATGTAACTGAGAAGTTAAGTCCGGGTGAACACATGAAGAGAATACTGTATTAGTGTAAAGCATAATTTTCAATCACAATTTAATGTAATTTCTTACATCAAATCCCTGAAGCCGGCCAACATTCATCATGTCATTACACCTTTTCGGCACAATGCACATGACCTCCACTGCTTTCTGTAAGAGTCAAACATGACCAGAAGGTTGATGGAGTTTTTGAATATGTTTTGTTTCTTGATTTTAAACATTTAACAAGAGCTTTAAGTTTTCTTATCTTACCTCCAACTCCATAGACTCCAGCCCAGCCTTTTTAGAGTGTTTCAGGAAATCCTACAACAGGGAAAAAAAAAAAAAAACGTGTGTTAAGAAAACAGAACTCAACAATTTACTCTTTCAAAATCAGTGCAGCTTTCAGATGGCAGAGATGTATATTTATAGACAGCAGACTGGGACAAACTGTACAATAATATGGATGATAAAAGAAAGGGGGAGCAGCAGCTGGAGCTCTGGCACCCCCTGCTGTACTGTAACACACCAACCTTGAGCAGCAGCTGGTACTTCATGATCCTCTGGACCGGCTTGATGAGCAGGTCTGTGATCTGCAGTCTGTGTCCCAGCTGCTGCTTCAGGTCCTGCAAAGACAGAGGTTAATTGAGACATTGAAAGCAAGATGTTGGTTTGTAGTGTCTGATCATCATAAAAATAATGGGCTCATACCTCGAAGTAGGTGTCGATGTACTCTGAGACGATGTGCTCCGACTTGGGCTTGTTCTGACAGTACACTACGTACATGTTCAGTCTCCGTTCCTGGGTGTAGAGAACACACACAATTACAACAGGATTGAGTGTGTACGAGAAAAGCAGAAGTTAGAAATAAGAGTTGTTCCCATAGCGATATTAGTAGCAGAAATTCACTGTGGTCAAACCTGTTTGAGAAATAGCGGTCCCAGTCTGTCAGGGTCCTCCAGGCATTTCTCCAACTCCGCGAGGAAGAAGCTGAGCAGGACAGGGAGAGCAAAGAGAAGGAAGTGAGTGACTGTGCAAGTGATTCTGATCCGAGGAAGCTCTCCATCATCTGGACGTGTGTGCCACGTACTCTTTGTGCCAGTCGTAGATCTGGTGGATGTTGCCAAACACGATTTTGTCTTTCCCTTTCATATCATCGGGGACGCCCTCCTCCTTCATCCGGCTCATGTAGCCCTTAGGACGGAGACACACGCGTTAACAATAATTTACAACAGGGAGGCTACGAAGTTCAGCAAGTTAATCCAGAAAACTTTCATTGACATTTTAAAATGCCAGATAGAATAAAAAAGCTGAGCGCAGCTCGACTTACTACAGAACCATAAAGATGTTCATATTTTCAGATCTGACAGTATAATAATGTAGAACTAATTAACCAGTCCCACTGCTCATAAAGCATCAACTCACCTCCACCACCAGCCCGAGGTCTCTGACATAATCTCTCTCCGTCTCCACCAACTCCAGCAGAATGTAACTACAGCGAAGAAAGAAAGAATAAAGATGACAGATTTATTAGAATGAAAACTCTCAAAACATCACAGCCTGTAAGCAGAAGGAGACATACTGTCTCTTCTTGAGGACGCTGGTCCTGCGTTCGTCCATCTCTTCAATGGGGGAGGAGGAGGAGAGGAGGGAGTTGTCAGAAGGGTTGAAGGAGGGAGAGCTGCTGTCTCCCTGTTCTACCGACAGAGAGCTGGGTCTGTCCTCCAGAGCCTGCACCGAGAGAAAAAGGTTAAATGATGTAATAAAACTATTAAAAGTACTTTGATCATGTCATCATCGATCATTAAAATGATAATGAAATATGAGATTCATTTTACTTCTCAACTTAAGCTTAATGAAAAAAAATCTAAAAGTTTTAAGTATTAAGTAAAGTATTAAAAAAATATATGTGACACTTGGAATATTTCGCTGTAATGAAGACCTCTGAATTCCTCTACGTTGATACAAATTTCGGATGTGTTCTTTTGTTCCTCTGTTATCCTACCATCTTGCTTTTGACCAGCTCCTCGATGGCGCTCACCAACTCGGCGGCACTGGGCGTTTCCGAACTGGATGGACGGACCGACAGACGAGAGGAGGTCTGCGACGAAAACAGAGAGATGAGAGGAGGGACGAAAAACAAGCATAAGAACCTGACAGTTCATGCAACACAACAACTGTTCCTGCTAACGCTAACTCTGCTACTTTAATCGCCACCATTTTCTCTGTAGGAACAGTTGTATTGACACCAGCCAAAGAGCAATCTATAGTTTAGAATTGATACAAGCTTTTCTTAATTATTAAAATGACACAGGTCATTTAAAGAGATCTTGCGTTAAACAGCAAATTCCTCATCTGTAAAACAGACGATAAATACTCTTATGATCTGTTTTAATGGGAAAACTTCAAAGCTGATTGAACCCATGAATGTGAACCTGCATGTAATACGTTTAGTCCATAGATGAACAGCAAAAGAAATGGCTTAATATTATTTTATGGTTAAAGGACATGCTTAAGTTTTGTTAAGATTCATTTCAAGATTAGCTTCTGTTAGTAGTCTATTAGTTTTATTATAACTGAATGAGTTACTTCAGTCATTTGCACGAGTGATGGCTTAGTGAAAATGTTTGTTAAAATGTTCAATGCTGTAATCTAAAGAGAAATCCAAAAAGTAGCTTCCACTAGTGGAACCCCCAGTGCAAAGGGGTTTTAAAGCTAAAGGTTACAAGAAAGTGCAAAGAAAAAGTTCATGAACTTTAAAAAACTGTCAGTGAAAAGGTAAAAACATGAGGCTGAAAGTCAGGTGAACGAGATGAAGTTGAAGAAGTGAAATGTCAGAGAAAAGTGATGGGGAGAAGGTCAGGAAAAAAAAAAAGAAAAAAGAAGTGATGTTTGAATAGAGGATGTTTCCGTTGCTTTCTCAGGTGATGATGAACAGCCTCTGAAATAAAGAAAGGATGCTCACAGAGCGAGAATGAAAGAGGTATATGTATGTATGTATGTAGATATAGTTCAGGAGACTCTCACCCTTGCTGTGCTGTGCTTCAAGACTTTCCCCAATTAGGTTTTCTGGGTGAGGCTGTGTGCCCTTCTGGCCTCGCCAGCGTTTAGAAGATGCCAATTACTCGCATGGGTAATGAGGTTAACGCACAGAGGGTAAAAGGGAGATGAGGACGAGTGGGCAGGGCGGGTGAGGAACGGGGGGGTGGTGGTGGTGGTGGTGGTGGGGGGGTGATGGGAACAGGAGGGCTTTTGAATTTTCACCTCAGTGTGGGGTCATATTTAGATTATTATCCGGGGGAGCTGCCTGCTCAGCTGACAGGATATCTTACCGACTCTCCTCTTTGTGTTTATATTGAGTATTTGTTTCTTTTTAAACCTCACTTACCAACCTCCTCCCATCCTATGAACGATAAACATGCAGGAAAAAAAAGCTGCAGTCCTGTGGTTTTTCTAGCCAGGCATCACGAGATTCTAAATATCCTCAAAATTTATAGAAGTTAGCCTTCTGAGCTTTTCTACTGCCTTCCCTCTTTATCTACATTTCCCTTCGTGCCCTTGCTCATCTGCCAGGCGACTCTCCATTACAGCGGGGTGTTGAAGAAACAGGGCAGAAAGTCCAAGTCAAAACAAGTCAAACTAAAAAAAGATGGAAGGAAAAAAAAAACTGCACTAAAGAAATGCAGGAATGTTTAAGAGTTCAGAAAAATACAAAAGTTAAGAAGAGTGACTTTTAGGGGACAGAGAGGGGTGCATATTAAAAAGAAGAAAGTCTAAAAAAAAAAGCTGCTAGCTTAATTTCCTTTCACTCTAGAAACTGTGTAGTAACCAAGGAAAAAAAAGGCTTCAGTAAGTAGCGTTTAAAGCTGAAGAGTAGGGGGTAAAAAAGAGAGAATTGAAGAACTTGACCGAGGGAAGAGACAGAGGGGGGAGAGCAGGGCATTTCAGATGGAGAGGTATGGAAACTGAGACAAAGCAAAGACAGGACATAAATCAAGGTAATGCTACAGCATGGCAAACAGCAAACGATACAACCAGGAAACAAAACAAAAGAGAAACAGAAATTAGTGTCAGAGGCGTCTCCACTTAAGACGAGGAGGAGACTTGGACCTGCCTGAAACTTTTCATCGCTTTCTGCTTTAGAAGAGAGAGGGGAGAATATGATGCAACATGCCAAGATAAAATGTTATGCAATACAGAAACTAAGGAGTCACTTAAACACCGTGTCAGGAGATGTTCCTTTTTTTGGAGGGGGGTGGGGGGTGGGGGAGCAGGGGGAGTGGGGAAATGAGCGGAAATGTAACTTTCAAGAACTAAAGATCACAACAGCAATGACAAGAAAGAACCAGTGTAAGTGCTGGATTTATCTTTAAGATAATCATCATGCTGAAATTAGAGGGACAAAGAAAAACAGCTGTTATCCTGCTCATACATCAAAAAAGTATACACGATGTATGGTCTAATGGAAATTAACTGTTTCAGTCCTTAATATTTAGTTTTTAGCCACTGAGTTGACTTGAATACTTATTAGAGATAAAAGCTGTTGCCTCAGGCTTGTTGACTCAATTTTTAAAAGCTTCAACCACTGTAAGTTACAAGAACAAACAGAGAAATGAACTAAATTTGTTATGTGGAAATTTTGTCTGATGACAAAACAGGTAGAGTCAGTGAAAGTTTCTCTCACTTAGATTAAAACTAAGTTCAGAAAACAGTTCAGTCATAATTTTTCCCCTCTGACTCTTCTGCCTTTCCTGTCATCATCTTTGCCCATCTGTCCACCTCCATCCCTTTTCTCTGACCCCTCTCTTCTGTACCCACGGTAACATCCTCCCTCTCCTCACCTTGTCATCCTGTGAGTCCGGCTGCAGCAGGCTGTGCTGCTGGATGGCCATAGGTGGGGGCAGTGGTACTGAGTCAGCACCTTCCTCGCCCTCCTCCTCCCCGCAGCTCTGCATGCCCGAAGAGCTGGACTTGGACAACGTGCCGCTCGACAGGCCTTCGTTACGAACCCTCTGCAACACACATGGATCGCAGAGCAGAAATTAATACACAATACTGCGCAGAGCTGCTCAGGAACCGCTCACTGGACAGAGGTGTATCCACCCACCTCCTCCACAGTCTCGTCCTGAGGTGTAGCGGCACTGTCATCTGAGTCCTTCTGGGAGCCCATTGTCATCTCCCCGCTCTTCCTCATCTCGCGGCTCTTCTTGTGCTTGTGAGCCAGCTTCTTCACGTGGCCATCTGCCTTGCCGCTGCTTAGCCGACGCACTGGGCTGGTGAGCCACTTCCGCAGGGTGTTACCTAGGAAATAGCCCAAATACTTGAACAAACAATTGAAGATAAACCTACCTAAACATGCCTTTTATCTGAAAGATTTCATCTACATTTTGACAGCTGAGAAGCATCTCTATCAAGTAAAATTCAGAGTACACTTCCATCATTGCAGAGGGACTTAGTGGGAATTTTTTAGCTACTAAACAAGCACTATTACTTAACTAAAAATGGAGGCTATTTTTGTGATTAAGCTGAAATTTTGACATTTTTTTAAGCAGGCACAAGAGAGAATATGGTTCAGGGATCATACCTGGTCGTTTTGGCCCTGGTGAGGTGTGGGAGCCAATGCCATGACCAGGCTGAAGCGTGGCGGACGACCCCGGCATGATGGAGTCATTGCTGCACACTGACAAAGTGTCTGTGATACACAAAGCTACTGTTAATTCTATTTTTTTCCCACATGATACGGACAAAAGTATCAAAACATTGTTTCAGCCCCCGTGCATAAAACTCCTTAAATGGCGATGCACATACACCCTCCTCCCTCACACCACATACAGCACTGACCTTTGTGGTTGAAGATGCCCTCCATCTCCATGGAGGACCTGGAATGGGCGATACAGAGCATGGAGCAGGGGACCAGGCCCTCTTGGGCTGGCGAGCGGTCTGTGGTCCTGACCAGGCACCAGTCTGGCTTGTCGTGACAGCGCTCCAGAACCTCCACCGTCTGGCCGCGCCGCACAGTCAGCTCATTGCTGTTGCTGGCCATGAAATCGTGTATCACCACAGTCAGCTCACAGCCACCAGAGAGCTGAGGGAGAGAGGATGATCACTAAGACCTGGTCTCCACGTGACACTTCTCCCAGGTACAAGGTCTAGTGATTCAGAATAATATGAAATGTAAAACAGTTCACGGTATCATCAGTGTGCGTGCATCCTCACCTTGTCGCTGTCCAGTGTGTTCTGAGAGGTGCGGGATGCCAGAGAGATGGTGTCTGGTTGGCTGCTGCCTTCACCCTGACTGTCCAGGTCCTCTCCATCCCTAAGAAACACACACACCATCAGTTAAAGGTGAGCGTATGTCTGAAACTGAGTGTAAATGAACTTCACTGTGTGTATTCCCTCATGTGCACTACTTTCTGCTCCCTTAGAAAATCTTAAATTTCAGGTGACGCATGTTTACCTTCGTCCCTTGTGGTGCTTGGCTGTAGTTGCTTTTGGAATATGAATGGGCTCCTTGAGCGCTCCTCTCAGGTGGATGGTGCGCTCCTGGATCACCTCCCGGATGTGCTTGATCCAGTCCTGCTTGTTCTCGATGCTTGACGCCTGTTAATGGTCAATGATGGAGGGAGTTCAACAAGCCAAGAGTTAAGAGTTGTCAGGAAATTAAATTCCTTTGGAAATGTTGTTTCACACTGTGTAGTTCACACAAGTCTGAATTTGCCTCTTGTCATCTCTTATCAACCTTAGTCATTTTACTTTTTTTGTGTTTTTTACAGTCCTCTCCAGCTGTGGACCTCTAGAGCAGCAGTTCCCAACCTTCTGTGTCAGCCGTTCCCCCACAGCCCTCTCAGATTAACTCAAGAGCCTCTTCATCATTTGAACTGATTTGATTTGAACTTGGTGTTATTCATTTAACACACTAGTTATATAAAAGTGGATTCATTTTTTATATAACTGAACAGTTTGGGAAAGTTTTACATTTGTGCAACTAGCTACCACAGCTACACGGCAGAAGCTGGACGTCTCACCCATTTATCCATTACTTTTAGCCATCTATGATAACCGCCACTACTTTTAGCTAGCATTAGCTATTTCAACTGTTTGTTACTTTTAGCTGTTGATATCATCCGCTTCTTCATTAGCTAAATAAATAACTATTCTATTTTTTAAGTGTTTATAACTTTAACTATTTTAACCATGAATTCATCACTTTTAACCAACCTTTAAAAATTTTAATAAATTCGTGTTACTTTAGCTAACTATACGAAGTACTTATTTCAAGTTAGTAAATTTTAGCTAACTGCTAGATAACTAGTTTCCATGCACTCTCAATCACAACACAGTCTTCATGTGTTACAGCAGACTCAATATATAGAGATGTTTCTGTAATAGTATTTTAATTTCTTTTGTCAAATGTGTTGTGTTACTACATAATCTTTCCAAGTGCTCTTTGCCAACTGCAGAAAGTTTCCCCCTGATGTGCAAGTACCCTTGGTTGGGAATCACTGCCCTAGATTATTTTACAACTTTCAGCCCCACACCTGTGGTGGCACTGGGTTAAAGTGGGTTTCTGCTGTGGATCATGTCTGCCGTTAGGTTTTCCTAAGCTCCTGTTCATGAAGAGCGAGGATAAGAGGTGCAAAGAGTTTGAGTTTCAGACTTGTGAGAAGTGGCTGAGGGCTGTGTTGTGGGATAGTTTGTACTCACCATTGCTCCATGTTTGGATCCCTGACTTAGCTTTGAATTTAAAATATAGAATAGAGAATTTCACTGGTTTGGTTTTAGAAGATGTTTACATGACATTTCTTATGCTGACAAAACGGTTTGACATGAGAGAAACGCACAACACTGATAATTTGTGTTCTGACAGCCAATTAAAATGTGTAGCAGATTGTAATGGATGGTGTGCATGTATATGTGTGTGTATGTGAACACGTGTAGTTAGTAATGAGACACACTTAATTTACAATGCACATACGACATGACTGCTTCTCAGCGGTTAGTTTGGTAGTCAATGCTCAGAATTAAATGTTAGGATATTAGCTTCATGCTGTTCCAACGGCTGACACACAAACTTTAATCCATCTGTGACAGTGTTCAACAGGAAGTTTGAAAATATGGGATGGAAAAATCAACTCAGGACTAAATAAATGTATCAATGTTGAAATCAAATAAAAGCTTAGTTTTCTGGCAGAGGAGGATGGCTACTCGTCACTTTGGTAAAGTGGCACAGAGCCAGAATGAGGCGATTGTGGGCGTTCAGGAGTTGAATCGGTGTCAGCAGCGTTGGTGGAAGCACATCAGCCCACAGAAAGAAATTAGAGATACAAACATCCACAGAAAACACAGCCCCAGATATACAGATGTGCCTGTGTTTGTTAAGAGATGGAACGAAGCAGAATCTAACCAGAGGACAGAGGCTTGCACAGAGAGACGGACAGAGAACAGAAAGAAAGAAGAAAGAAATCAGGGAGACAGAGGAGTGTGTGACTACAGAAAGCTTCTTGGCTACCATGAAGCTGCTCATGCAATTAAACAAGATGTCAGAGAGAACAAAGAAAGTTGAGAATATAAGAAGAGAGGCAGGAGAGGGTTGAATGAGAAGAAAGGCGAGAAAAAACTAGGTGAGACCGATATAAAGGTTTTCCAACACATTCGGCCAGCACTGGCCTTTTCCTCCCCATCAGATATTAATCCGTCAGTGACATCCAACACACTCATATAGAAGTTTGTTTGATTGCATATGTATTCTATAAATTAGTATTTTCAGTGTTACTATCTTGTGTTTCAAGACTTCTAAGACTTCTCCCCAGTGATTCTTCCTTTGAAAACCCATATCGGTCGAACCTTAAATGATATTTGAGAAGGAGTCGAAGAGAGGTGGTGTGTTTTACCTTGAGCACAATCTTGTTGTCAGATGTCGGGGTGCGTCCCACCCATAGAGCAAATTTACAGGGGTCTCCTTCAACATGCTCTGTCACCCCCAACTCTGATGTCTGGAGAGAGAGAATAACAGAGTACAATGGCCATCTGAGAAACTCTCGCTACATTTAAAGTGTGATTTCTTGAGACAATGGAGACTTCAGACTGTCTCAAGTGTTGATTCAATTTGCGGCAATTATATTTACTTGGATTTTGTAATGTACAAATAATGCAGTTAAAGATATGAGGCACAGAGAAACAATAAAAACGTAAATTACATCATCTACTAATCAAGAACTTCTTTAAAAGCCTTTCATTACACTGGTCTTTATTTTGTTAAAGAAGTTAAGCAAAGACAAACTTCAATACGTTTATTTGACCATCATTTACTTACAAAGAGTTTGCTCTTATAGATGTATTTGCTCCTGCCATTTGAGTCCTTGACCTCCTTGCTGAAGACCAGGGACATCTCAAACAGGAAGAGGTGGCGCTCTCGACCCTTACGGATCAGAGTCTTTGGATCCCAGACCTGGAAGGACTCCTGGAGGATGAGCTCGCCCTGGGACTCAATGTTTTCATCAAAACCTGGAGGAAGGAGAGGATGTTGGCATGAAAAAAACATGTTGTTGCCTGATTTATGTTGATGGTGAGTTATAATTTGATAAGAGGTAAACATTCAACAGTAAAAGATTAAAATCAAAGCAACATAAATAACGAATAGAGTGTTTTCATCACCTTCCAGCATAGAGAGGTGCATGGCATCGTTGGCTTTCTTAGGAACACTGAGCATCACCTCGAGGCCGTCCTTGATCTCTCCTTTACCTTCTTCACAGCAAGTCAGCAGCTCCTAAACACACACACACACACACACACACACACACACAGAAACCATGACAACAGGAACCGTAGAGATGGCAACCACAGCAGTGTGACGTGGTCAGGAGGGCTACCTTTAGCAGGAGCTGATACTTGGTGATTCTCTGCACAGGCTTGATCAGGTAGGAAGAGATGGAGTTGGCCAGTCGGTGCCTCTGTTGAATTTCCTGTCAACACCCACACAGAGACGTGATGCGATCGCACGCAACCGACGACGACAAATCCAGTTTCTTTTTAATGACCACAGGTGATACTCACATCAAAGTAGTTCCCAGCATGCTCCAGGATGAGCTGGGTGGAGTCGGGTTTGTTCTTACAGTAGTTCACATACATCTGGAACTTATCAGCCTGGAGGAGGAGAGAAAGTGTTTGAAGGTTGAGCATCTTTCATGAAGGTACAGGCATTCAATCATACTTAAAACCTACAACCTGTAAGCTAAATTTTTGCCAAATTCCAGAAACATTAAGGATTTATGCATCTAAATCTCCATTGACACAGTACAAGAACACATAACGCATACCCATGTGACGAAGCAATGGCCGACATCCTCTGGTAGCTGCTCGTACTTCTCCAACTCTTTAAGAAAGATGCTGACAAAACAAGGAGAGAGAGACTGAAATGTGAGAAACAGCAAAGTCACAAAAGCTTTATTAGATGAAAAGTGTTTCCAAAATGAAAATTGGATTTTACTTTGATCCAGATCTGATGTGTATCTGATGTGAGACCCTGCGATACTTGCTTGCAAGGCTGATTTAAAATTTAATTTTAGATAAAGCACAGAATGACTAAACTCCAAAAAATGTGTTTCTTACTTATGGTGGAATTCATAAAGGTCCTGCATGTTTCCAAAGATGATGTGCTCCTTGTTGATGATTCCTGGAGGAATCTCCTCAACTCCACTGGTCATCTCCCACAGGTAGGTCTGCACCGAGACAAGAAAAAAAAAAAAAAAAGACAAAGCCAATCAAAAACTTTGACAGGGTTCTGATACATTTTCACATTTTCGTGTGTTGTTGCACAACTTGCACATGAAACAGGTTAACAGTGGTGGGTTGTGAAGCTGAACTCACATCCATGCACTCCCGCAGGTCTCGCACGTAGGCTTTTTCTGTCTGAATCAGCTCTGCCATGATGAACCTAGACACACACACACACACACACACACACACACAAAAAGACACACACATGCACAATATTAGCAATTGTCATACTGTCCTCATCCACACATTGATATATCACCATGCCGATAGCTCCCTTTCAGCCTGTCTCCTCCGTCCATTTACGCTAATGAATAATGAAAGAGTTACAGGCCATAAAACTTGGCCATAAACCAGCCATGAATGAAGCAAATCACGCTCATGATTTGTTCTGCTCATATAAAATGACACAGTCTCCTTTTCCTGTACACTACATGTAGATCCATTTGTTCTCTAGTGGAGCTTGACTGTTGTGTCTGCAGTTCTCGCGCTGACACAGCAGAGAGGAGGGTGCATGGAGGGGGGAGGTTTAAATCACACAAATCCATTATGTATGTACGTTTACACTGAACGCACTCAGTCTCTTATTCAGAACCGCTTACAACTATTCAGAAAGTGGGGGTTCAGCACTGACATTGCTGTTGACAAGGACACTGACAAGCACAATGAATGACCCTGGGAACATTTTAGTAACCGCTCGGGCCGCTCTGCTGCGAAATTTGGGCGCAGAGCCAGTCATTCAATTTCTCGTGCTTTGCAGCAATAAAACATTTCCAAGAGGAGGTAAAATGCTGTGAAAATGCTGGCTAGCTACTATTTGTTTAGTTTGAAGGCATAGCACGTAGTGCTCACAAGTGCAGCTTTTTTACAGTTTTATTGGCACAACCTTTTTAATTTACTAAATTATTCTGAAGAAACCATTCTGTTTGGAAAAAGCCATGTCTGATATCTGAAACTGTGACGTTAACAAGGAAGTGGGGACGTACTCCTTTCTGCGTGCCGACTTGCGCTTCTCCTCGTTTAGCTCATGGGCGGCATCCCTCAGCTTGACCTCTGACCCTGGAGCTGTGGCTGGGATGATGTCCAGCTGGAGATCCTTGCTCTGACACAGATGGAGGCAAAGTAAGAGATTAAGTGATTTCAAGAGACAGACTACAGAAGTGAGAGCGTGGATTGGCCGGTGTTCTGCACATGTAAACTCCTGACGAAGCACACGGCCACTTACTGCCTTGTTAGAGTCCGAGGAGATGCCCAGGGCTTTCTCCAGGCTGCAGCGGTACTTGTCCATGCGCAGGGAGAAGTCTCGGTACCGTTTGTCCACAGCCGTCACCCATTTTTTGATCTCGCCGGCGTGACTGTGGCCTTTCTCGCAGAAGCCGTCGGCCAACTGGATCAGCAGCTTCACACGCTCCTTAGTTTGCTGAAGAAAAGGACCAGAGAGAGAGAGTGTTACATGTATGCACACGTATACACACATTAACATGATTCTTTGTGTGTGTGTGTGTGTGTGTGTGTGTGTGTGTGTGAGCCTAACCTTGGCTGTGATGTGGAAGTCCTCATGCTCCTTCAGCAGTTCCTGTGTGTGGTGGATACTCGAGCCAGTGGAGGTGTGTGTGGACAGGTAAAACTCCCCAGTGTCGTGAATCCACTCCAGAGCCTAAACACACACAAAGGATACAGACAGTGGAAGTGTTTACTTTCTGTCTTGTTTCAACCTAAACTGAATTATGTGTTCATCTTTTGTTTTTTTGTACCTGTTTGGCGCTGCGTTCAAACACCACATACTGTTGACACTGGTCCAGCCGTCGTTTCCTCATGGTCCAGAAGTGGAGAACACGATTCTCTCTCTGCAGTAGCTCGTTGAGGATGTCTGAACACGAGAGAATCACAGAAAACACTCAGAATTCAGACATTCAGCAACATAACTTGCACACAGGCAATACCCAACAAGAACCCAGATCTGTTCAAGAGCTTTTCTGCCTTTGGATGTCGGCAAGAGAAGAAGTACTGAAGACAGAACATACTGAAATATGTTATCAGTCATGTTCACTAACATTACAAAAAGTGGTAATATGTACAGTGGTTAAGTGTCATATAATAACTGATTGAATAATTAATGAATAGTTACTCTGCTGTGATATATTTTGATTTTTATAAATTAACAAAAACTACTCTCTACTATCATTCATATGCATTGCTTTTGAAGTAGCATAGGCACAACTATCACTGGATGCAGGGCTCCACTTGGGTAGGATATTTTTGCTGGGGTCCCCGGACCCCACTTTTAGAACCACTGACAGAAGAGTTTTGTATTACTCATTATTACTTCTTGTTGTTTTTTTTTTTTTCAACCATTTATCTGTAACGTACCTGTTGGGACCTCTCTGCTCGCCTGCCAACTGGTTTTCACACACTCTCAGTTCAGGTGTTACAGCTGAGGTAAATGTTCAATGCGTTTTCTGACACTCACTTTTAACCTGCTGTTCTGGTGCTTTGACGTGGCTCAGCATCCCAGGCATGTTGACACTGTTCCTGTGCATGTACTTGAGAAAGACATCTGCATTTCTTCTGGCCAGAGTGCATGCCTGATTCAAAGATTAACACACACTGTAATTAGACATGCAACTTGAAACTTTGCTTCGGTTTGATGCTGACTTTGTGTGTGTATGTGCGCTACCTTGAGGAAGGCCTCCTTCTGCTCCAGGTGTTTACTGATCATGGGGGTGACATGGTCTGTTTCACAGTTGGGTCCCAGTTTGTCGGCTCCTCCGCACCAGTCCTCCTCTCTCTTGTACTCCTGCTCCAGGCTCTCCAACACACTG
Organism: Seriola aureovittata; assembly: GCF_021018895.1. Lineage (NCBI taxonomy): Eukaryota > Metazoa > Chordata > Actinopteri > Carangiformes > Carangidae > Seriola > Seriola aureovittata. The sequence continues at coordinate 21,404,113 of NC_079379.1, read as the reverse complement.
CACACCTGAGCGCACAAACACACTCAGTCAGTCGTCTGAGAAACACTGAATTGTGTTTTTGTGGTATTGAGTGTGGTCTCCTACCTGTTCAGATGTCTTGTAAAAGGCCACAGAGGCGTTGACCAGCTTGAGTCTGTCCTCCATCTTCAGCATGAGCTGCTGCCAATGGGAGGCCACGCTCTCGGCACAGTCTCTGATCAGGTCCATGTCGTAGTGGTTGGCCTGGAGCAGAGCCTCTGCCTTCTGCTGAACCTGCAGAGCACTCTGGTGGGTTTTCTGTAGAGAAGGCAAAAGGTGGAGAAAGGAGGAGGTTAGAATTACCAACAAATAATGAGCAATTAACAAAATGAAATCCAGCTTCAGACTTTGGACAGAAAACAAAACTGAGGGAGAAACTGATGGGACAAACAAACACTGTCTCACCTCAATGGCATGTTGAAACTGTTCATGCTCTCTCTGCAATTGTTCGGCCTCCTGCAGGGAGCTGGCTGTTATTAGACCAGCGTTTAGCATTGACTCGCCATTACGAATCCAACCCAGAACCTGGAAAAACAATGGAAGCTGTAATAATGTCGATATATATCCTAGTATACTGTAGTTGCAACATCTTGGCCTGCAGGTGGCGCTACCTGTTTGACTTCAGCCTGCAGGTGTCTCAGCTGGACGCACTGCTCCAGATGCCTGCGGTGCTGCTCAGCGGCTAAGTCCAGCTCTTGCTGTTTTTCATGGAGGAACTCCAGCAGGTCCTGAACTCTCGTGGCCATGTCGACATCCCGGTCACACAGGAGCTCCACCCCTGCGGGACGGACACACAATCACATTAGCTCTGGATGGATACACACAGCAGACCTGTATCTATGCTAGCTGCAGTTCTGTCAAACTTCTGCCATGAATCTTGCAAATGAACTTGAATTACTTTGACCCATTCTAATAACTCCTCTGTGAATAATATCATCAGTATGCTCCGATACACGTGACGTGATGTAACCATTCCTTGTGCGGTTTTAGAGAGCACCTATTAGCATGTGAGATCACAGGTGAGTTATTATGGTTAGCGAGTGGGCGCCTCTCATCACAAACACTGACCGAATCCGACCCAAGACACCTACACACTATCAATATTAAACTAATGTAGCCAACACAGAAATCTGTGCAGCAACAGTGAACATGAGCTGTATCCTGTTTTAACCCTCAGCTGGATGATGACTGATGACTGATGTGGCAGGCAGATGACAGTCAAACATCTCTTCACTTCACCACTTCATACCTCACATGACACTTGAGATATAATAGATTCTGACAGAGCAGTGTCACAAGAGGGCAGATGCACAACAGCTCATATAACTTAAGACTGAAGTTTGTTCTTTTTAAAACTGCTTTCTGACAATGATTTGTTCTTTTTAAAACACCGGTGGCTACCATGGATGGCATTGTAACTGCATTACAGAGTGTTGGGGGTGTGTACTCACCAGAGGCCTGGACTTCATTGACGTACTGCAGCAGCTCCTGTCCCTGGTGGATGACATCAAAGGTGAGGTTGTTCATGGTCAGAGCCTTGTCAGCGTGGTGCTGCAGCCGCTGCTCGGCCAGCGTCAGGTCCTCCGTGTCAAAATCATTCATTTGACCCGTCAGCTCCTCGTTCCAAGACTCCAGGTCAGAGATGATCTGAGGGAAGGACAAAAAGATTGTATTTGTCAGAGGTCGCACACACCTTGAATATTTATGTACAATGCTGTAAGGAAACGGAATTGATTTAAAAACATTTTTTAAACAATACCTATAGTCACTGAAAAGTCATTAAGCTTTCTTGTGGAGGGTGTGATTGTCACAAACTGAGAATGAAGCCTTAGAGAGCTCAGTTTTGCATAGGAACAATGCATTTGATAACACTTGATATCATACGACACAACACACTGATATCATATGATATCAAAACATCAGGTCTGAATGGAAGATTATTTTCATTTCTTTAGATTCTGCTTTCTGACCTTGCACCTAGCTCAGTGGTCTGCTCAAAATGTCTTAGTTTCAACACCAGTCACTTAAACACACACACACACGCCCCTCATCCCAAGCAGACTCACGTCAATGGCATCCCTTTCGAAGATGCGGAGCTGCAGGAAGAGCTCCAGTTTGATCTTCCTCTCCTGAAAGAGTTCCTCCATCTGGGCCTGGGCCTCGTCCAGCTGCTGCAGGACGCTCTCGATGTGGTTGATGGAGCTGTTGTGGGGCGTCTTGTTGCTTGAGATGGCCGAGTCCCTGGAACAGAAACACACAATTAAGAAATAAGCTGTGAGAGGCAGAGCAGTGCACTTTAATAAAAACAGCTATAAAGATACTTTCGGGCTTGATGCCAAGTGGACTTAGCTGCTCTTAAAATTGCTGCATAGCTCAGCCTGCAGTGGCTGATTTAGCTGTAATATAGCAAACCAGCAGATTAGAGAAGAATGGCTGATGAAATTAAATCTGTGAAGAAAAATAACCAAATATAACCTTAAAAATTTTAATTTCAAAACTTAATTTTGGCTTTTTAGGTTGTGATTTAAAAACCTGGTTGATATATATTTAAGTTCCTTTTTTTTTTTTTTTTTAATTTAACTAAAAAAACAAATACAGAGTGTTCACCATTCTGCTCTCTTACATCTAAAAGAAACATGGGTTAAAGAAGGAAATAATACCAATGTATAAAACAATGGTATAAGTGACTATAGATGTGTACTGTGCTAAAATACTGTATCAACAAATATCAACATATAGACATTAGATATTTAGTCATAACTTTCCTAACACACTTTGACACATTCAAAGATTAGGCAGAAACTTAGCCACCTAATTTGTGTCTACATTTATAATTACATTTTAATTTACATTATTACACACATCTTTCAAAGTAAGCATCCATCTCTAGCTGTAATATTACTCATGAAATCTGAATCTTTAAACCTTTGCTTCCACGGCTTCAGAGTTTGGTAGAGTTTGTTTATTTAGAATATTTCCCTAGAACAGGGTCAGAGGGTTCGAAAACATATGTCTATATTTAGGACTGATTTTTATTTCAGCCTTCACCGTCTCAAAAAAGATGCCATTTGGGACAGCTTCAAAAATATGAGCAAAAATCTCCTGTTAGCCGACATTTTTTTTATTATAGCATTTACCTCTAATTCCCATCTATTCTTATATCATAAATATCTCTTGTGTCTGGAGGAATCCTCTTGTAGATACATATCACTTTTATTGAATGGATTTCATTTTGGTATTCCAGGTATTAGATGCTGTTGCTTGTTCATTGTTTTATTTTATATGTTTTTTCTAAGTCCTGTTTCATATATCTCATACTCATATATATTTTGTGTACATTTTAAATAAACATATAACACAAATGATGATTATATTTTCACATCCAGTGTGAAAGGTGATTTAATGAATAAACAAAAATAAAAACTGAAATTCAGTCAAAGTGTTGCAGCAGAATCGTTTCATCCTAAAAAGACAATCAGAGTAACACTGATCAGCGGCATCGTTCAAAACAAACAAAGTACAACACATCATATTGATCATACTGGAGGAGACTAACAGGGTATGGCTGATAATTGGATCTTACTCCGGTCCACACAATATGCACCACAAAGTCTCAAGAGTGCAAAGTGAAACAAGTCGAACAGATTCTGATTCATCAGCCCGACAGACGCACACCTGCATGACGCATGAGCAGTGAACACACAGACGCCAGTGAGGCCTGCGAGGGGCAAAATATAAGCAGGCAAAGACAGCGAAGGTCAGACGGATTCTGATTGGCTTCAGGTTGATTAATCGGCGTGACAGATGCACTCCAACACCCAAATGCACATTCATGAACGCACGTGTGCACACGTACAGTACAGTCACTCTCTCTCACACACACACACACACACACACACACACACACACACACACACACACACACACACACACACACACACACACACACACACACACACACACACACACACACACACACACACACACACACACACACACACACACACACACACACACACACACACACACACAAGTGAAAGGTGTGTAGAGTTACAGTTGCCTCCTGGGCAGACTGTCACACAATTAGATATGCGCTTATAAAAGCAGACTTATGTAAGAATTCACAGTGGAGCCAATACACCAGGGAGAGAGAGGGATGGAGAGAAAGAGGAAAACAGAGAAAGAGAGAAGGAGAGAAAGAAAAGGGGGGGTGGATGAAGAGGGAGGAAGAAGAGGGACTGGAACATCCTCTGTTTAAAAATAGAGTTGGAGAATGAGGGTCAACTGCATCCACCTCTCCAACACCTTCTCCCATCCTCTCAGTTTTCTGTTTTTTGGTTTTCAAGCATCTCATTTCTGTCTTTTCAAAATTACACTGACAGACTGTTTCATTGCATATATTTAGCTCTTTTCACTGTTTACACATTAAATCCAAATCTGTGCATGTCTTAAACACCCTGCCAAAGCTCTATTCAATATCAATATTCAGTGACACAAAGACTAAAAGTTGATTAAGCAAGCAAAAAAGTTTTTCATTTACATTTTTTCTCCACTAATTTGTTCAGAGAGTTACTACTAATCTTCTGCTGGCCACAACATGAGCACTGGTATCTTGTTTTCTGTCGCTGCTGCTGGCCTCTTTCGTTACTTGTAGTTTAGATGATATAAATGATCAGTTTGGGTCGGTTTGTTGGTTTTTACTCGATGGTGTCTAGATTTGCAGATGGCTTCAGGTTGCCTTCAGAGTCTCAATACAGCTGAAATTTAACCTGGTTTCACATCACTGTTAGAGGGGGAATACCAGTTTAAGCCTTTCATGTTTACTTCTTTGTAGTTTTTTTTATTTTGCTTCAGAATTAAAAAAAATATGGACTGTTACCGCACATAGAAGAAGAATGTGTCGACTGTGAAAACAGAAATATAGCTGAAGAGTGACCTCGGGAGCTTGATTAAAAGTACAAAATAAGTAATCTCAATAGACTCCACTCTATATGCCTCTCATTTGCTTTTGACAGAAAGCCACTCCTTAATGCTTCGCTCTGGTTTAATCGTTAGTAAGGTGGATTACTCTTTACCTGAGCTGCTGGATGAGATCCTCTCCCTCCTTAATGACGTTGACGGTGACCTGCAGCGTTGTCTGCTGCTGCTGGCCGAAGCGTTTGATCAGATCTTGGACAGCCTCCACAGACTCTGCGTAAACGTCATCCAGCAGCTCCTTCTGAAGCTCCTCCAGCCATGTCCAGAGCTACAGGGGGACAGGTATTAGAATTTTTTTATTTATTTTTTTAACTTCAATCAGTTGACAGCACAGAGTGTTCCTGCGCCATGCTATGAACGTTTCTGTAAGTGTCATACATATTTAATTTAGGTAGGCTTGTGTGAAATCTCATTTTTATCATTTAGAAAAATGCAGTACATCGTCGTCGTTTGATGGACTGTGCATTGAAGCCAACATTAGACTGCACCTCTCTGTCTGGACACAGAATAAACACAAAAATCACACTGTGGCTGCACCGTAACACGTAAACAACCAGTTACATGCATTTTCCATTGCTTTCATATTTACGAAAGATGTTTATTGATGGTCCACTGACTTCCATCAGTTCTTAACCCCTTGCCTAAAACTTTATTACCAGCCAACACTTGACCTTCACCTTAACCTAAATCTAATCATACATTTTCCTCTGTTAAAAAGGTGAGAACTTTAGGCAAATGTTCTCAGTTTTAATAAGTGTCCATGTCTATGTGACTGGAAGAAAATCAAACAAAACACATATTCCATTTTATCTGGTTATTATTTCCCTCTTGCTCAGAGAGCTCTGTGAAAGCTCTCATCCACACAAACACACAGCCCACCATCCACTTCAGCATTATGTCATCCTCCCTGCCTACCTCTTTGACGTGCGTGTGGAAGGCGACAGACATGTCCAGCAGGACTTTGCGCTGCTCCACGCGGCGAACAAAGTCTTGGATTCTGTCTTCGAGCTGGTGGGCGGCCTGGTAAATCTCCTCTGGGTCACACTCTCCCGTCTGGGCCAGCTGCTCGGCCGCCTCCAGCAGCTTGTCTGCATTGGTGTACGTGTTCTACACCAAGGATGGGGGACAAAGACAGAGATGGATTGGCCCAGGAAGACAATGTAATGCAAGCAAAAATATATTATATTTTGAGGATGGGCAGAGAGACACAGCAGAGGCACAGAGAGAATGAAAAACAGGATATGCAGAAGACACAAACACTGATAGAGTCAGTGATAGCAGAGCTGAGCAGAGATAAATACTGAGAGGAAATAGAGAGAGAGTGTGGGTGAAGGTGATATAAAGAGGAAGAGAAAGATTCTGCAGAAACAAATGTTATATTAAAGGTGGGATATCAAAAGGCTGATATTAATATTTTCTGCTGACATTCTGGGCAAGTATTCTATACACAGCTCTGGAGGAAATTGTCTTAAAGTAGCAATAATGCAATATAAGACCACTTCATTAGAAGTAAAGTTATATATGATATTATTGGAATATTATTACTGATGCATTAATATGTAAGTACCGATTTACTGTTGTAGCTGGTGGAGGTGAAGCTGAACCATTTTATATATTGTTGAGCAGTTTAATCTCTGACAGTGCATTACATTTTATGCACCCGTCATATGTTTGGTATGTAAATTTGTAATCTGTAAAATAACTAGTTACTAAAACTATCAAATAAATGTAGCAGAAAAAGAGTAAAATAATTCCCTCTGAATTGTTGTGGTAGGAGTTACAGCTAACACAGCCTTTAGACCATAATTTAAATCTAAAAAGTCATGTGTTGAGCTGCCTGGCATTTCAGGCAGGTTTTGGGGAAACAGCTAGCAAGCCTGTGTAACTTTATCTTAAAAGCAGCTACTACAGCTACATGTGACATTTATGGAATAATTTAATGTTAAAACAGCAGCACAAATAGAGAATAAAGAGTCAGTGAACTACTCAGCAATGTCTATCTGTCTATGCTAACATCATGAAACATTAGCTAATAAGTTTTGGCTAGTTGTTTAGCTAACATTAGCTAAGACTAGCCACGAGCTATCAGACCATGAAAGCAGAAAAAAGCCCCTGTGTTTATTGAACTGAACAAGGCCGCATTTTACTGCTAATGAATACAACTTTTCATTTATAAGAAGACAAATGTCTTATTTCTTCCTTCAAAAGTTACACAGCCTTGCTTTGAAATATAATTGCCTAAAAACATCATGCTACTCCACAATTAACTGAATTGATAAAAAGGGGAAAACACAAACTCGCTTAAAATTTTAAGATTTTAAAACTGAATAAAAAAAACACATACTGATACCTGTCTGATATTATAGGATAATAGTAAACCACTATAAACAGCGTGGCCCTAACAGAGAGTGACAGAAATAGAAATGGAACTGATCTACCTGTGCAACTTCCTCAAAGTCTTCATGTCGTTTCTGCAGAGCTCGGGCTCGGTGCAGGGACTTTCCCACACCTGTGTGTTTGCTGAGGAAGGCCTCACCATGGTTTTCTATCCAGTCCAGCACCTGTGCAGCGAGACCACAGGTCCACAAAGTTAGACACACACTGGAAAACAGGCAGCCACAAGGGGGCACTCTGATAGTGGCAGTTGAGCCACAAGTGATAATCAAAAGAGTGTTAAAGAGGAGGAGGAATGACCGAAACAATGATCAGTATTACAGGAGGCGTTGCACTGAGCCTTTCTCCTCACACTCATCTCCCTTCTCTAAGTCCTTCACAGCATTAATAGATGAACAGCATCTGCATGGACATATGACCCAATTCAATTGCCGTGGCAACAGTTGCCATGGCAACATTCTTAGGAATGCCCAGGATTTTTGGACAGTAAGCAACTGTATTATCATATTGGACCATTTGATTATGGCATGCTCATTATGCTTGTTTTCAGGCCTTTATTATGCAGAAAACATTTACATTTCAGGCATTTATCCAGTGTTCCTTTCCACAGGAAGGCATGATGAGTGCAGACGTAAGGTTCCAGCAACTTGCTCAAGGACATTTTGATAGGAAACATGGCTGTTGCTGGGATCAAACCCTCTATTAAGAGTACAATCCTTCTACCCAGTAAGCTACCCTGCTATTTTCAAATTACTGTCTGACCCTCTCATGTTATGCTGAAAAAACCTGGCAGCAGTTTGGTCCTTGAATTATCACGCGTTTGAACAAATGTGTGCATGCATATAAACAAAAACATATACACAGTATATGTGTGTGTGTGTGTGTGTGTGTGCGTGTACCTGTTGGACGTCCTGCTGAAAGACGCAGAGCTGAAGACGTTGGTGCAGCCGCACTTTGCGGTGCTGCCAGATGTTTTCCAGCTGTCTCTGGTGGTGAAGCACCTCGTGGATGATGTCCAGGACGTGGTGCACCGCTTTTGAGTAGTTTGCTGATGCTGTCAGTGAATCAGCGCTCCCTGGGGTCAAAGGTCGCTGTAATTTGTCCAACAGGGCTTTGCCATCTTGGCTCACCTGAGGTTAGAAAATTGATTGCATTCTTATAATACACAGAGATGAGAGGTATGAACAGGTATCTGACTTAAGCTACAACAGCTGCAGAAATAGTGAGGAATACACTGAGAAGTGATATCTTGCACCGTGCAGTAATACTGTTAGCGTAAAAGTAGTCATTTATTTTAAATTAAATTTGTTGAACTTTGCAGAATTTGACTGGAAAAAACTTTTATTTTGACGATGCAAAATGAAGATGCATTTTGTCAGAGACTGTGAAAGGAAACTTAATTTTAAAAGTTTATTTTCCACTAACAGAGAGAAGTTGTGTGTGAATTATATTCTAATAACACAGTAAATGTAACTGCAGTGTTTTGAAACTTAAGTATCAAGGACATTATTGCAAATGTTTCAAATGTTCAACTCAAGTTCTGTCATGAATTTAAAGGCATTGCTGCAGATCCCAATGCTATGGACACATGCTGACTTCATTCATTTTGCATATTTTATATCTATATAGGTATTAAGTGTGATGTTACCTCAGAGTAAGCAGCAGTGATGTGTTCGTACAGGCCTTGGTGATGGTGAATAGCGTCTTCCAGGTCTTGTAGCTCAGATGGCAAATCCACTTCGCCGCACGCTTTACACCATGAGTCCACGTTACTCATGTACTGCCGGGGAAAGAACCGCACACTCACATTAACACAAACTGTTCCTCGGATATAAAGCATTTCACATAGACGCATCATGAGACGGTGGTGCTGTATACATCCTTGTGCTCTTCCCAGGAGTCACATGTTAGTCAGGCATACCTCGACGTGCATGAATTCGCCTAAGGGAGCATTTTCTTTACTATTCCTGGACTTAAACATACAGGAATGTCTTTGCGTGTGGGTATGAGCTCTCTTAAGACTTTTTCAGAGGAATTATCTATGGCTGAATGTGCTGTTTATTGGCCTTTGGTGACTTCCAAGAACTGTCTCTACCCCCCCGTGGGAGGGAAGGGAAACAAAAACAATCAGTAAGTCTAATCTCAAAGAAATATCAAAACGTCGAAGTGATTTCCATCTCATTATTGCCTTTTAAACATCTTTCCCATGATAGCTGGAATGAGATACAGGAGTAGAACAAAGCTTTAAAACAAGCTTCTCTGTATGTGTAGAAAAGAAAAGGTTGGGGTGAAACCTCTGGAAAAAAAAAAAAAAAAAAAAAGAAGCTGTTCCTATTTCGGCTCACAAGCATGAAAGGCTGGTCTGATGACGGCAATATTCCAGGTCGGAAAAGTCGTACCACCCATGTTCCCTCGTTGGGATTCTGCTTGTGTGCTTTTTCAGCCCATGAATCATTCCATAGTGGTCCGACTAATGAGCACAGACAGGAATAAACAGCAGATAACAAATGCTTTACTTACATTGTGCATATGTTTATGTAAATATATGTTAATGCAATGCACATGTGAGGCTTTTATAGATTTAATGAAGCCAAATGGGTATTTTACAACCCGGAAAGGGTGTGCCATGTGTGTCCGTGTGCATCCATAAGCACAGTGAAGGTCAACACCTCAGCGGGTTCCAAAGCTACATCACTGTGGGTTTTACCGAGTCCAGTTCCCACCAAGCCCTGACTTGGGAAATCTAAACTCAATGTCAAATCAATATAAGAGCTGAGTGAGTTTTGTTTAATTAGTAAAACTAAACTACAGGCGAGATATTCCAGAGCAGTTACAAAGTTTAGATTAGTTTCATTGTTCTTAAATATGAGATAAAACACAACAATGAGACAATGAAAAGAAGATAGTTTGTTTCTGCAGCTCTGTGCATGAAACTGTTGACTGGGATTGATTTTCTATGAGATTTTAATATGGTTAATAATAATAATAATAATAATAATAAAAAAAAGATACTACAGACCCTTTGCATATGTATAACACATCATCATGACTTCAAAATAAAAGTCTTTGTCATTCTTGATTGGAAATTCTTGATATATTCACTAGAAACCAAACGTCTGTGTGGAGCTAAAAAGACTGGGAGATGATTCATCAGCATAAATTTTGATTACTTAATAATTGTTAAAGTCATTTCCATCCATCCAACATTTTTCAGCTCCTCCTGGTGGATCCTAACACGTGTCCTGTCTGTTTTAGTCATTTTTAAAGGGAAAATGCCAAAAACATTTCCTGGGGCCAGCCTCTCCAGTGAGAAGATTTCCTGCACTTCTCTGTCTTATATGTTAGTAAACTGAAAATAAGCAATGCAAGCAATTTAAAAATGTCGCTTTGGGCTCTTAATGGACATTCTCTGATAGTTAAAGAATGAAACGGTTCAACTGCTGAATATGTGCTCAATTCATAATTATAATAATCTTCAGTTGCAGCCTTACATCTGTGTTGGCACATTTGTGTTGAACCCACCTGGTCACATTTCTGGTGGAAACTAGCAGACATCTCCAGCAGCGTGCTGCGTTCATCCAGTGCTGCAGCGAAGGCCTTCCACTCCTGCTCCAGCTGGCCTGAGATCTGCTTGATCTGCTGGGAGGCGTAGTGACCCGACTCCAGCAGCCGGTTACCAACTGACATGATGCGGTTGATATTCACGTACACATTCTGCACAGCAGGAGACAGAAAAGAAGAAATGAGTGAGAAGGGATTCAAAAAGAGGAGTTGTAGAAGAAGAAATATCAGACAGAGAAGGTGACAGGCTCGAGGAAAGGATGAAACTGAGCTCTGTAAAAGCAAAAGAGGAGGAGGGAGTGAGGCGAGGGGCTATCAGGCTGTCGCACTCTCATCCGCTGACACTAACACAACAGTTTCATAATGGTTATGTAAGGCTGGCTGTAGATAAAGAATAGGATTACTTAATACCTGGTTGTGCTGCTGCTAACACGCAGAAAGCAGAGGCAGCTCTAAACACCCAAACACAGTACTGGAGGTTGACGCTAAGTGCAGTAACCGTATGATAATATAGTGCAGGGCATGAACTTGATCGTCCTAGTGGACTGAAAAGCATTACCACCATGCGCGTGTGTCTGTCTTACCATGCAGTTCATAGCGAAGTGGTTGTGCTGGGTTTGCAGCTCTATAGCGTGGGGGTGGTTGTTGCCGATCTCTGTGTAGCCTGCCAGGAACAAACCCTTGTTGTGCATGATCCAGTCAAACATCTGAGGCATGGGGATGACGGAACAGACAGACATACAGACACACAGAGAAAGGTTAGCGGTTAGCCAGCCAAATGAAAACATGTACACACAAGGTACGGGTGCCCCATTAACTTTCACAGATTTGCAAGAACAGGTAAAAACAAACAGCTGGCACTTAGCCGTGTGGATAGACCCCAGTGTGTTTGTGCACTGCTGCAATGTGCTCATAGCTGTCATCTTTCCAGGCCAGAATACAGAGAAATGGACTGCCTCTGTTAAGAGTATCCTCTCAGGCTCTCCTAGAGAACAACTAGTGGCCTATGGTGTCCTAGCAACAAGCTCCTACTACTGCAGTGTATCCAAGACTGCAGCTCTCTCTGTTGCTGCAACCTGCTATTTTATTCTACTCACTCAAACATGGATCTCTGAATTTTTTCTCCCTGTGTCCTTCTACTTTGTGCTGCAGCTGTCATCACCTGAGCTGGGTGGCAGCCAGGCTAGGTGTAGCTGAATATGTTATCCCCCACTTAAGGATGTGGTGGAGGGTAAAGCTATTTAGTTTTTATCTCCCGTTTTATTTGTGAAATTAAGTTTAAGCCACCGTTCAAGGGCCAAAATAAAAAGGACATGAATTCATACAGAGCATAAATCAATGCTTCTCTGTGGGTGTAATTATGTTTTTGTTTCTATCCGAAGTTGTGTGCCCTTCAGTGATCACCCACTGTGGTTATAGATTACCACTACATCACTGCTCACTCTGAGTGACAACCCCCGCTCTCCCCCATCCACCGACCTTCTCTGCGTCCTGTTCGAACAGACGGAGCTGGAAGCACTGGTCCAGCTGGAGCTTGCGGACATGCCAGGCCTGGTGGAGGTGCTGTCGGGTGGAGTGCAGCTTGTCCAGCAGCTGGGTGATCCGCGGCAACAAGCCCTGGGTGTCGGCGTTGCAGACCCCGCCGCTGCTACTGCTGCTGCCGCCGCTGCCACCGCTGCCGTTACGGTTGGAGAAGGACTCGCTGCTCTGGATGCGCTGCAGCAACCTGGAGGTGGATTTAATATGTGGTTTAATGGCTGGGCTGCATTACTCAAGTCTGTGCTCTAGTTTCTTTAAGAGCAAAGTTTTGCCTTGTCTTGTGTGTGTGTAATATGTCAAATGAGAAACAGCACAGATAGATATCACATCAGCACAAGTGAGATACAATAAATAACCATCACATTCACATTTGCAGGGTTTGGATTCTTGTGAACTCATTATGTTTGGACTAATGCGTGATGAGCATGTGACTTGAGGGAGCAAACACTGCCATTAATCTTTTTTTTTCTTTTAATTTTACACAATCATATTTGTAGTTTTAGACTGTTAGTTTCATACATGTGAATGAACAGTTTTTCTGTGTGTTGTCTGCACATCAGCTCGCCTCGAACTGCAGCTTGATGTGACGAATAAAAGTAATGTGATCTGAATTGAATTAACATTTAAAATTTAAATTGACATTTCCAATGAGCGCACCAAAGGAATAATTTGCATAAAAAAATCACAAAAGTCTATAAGCAAGTGAAAATAAAACACGCAAAGGGCTGCACAGCAACAGAGATGCTAAAGGAAAGAAGGGATAAATGCTACTTTTTGATACGACCTAGCAGATAGGGAAACATTAGCAAGAAGGTGGTGTAAGTTTCCGGCCTTTCCTCTACTCGTCGTCAGGCATCATTTCAGCAACAAAGAAAAGCTCACACTGTCTGCTCACCTCTGTCCTTCGGTGTCCAGCTCCTCTATCGGGGCTTTTATGACTTTCTTCTTCAGTGTGGCATGTTCTTCTATCATCCTCCTGGCTCCCTCCAGGTCTTGGGGAAAATCTTTCCTTGACACAGTTTCCTGCATCTCTTCTAGTCGGGCCAGCATCTGGGTGGCGTGACCGGAGAACTCCTCAAACGCCACACGCACCTGGACAAAAACACAGCAAAAACATCGGAGTGACGGCCAGTAAGTCAGCATCTAAAAAGCAGATAACTATGACTATAATTATTTTGTTCTCTAGTTCTCATTAGTCCTTTTTTTTTTTTTTTTTTTTTTTTACAAATTTAGCCTCTTAGTTTCCCGTCTTGTTCTCTGCTTATTGATTGTGGCTACTGTGCATCTTAATGTTGTCGAGGATTTCAGGGATTTCAGGATAGATTTACAGATCAGGCAGACAGCCGTGACTGACAGGATGGGTGGGCTATCTGACCTCTATCCACTCTTCGTGGTTGTAGTCCAGACTGCCATCGAAGTCCGCCGTCAGCTGGGAGGGGTCTACGACCTTTGTCAGGCCCTCTAACGACACCATGGTGGTCTGAAGAAAGAAAGGTGAAAATATTAAAAGAGAGGAAAAGGGAGGGCGCCCCAGTAGCTCACCTGGTAGAGCTCATAACATCAAGGCTTTAGCCCTAACCACAGCTGGTTTGAATCCAGCCCGGGGCCCTTTGCTGCCTCTCATCTGCTCTCCCTCCCTGACCCTCCTGTCTCTCTCTCACTGCAGTTAAAGGCAAAAAAAAAAAAAAAAAACGCCTGGAAAAAGTAACTTACAAAAAAAAAGGAGGGGAAGGAATTGAAGCAGATTTAAGTTAATTTCACTCAGTTCAGTGCAAAATTCTTGTTCAGTGCAAAATCCCCCCCCCCACTACTGTGTTTATTTGCTTTCTTGTGCTGTGGAAAATGTTATTTAGAGAAGACAAGACCAACCACGTAGTTCCCAAAAACTAGCAACACAGATTTTGAGTTGCAAAGATCATGTAACTGATCACTTAATACATCAATGAAATGACTTAGGGACATTTTATCCTCTTCATCCGGACAATTCAGCTCAACTATAAAAAAAAAAAAACAACAACAACAACAAAAAAAAACTGTAATGTACAATAAAAAAAATGTTGTGTTGCCTTTTGTGGCTTGCAAACCCAGACACCTCAAAAACCTTGGCACAGTTTCTCTTTGATTGTCCTTCACGTTAGTGAAATGAAAATAAAAATCCCCTCCACACAACAACTGCATATTACAATATCAACTTCAGAGATACAGTGAGGAAATGTCTCCCTGTTTGGTTTCAGTGCCTCTGTGTTTCTGCTAAGCCACCTCCGCACAACACCCCCACACACATGTCCAGAGATGGATGGAGACAGAACGATAGCTATATCGCTTTGTGTAGGCCAAACAATGCAGAGACACACTGTTGTCCTTGGGTAAAAAAGCACTGTGGCTCTTGCCAGGGGAGAATACTGATACCACGTTGTTCGCTATTGTTGTTCAAGTTAATTGATTTGTACTCTGTTGAATGGTGCGAGAGAGAGAGAGAGACAGAATTTGTCAGGGTGGTTTGGGCAACGTTTGGCTCCCACAGAACCGCGCAATTCATCAACAATCAAAAATCGAGGTTGCAGTCGGCTCGCTGCGCTGCGGCTCACTGCTTCCTTTCTTTCCTTCTCAATTCAACAGGAAGGAAGGAGGAGAGGAAGGAGAGAGACACGTCCGACCTCCGGTTTTCATTTTTACAAAGCGTGGAGAGAATCCTTGATGCACATGCAGAGACAAACACACACACACAGACACACACACACACACTTGCAGCAGTAGCACTCAATAAAGTACATGCTGAGAGCTGATTGGTGGTGTGATTGCTGGACGTAGCGGATCAGTTTATTCAGCCATGGAACATTTTGCACACACGCACACGCGTTCGGTGCAAGTGTAGCCCTGGCAACAAGTCCTGTGTCAAATTTACTTAAAGCAAAAGCAAGATGAAAACTTTCTGTTCACACAACCTTCAGAAATCTTAAATATATATATATAAATATACAAGGTGCGTGTACAGCATGTATGAGGTCAGGTAATGATGCATGAGGGCAGACACACATACAAACGCTCATGCAATGTATCCGATCAATGGCTGTGTGGAAAGGCAGGGTAGCTGGTGATAATCGTAGCCCGCCCCGTGGCATCTGGTTATTCTTCCTACCAATTAATCAATACGGTGTCATCAGACTACAGTGGGACTATGTGTGTATGAGCATGTGAGCAATCAGAGCAATTTCCACAACAGAGTGTTCACTCACACAGACATAGTCAGAGGCCAAAGGGGAAAACATAAACTCAGAGCATCAGAAACATACTGAACAGAAAAGGCCTGTACCAGTGGTTTATGACAGCGCTCACACAAACACACCCTTCACTACTGTGGACGAGAAACTGATCATTGTCATAGTAATCTAGATTCTTTAAAGACAGATCAAACAGGAGGGTGGGGAACTGGTATCTAGTCGTCGTTAGACGGCATTTATGAAATAGGCTTCAAATCACACGGAGGATTCTTTGCTCAGCAGAAAATCACGCACTGTTTTACGTGAGCACATTACTGCGCATTTTTCGTTCCGGTTTATAACTATGAAGCAGCCAGAGCGTAAAAATCAGCCTGTTCTTCTGAATACATCATTAAATTAGCTGTGAAAAGGCGTTCTAACGCTTGACTGACAGCGTCACAAACACTCGTCCTCGTGATCCTCGCTGCATGCCCTTTTTTTTTTGGGTTGAGTGTGATGAAATTTCTCCTGTGGTAGACAGCTGGCTGGTGATGTACGCATCCGAAAGCCGCAGGGAGAGGGGAAATAATGAAATGTGCCGACAATGAGCAGCCCTGGGGGGTGGGGGGGTCCACAGCGGTCGTTATCGCGGCTCAGCTGACGGCAAGTTGAGGGAAAATTGTTGACTTTTTTTTTCTTTCTTTTTTTTTTTCTATTTTTACAACACATGACTTCAAAATGCCAAATATAAAAGTGGGACACTTAATTTCTCCATGTCTGCGGGCATTTTTAAATGTATTACAGCATGCTAAAAATGTATTCAGCCTGTCCTTGAGCAGCATATAATTACATAATAACAGTCAAACATCAGTTCTTTGGTATGCAGCTTTGACTATAAAGCATCAAGTGTTGCTCCTTTCCATGTTTGCAACTTTCAGGTGAAGGCAGCTGATAAATTCAAAGTGTAGATAATATTTGTTATTGTAACAAATGCACCACAGCATAGGGGAGGACCTGAAGGTTTTCCCTCCATCTCACCTCGAATTCGAACTTGGAGCTGCCGAAGTTGGTCCTCTGCTTCTGCCAGAAGTTGTCTGGTTTGATGATGAGGGCGACGTGGATGCAGGACGGAAACGACTCCTGCAGGATCTTCAGCAGAGGCTTGATGCTGTCCCACTTGGAGCCGCGCATATCAACGATGACCGTGAAGCCATGTTTACACACCTCCTCGCTGGGAATGGAGAGGGATCGAGGTCAGCGAGAGTGGGAGGAATTAAAGAGAAGAGAAGAGAAGAGAGGAGGAGGAGGAGGAGGAGGGGAGGGAGGGAGGGAGGGAGGAGGGGATGTGAGGGAGGGAGGGAGGGGCAGAGAGAGATTGGTGAGAGTATAATCCAGAGAGAGAGAGGAGACAGATGACAGGCGTGGGAAAGGATGAGAGAGGGATGATGGAGAGAAAAGAGAGAGAGAGAGTAGGGCGATACAGATGGAAAAAAAGGGGGAAAAAAAGAGGGAGAGAAAGAAAAACAATCAAAAACAGTGAGATGACGCATTTTCTATACTGTGAGAAGCCTACGCAGCAAACACACCCACCCACGCACCCACACACACACCCACACAGAAACCTGCGACGAATGACTCACGAATGTGTGCATAAAATAAAAATACAAATCAGCACATTTGTGCATCAGCAACCTCATGTCCCTGTGGTGCTCTGCTCTGGCCGACATCATTATCACATAACACACACTCACACACACTTACACACACAAAATGAGATACACTGACACACCTGAAACTAAAATCCGCAAGCTTTATAAAAGATCTAAAAAATTATTATTCGTCTTCACGATTCGAGAACCTTTGCGCCGTCAGTTTGGCTTCATCCGTCGAATCTTTCCCACCAAAAAAACTACTTCTTTAATCCACAACTCTGGACCGCTTCTTTTACCTTCTAATAATTTCACACATCAGAAAGATACAGAATATCTTTTGTTAACCATCATTACACATATTATTTTAACATCCTTCTATCACTGCATCTCCAAATACCTCCATCCTTTTCCAAACCTTTCCCTCTCTCTCTGTAACAGCCTGTCAGTAGACAGCCAGCCAGTGTGCAGCAGTGTGCAGATGTTGCCTTTCCCAAAATAGAACACCTTTGCTCACAAAAAAACCACAGAGTTGAGAGAGATTGAAATATGCAAAACGTGACATGATGACAGTGAGGACTTGAAAGCCTACGGGACATGAAAAAGTAAAACAAAAAAAAGAGCATACAGAGACAATGTGATGACAGACTTGGAAGGAGATAAGAGTAGATGGGGAGAGGATGGATTGAGATGAGATGGAGGGAGGAGGCGGGTGGCAGGATTACAGGAAAATAGAGAAGTGGAGAGGAGAGATGTTTTACCTGCGAGGTGAGGAGCTACTCGTCCACAGTAACTGCTGCTGCTGCTGCTGCACTGCTTCAGCTACTGCGACACTTTGTTTTGCTTTCACACACACACACACACACACACCACACACACTTGCTCGCTTGCTCCCTCGCTCGCTCGCTCACACACACACACCTCCTCACACATGCGCTCTCTGTCTCTGTCAGTTTTAATCCACCCTCCCTCCCTCTCCCTCTCTCTCCACTGGTTTCTCTCTGATCCTTCCTTCCATCATTTGCTTTCTGTTATACATCCCTCTCTCAGCTCAGGCTTTCCCCCTCCATCTCGGCATCTCACTATGTCTTGAAACTGATTTTTTGGCAGCGAAAAAGCTGCAGCAACCTAACTGGTCTTGAATTATTTCTCTCCCCCATTCCTCGCTGGCCCCTCACATGCTCATCTCAGCTCCCTCACGTGTTTGCTTACAGAGCCTCATCCACTTGCTCTGGGTGTTTGTTCATTTCAAGACATTGCTTATCCTTCGCTCTTAAAAATATGACAACTCACACACACACACACACGTACTGTGCTCACACACACATCACAGAACAAATGTAATGAATGCACAACCTGGGGATGCCGGCGAGGTAGGCGATCAGTCTTCTCAGGTCGTCCGTTCGTATTCTGTCATGGTTGCTGCGTGATGGAAACGTTAACACTGGACCACCGCGCCTGTCTCTGCCACCTGAGGCGAAACAAACACACACACACACACACACAAACACACACACACGCACAGAGACAGACACAAACACACACAGAGCGTTTGATTAGAAACATGAAAGAAAATACAAGTGTGTATTTATATCTACTTTGGTAGCAACGTAGTAATACACTGCAAATAAGATCTAACAATTCCCCGCGTCCTATTAAACAGGTAACGCTGGAAAGCTGTTTGACATGAGTGTTATATTTGTTTCACCAAATCAGCAAGAATCTGACTGGAGTATAAAAAGGTATTATCGTAGCAAATTAGCTAATCGAATAAATGAGTGAAAGGCTTGACAAATATGAAATGCTGAGCCTGCTAAATTCATCGCCGTTGGCAACACACGTACAATAGATTTGATTTACTATTTGCTCTGCAGGAAACCCAAAATGAATGGGGAGCAGGCTAATAATACAAGGCAGAAACTCTATAACTATAACACAAAATATCTAAAATCAGCGGAGACAGGAATGATTCAATCCAAATTCACAAAGTCGTCTACAATGCAACAACACACATCTGGAGCTTTACTGCAGGTTGTGTCCACCTACGTGTTTCTGTTCGTACAAGTTCTGTGTATCAGAAGCTGCATTTTCTCCTGTTAACACTTAAGTGTTTCTGTTGACAAGCTAAACGCCTGAAATCCTCATGTTTTATCTTTGATCCGTGCTCAGGTCTGAACACAACGGATACAGGAGTCTATGGCCACGCCAGCAGCTGATAGGCTAAATGCAAATGTTAGCATGACAACATGCTCACAGCGACAATGCTGACATGCTTATGTATAGCAGGTATAACGTTTACCGTTTCACTGTTTTAGTTTGGCGTGTTGCATGCTAATGTTTGCAGAGTAAGCGCAGCTGAGGCTGATGGGAATGTTGCTGTTTTTTTAATATCAATAGAAACTTTCATGGCAATCCATCAAATTGTTGACGAGACATTTCACGACACCACTACAACCACAAACGTAAGCCTTGTGATGTCACTGGAGGAAAAGTCAGGGGG